>NW_006159774.1:501242-540075 GCF_000334495.1 Tupaia belangeri chinensis
CCGTCTGTTGGGCGGGCCCCCCCCCCGTAAAGCAAAAACCTCCCCCCCCCCCCCAAAAAAAAGATGTCCGTGGGAAAGGCAGAAAAAAAAAAATAGCCCGATTTGCAGATGGTAGATAAAAGCACATTCAACAATTACTGTGTTACTGAGCTCTAGTCTTTATGGGATATGTGGAGATGACTAAGAGGTAACAGTAGTGTCAATACATGTCATCCGTGTTATTAAGACATAGCTCTGCAGTGCTGACCTCCAAGGCACTTTTGGAAGTACAGGACACAGGTTTTCAGTATTAGTGAGTGCTCAAGTCTGACACAGCCTGACATCTTCCCAACCACTTTTTCCATGGCATTATACAATTATGAAAGCTTTACTTTACATCTGTCATCTCATTTTCAGCCCATTCAGCAACCTTATAAGTACAACAAAGCTTCCCTTAACGAGGGGAAATGGGGGAACCAGCAGTTAGCGTAATGGCTATGTCGCTGGACTCCCACGTAGTCGACCATGGTTCGCGTCTTGGACCCGGTGGCTTAAATCTCACGCCGGGCGCGTGTGCGTGCGTGCCCAAGATCCCGAGAGGAGAATGGAGGAGAAGGGATTGTGGCGTGACCATCCCCCCCGGGGGTGATTTCTCGCTTTCTGTCTCTCTGTCTCTCTCTGTCTGTCTGGCGAGCGCACGCGCCCCATAGCGAAAACCTCTCCCAAAAAAAAGAAGAAATGGAAGCTCACAGAGAAATGACTTGCAGTGGAAGTGCCACAATTCGAAACCAGGTCTTCAAACATCCCACCTTTTGCTTTTCTCACTACTGTCTCCATCATAACCCTCTTCCTTTGCTGTGAGATGAGATGTTTCAGCTAGGACTATCAATAGTAATGGTTTAAGCTAACATCAATTGAATGCTTCCTAGGTATCAAGGGCCACCCTAAACCTTTTGGGTGTATTAACTCATTGAATCTTTACAATAGTTTGGTATGATATCCCCATTTTACACATGAGGAAACTGACGCAAAGAGTAGTTATGTAACTGGTCCAAGGTTACACAGCTAGCATATGGTGGGACTGGAATAACTAAATAGGCTATTAGGTGCTTCTCAGTCTCTACCAAAATATTAAACATGATAGCAGAGCGAACAGCCAGAAATGTGATGGTTAAGGGGCTGGACTCCCACATGGCCAGCTGCAGTTCGAGTCCCGGACCTGGCAGCTCACCTTCTCACTTACCCTCTCTGTCGTTGTCTCTCTTCTCTCTCTCTGTTTCTCCTGGCACATGCCATATAACAAATTAATAGTAATAAATAAAATAAATATTTTTTTAAAATTTAAGATAGTAGCTACTATATATTTATTACTGTTGGATACAGTGTTCATTGATGATTTACATATTATATGTAAACCTCACGATTGCCCTGTAAAACAAGAACTGTTCTCTTCATTTATATATGAGGAAACTGAAGCCTAAAAAGCTCAGGTAATTCACCAAGTCACATAGCCGGCTTTCAAACCCAGTTCCAAATCCAAACTCTGTGCACAGACTTCCTGCCTTGCTCTTCCCTGAGGAAAAGGGAGGTAATGATACTGCTCCCTACCCACCCTCTTCAGTATTCTCAAGATTCTTCCTGGGGGTTTCCAAGGCTTATTTGGGGTGACAGTTGTTGAACTGGTGTATCAGGTAGTAATAGACACTTTGGCATCTTGCCCAGTCTGCCTCTGGCTTCAGAGGAGGAAAATTTCACTTTTTCCACGTAGAACCACACCTCTTTTGCCTTAAATGGCAGCTTCCATGTGTTCTGGCTGCCAGAAAAGCTGTCCCAAGGGAACTGGTTCTAGGGCCCTGGTTGTGGAATAACTGAGGTCTTCGAAAGACTGCCCCAAGGGCCTGCCCTCCTTGAATAAATATTTGTTGAGTTGAATTTGAAGTCTCCTGTTCTCACAAGTACCGCTCCTCTCCCGCCTAAGTGTTCACTTTTCCTTTAGTATTTCATAGAGATTGATGGAAGCAGAAACCAAAACTCTTCCCCTGGAGAACGCATCCATCCTTTCAGAGGGCTCTCTACAAGAGGGGCACCGATTATGGATTGGCAATCTGGATCCCAAAATCACAGAGTAAGTGTGAACCTTAATTCATCGCCTACGAAGTTTGTGTTGATGATGACCCTTTTATTTTTATTTTAGCTTTATCTTTGAAGGGCATATGACTTGGTTGTATATAGCCTATTGTCTAGTCACTTTTCTTACATTTAAACTCTGCTACTGCAAGGACACAGACTTGGGTATTCTTTCAAGGATATACTCCCTTTTTCCTACTTGCCAAAAAAACTTCTTAGATTTCAAACTGTATGTACCCAGTAGCTTTAGGGCATTTTTTTTTCCTGCAGTCAGCATTGGGTACACTTTTGTCCCCCAAAATGAAGGAACACACAAAATAAGTCTCAGTACCTTTACAAACAGGCAGAGGGATACCATTTGTTTATAATTCATGTTAAGTATCCACAAAACCATAGGAGTTCCAAGTTGGAATATATCATAGAGATCATCCCATTCCCTTTGGTCTTCATTCATTAAATGATTTGTAAATGATTTGTGTGCCAAGTGCCATATGAGGCACCTCTCAGGCTTTTAATCCGAGGAACCCTGCCATAATGTAATTGTGTTACACACACGTTTGTGTGTGTGTGTGTGTGTGTGTGTGTGTTTATTTTTATATATAAAATTAAAGCTCGGCACTGCTCTTATTAAAGAGCCAGAGATGGTGTGGAAGTTAAGATGGCTAGATCCCACCTAGCTAACTCTGCAGTTTAAGTCTTGGGCCCAGCTAGACACTTTGGCATCTTGCCCAGTCTGCCTCTGGCTTCAGAGGAGGAAAATTTCACTTTTTCCACGTAGAACCACACCTCTTTTGCCTTAAATGGCAGCTTCCATGTGTTCTGGCTGCCAGAAAAGCTGTCCCAAGGGAACTGGTTCTAGGGCCCTGGTTGTGGAATAACTGAGGTCTTCGAAAGACTGCCCCAAGGGCCTGCCCTCCTTGAATAAATATTTGTTGAGTTGAATTTGAAGTCTCCTGTTCTCACAAGTACCGCTCCTCTCCCGCCTAAGTGTTCACTTTTCCTTTAGTATTTCATAGAGATTGATGGAAGCAGAAACCAAAACTCTTCCCCTGGAGAACGCATCCATCCTTTCAGAGGGCTCTCTACAAGAGGGGCACCGATTATGGATTGGCAATCTGGATCCCAAAATCACAGAGTAAGTGTGAACCTTAATTCATCGCCTACGAAGTTTGTGTTGATGATGACCCTTTTATTTTTATTTTAGCTTTATCTTTGAAGGGCATATGACTTGGTTGTATATAGCCTATTGTCTAGTCACTTTTCTTACATTTAAACTCTGCTACTGCAAGGACACAGACTTGGGTATTCTTTCAAGGATATACTCCCTTTTTCCTACTTGCCAAAAAAACTTCTTAGATTTCAAACTGTATGTACCCAGTAGCTTTAGGGCATTTTTTTTTCCTGCAGTCAGCATTGGGTACACTTTTGTCCCCCAAAATGAAGGAACACACAAAATAAGTCTCAGTACCTTTACAAACAGGCAGAGGGATACCATTTGTTTATAATTCATGTTAAGTATCCACAAAACCATAGGAGTTCCAAGTTGGAATATATCATAGAGATCATCCCATTCCCTTTGGTCTTCATTCATTAAATGATTTGTAAATGATTTGTGTGCCAAGTGCCATATGAGGCACCTCTCAGGCTTTTAATCCGAGGAACCCTGCCATAATGTAATTGTGTTACACACACGTTTGTGTGTGTGTGTGTGTGTGTGTGTGTGTTTATTTTTATATATAAAATTAAAGCTCGGCACTGCTCTTATTAAAGAGCCAGAGATGGTGTGGAAGTTAAGATGGCTAGATCCCACCTAGCTAACTCTGCAGTTTAAGTCTTGGGCCCAGCAGCTTGAAAATCATGCCAGGCACATGTGCAGTCTTGCCTAAAATCTCCAGAGGAGACTGGAAGAGAAGAAGAGATTGATGGTAGCCCTCCTCCCCCCACCCCGGGCTCTCACTTTCCCTCTTTTTCTGTTTCTCCTCAGCGAGCACTTATACCTTATGGGGTGGGGGGAAGAGGTACACCCAGAGCCTTCTATCAGTTGCTACCCTTTCTCTTCCATGATAAGGCTCTATGGAATTTCTAGAGCTCCATGGAGCACTAGAAAAACTGCTTATATGATCTAACTTTCTTATCCTGTAGTAGAGGAAACTGAGACCCAAGAAATAGAAGTGCCTTGCCCGAGGTCACAAAACTAATTGAATTGTCCTCACACTCCCCCTCTTTCCATCAGACCCATTATAGTGGAAAGGAATTTCTTAGCAGAGAGAATTGAGAGGCTTTTGCTCACCCTGATTGTTTGGTAAGGGAAAGTGGTGGTAGGTGGCGGAGTAGTAAAGGGTGAGTGGATTGAGCTTTGAAGCAAGCACAGAGCATGTCATTGGTCCTGGAAGTTATCTTTGGAGTAGTGTTGAAGGCACAGGGAGAGATGCGGGCACCTACTTGTTTGTGTCTGGGATGAAAGAAGGCACAAATAGGGTTGGGATCATGAGACAGGAAAGGGATGTAAATTTATAGCTCATGATCATGACAGAAAGTTGAGTTCCTTAAACCTGCACAAATGAGCTAAATGTAGGTAGGTTTGGGTCCCTCCAGGAGTTATGATGGTACTTAAGATGTGTCACCCTGTATTATGTTACCTTGCTTGCAGGGACCCTGGAATATATAGTGCATCGACATTTATTTTGGTTCTCTTTTATGATTCATGGCTTTGAGGATGAATGTGTGAATATCTGTCCAACATCTCGATTAATGCCTAGTAATCAAAGAAGTTTTCCCATCCCCTAAAACCCAGGCTATGAGAGGATGCTCTCAGGAGCAGTTTCTCTTCCCACCTCTGCTTATCTGAATGAAAATCTAAAGTCTGGAAGCAGTGTTGATTGTGTGGCTATAGTTCTCCATAATGAAACTCAAGTTGGAATTATGTCCTACTGCTAGACAGGAAGGTTCAAACAGACATTTGCCACCTCACTTTATGTCGTAAATTGGAGTGTGTGAATATTTTCTTTAGTCAGAGCATTAAAAAGAACACTCCATCAGAACTTTCCCTCTGGCATCTCTGCTCTTTTTACATCAGACCAGAGGTGCCCTTCAGCTGCTAAACTGTGGGTCAGGGCCATGCTGGCTAGAAGTTTCCACCTTGTGGCTTCCCCACTTTGGTATCACCAAAGAGTGATTTTACTGTTTCCTTCCGTGGGTTCCTCACCTTAAAATTTTTCATCCATCAAATAAACTGATTTATCAAATAGTAATTAAACTTTTTTTAAAGATGTCACCGCCAATCATAGCCTATGGTTAACATGAAATGTTTAGTATTACCTCATTTAGTTCACTTAATTATAGCAAAGGAACTAACATTTTAGTAATGCAAGTTTTATCTTGTGGAAATATATGATTTCCTTTCAAGTTTTTGGAAGGTAATAGTGAACCTAGACATATTATTGAAATAACAGTCATTCTCAAATATTGAAGGATTATGTGATGTAACTTATGTGAATGTACGGTACCTGTTTTGTAGTTCAGTTTCAAAAAGTATTAGTTGAAGGGGACCAGCAGTTAGCATAATGGCTATGTTGCTGAACTCCCATGTAGTCGACCGTGGTTCGAGTCCTGGGCCCGGTGGCTTAACCTCACGCTGGGTGCATGTCCGTGCGTTCCCAAGAGCCTGAGAGGAGAAGGGATTGCAGCGTGGCCATCCCCCCTGGGGGTTGATTTCTCGCTTTCTGTCTCTCTGTCTCTCTCTGTCTTGCTGGCAAGCCCACGTGCCCTATAGCAAAAAAAAAAAAACTCTCCAAAAAAAAAAAAAAGTATTAGGAAGGGATTGCAGCGTGGCCATCCCCCCTGGGGGGTGATTTCTCGCTTTTTGTCTCTCTGTCTCTCTCTCTCTCTCTCTCTTTCTGGCGAGCACATGCACCCTATAGCAAAAACCTCTCAGGAAAAAAAAAAAAAGTATTAGTTGAATCTACATCTCTAAACTCCTTTTTTTTTCTTTTTTTTGGAAAGGTTTTTCACTATAGGGCGCATGCACTCGCCAGACAGAAGAGAGAGACATAGAGACAGAAAGCGAGAAATCACCCCCCGGGGGGAGGGATGGTCACGCCGCAATCCCTTCTCCTCCATTCTCCTCTCGGGATCTTGGGCACGTACGCACACTCGCCCAGTGTGAGTTTTAAGCCACCGGGTCCAGGACTTGAACCGCGGTCAACTACGTGGGAGTCCAGCGACATAGCCATTATGCTAACTGCTGGTTCCCCTACATCTCTAAACTTCTAATGACTCTTGATGGAAGTTTGCAGAGCATCCTCCAGTTGGCTAATTAAACTTCACCCCTCCCACAAATGGCTTCCAGTTTTCCCCTCAGTGGACCCTCCTTTTCTCTCTTTTCTTTGTGTTTATCCCTCCTCTTTACCACCTTCATTCTCTTCTCTTTTATAAACTGAGTTGAATGCCTCTTTTGTACAGATGTTTTCTGTCAGAGACAAATTATAGCATTTTCTATTACAACATGAATCTGTGTAACAGCAGCAGCAGCAATACTTTTTCACTCAGTTTTTCAGTTTAGTTTGTATTAGTTCTAATTTATGCATGTGTGCCTTTTGGTTATTAATTTCCATCCCGCTCAGATTATACTAGGATGTCCACCAGTCTCCTCTCTCCAGGGTATGCATTCCTCATTGACTGTTTGCACTCTGATATTATGCTTCTATGATTGCAATACTGATTATTCTAGGAATAGGCTAGATACCAGAAACCTTTATGTCACTAAATCTTAGATTTGGGTTGGAGAGACTGGTGACACACTCTTATTTATGGAGGTAGCCGATTCCAAGCCCCAATTCTTTCTACTATGTTCTCATTCCTTACCACATTATATCTTGAATTTCTTTCCCTTTTTTTTTAAGAGAGGTTTTTGCTATAGGGCACATGTGCTCACTGGAAAGACAGGGATAGGGAGACAGAAAGTGAGAAGTCATCCACCAGGGGGGATGGCCACACCATAATCCCTTCTCTTCCTTTCTCTTCTCAGTATTTTGGGCATGGACACACACACACCTGGTGTGAATATAAGCCACCGGGTCCAGGACTTGAACCGCAGTCGACTACATGGGAGTCCAGCGACGTAACCATTATGCCATCTGCTGGTCCCTATATTTTACCTGTAAAATGAGAATGTTCAACTGAATGATCTGACCATTTCCTCTAACTCTAATACTATATGAGTTCCTCTTATTTACACTTATAACAATTTTGTGAGAAGTAAAACAAATATTATTTTTCCTGTTTTATTGAGGGGAGAAAAAGAGTTAAGTGAGTTGACTCCATTTACTAATTTCCCACTGCCTAATGTAGCTCTTTGCCAAATATTCTAATGGTCCAAATAATTGACAATCATAGCCTAATATATCCTATACTAAATATTAAAACACCAAGACTTCTTTTATGTTGTGGGACCCAATCTGACTGTAAGAGTTAAACTATACCTCTAAGTATCATTACAAGTGCCTTCAACAGAGAAGCTGAAAAAGTCAATCTCCTTACATTTAACCTATTTTCCACACTGTGATTTCCTCTAAAAGAGTTAATACAGGCTTTCCTTTTCAAATATTAAATATGCTAGGTAGAAAGTCAAATTAATAACCGTTACATTGCATGTAAGAATATTCGAGAGAATAAAGCCAGTAGACATTCTATTAGAGCATGTTAAATGAACGTGAAATTATAAATAAAGGTATATAAGTTAAGAATTAGAAATTGTTTGTTACATGAGCAGGCTGTCAGAAATTGGACCAGAATTGCAATGTGACTCTGTCTGTCTGTCTGTCTCTGGTAAGTGCGTTCGCCCTCTGGTAACTTAAAAAAAAACTTCTTGACTTAAGGAAAGGTTAAATACTAACAGGTAATGAAAATGATAGTTGAATAGATACAGTGCTATCAGATGAAGACGGAATCTTTAAAATTTATTCAAACTTGAATTTCATATGAAAGAGACTCAATGTGTGTGTTTAGCAGGAAACTGATATCAAGAAGGTGAGGTTTTTGGTAGAGAAATAATACATCATTATGTAGGGTGAATTAGAGAGACAAAGACTGAAAATGAAAATTAGCTGTGATAGACTGTCATAAACCAGACTTGGCATCGGTATCACCTGGATAGAGACAGTGAACTTGGAGCCCGATTGAGTCTGAGAGATAAAGTAAGTAATTGGGGTAGAGAGTCGGAGATGATCCTAAAGTTTCTTTCCTGAATAATGTAAAAGAATCATGTCCCCATTGACAGTGGAAAAGCTGGAAAGAGCTATTCAGTTTGTGGTGGGTCAGTTTGGGGTCTGTTAGAAGTAACCTTAGAAACACCAGAGAACCATCCACATAGAAATACACTTCAGTTACAGACTTTCAGAGATGAGCTAGAGCAGAGGGGAAGGCAGCATGGGCATGTGAGAACAGTGTGTTTACTTCTAAAGGAGCCCCTGTTCTCTCTCTGTTTCTTATTTTTCCTTCATTGTCCATACTTCTTTTCATGTCTTAGTTTGCATAAAACAGCCTTTATCATTTTTTTACCTAAATTTGAAACATGATAAATGTACATAGCATAGAACATACTCATCTCATAATTTCTGCATGCTTATTTTAAAAGTTTCCTTTAAGATAAATTGTATACTAAACACAATCTTAAATGTCGTTTTATTACCATGTGATTGCTTACATCATTCCATTAAAATTCCCAGACCAGCTTCATTGCCTAGCAGTTGAGAGAACTGATCCCACATGGCCAACCACTATTTAAAGGCCAATGGCATGGAAGATTTCCTCCTGACGAAGCAAGCCAGGCTATGAAAGTGAGACATTGTATGTCTCCACTTAGTATATACTGACTCTCTGCACTCTATTACTGAAAGATTAGAGGATATAGAAGCATGGAAAGTGGTTATGGATACTGGAGATGGTGTGGGAAGAAGGTGAGAGATGGAGAATGAGATGAAAGGAATCAAGGAGGAGAACAGAGCAAGACATTTTAGGGACTCAGAAATGGAGGGTTGTCTGTCGGTGATAATGTGTATCATATCTTTATCTGGACTGGTGTACAGTGTATTCATGTTGGGTAAATTCATTTTACAACCTGTAATGATATACAGTGATTGAATGTATAAAATAAAATAATAAAAAATAAATGCCAGTAGCATGCAAAACACATTAAACAAATGTGTGTGGATGCCCAAAATCTCATCAGGATGGAGAGCTAGAGGAGAAAGCCCCTCCCTCCCTCCCTCTCTCTGTCTCTCTTTCTCTCCCCAGCACACATACTCCTTGAAGATTTCTTTTAAAAAATCCAAACATGCAGCATCTTATACAGCCTATTCCCTGCCTTCCTTTCAGCCTCATCTCTTATTGCCTGCCTCCACTCTCTTTCAGTGGATCAGACTCTCTCACCTTCTTTGCACATGATACTCATTCAGAGCGACACACTCCTCTGATCCACTTCATTCAGATATCACCCCCTTGTAAAAAAATTTTTTGTTATTGTTTCATTGAACTTTATTTATTTATTTATTTAAATTTGACCAGAGAGGGACAGAGAGAATAGGGGAAGTGAGAAAGCAAGCTGCCAGGTCTGGGACTCAAACCACAGTTGATCATGTGGGAGTCCAGCGCCCTTAACCACCACGCCACCTGCCGGCCCTAGATATCACCCCTTTCACAAAGCCTTCCTAACCGCTTTTCCTACACAGTTGGTCCGCCTTCATCTGTGTCCTCATATCCCCACCTCTCTGGACAAGTATCACTGTTTGGTAATTGTGCAGTTGTAAATCTCTCTAGCCAGAATGTGAGGTCCTTGGCAGAGACCTAGATTTATTCAGCTGCGTAGTCCGAGCATCTGAATGTTTCTTGACACTTGTGCATGGACTTCACAAAGTCCATGGAAAGTGTGTATTATTTTAAAACTATGCATAGATTTTAAAATTTTGTGCACCAAAGTAAACTTGTACTTTAATTCCATTTTCCTATGAACTTTCTCAAGTACTCTTGTACTAGGTGTCTATTTTAACATTTGTATGGAGTAATTACTTGCGTGCCATTAGGAAGGAAGGCTGCTTTAAAGATCCATCATAGAAAACTGATTGAGTTGCAGTGGACTGGTTCCCTCATTCTCTAGCTCCTGAAGGCTGCAGGGCGCACAGTTCATTAAGTGAAGCGAGCCTCTGATGAGTATCACCCCCTTGTAAAAAAATTTTTTGTTATTGTTTCATTGAACTTTATTTATTTATTTATTTAAATTTGACCAGAGAGGGACAGAGAGAATAGGGGAAGTGAGAAAGCAAGCTGCCAGGTCTGGGACTCAAACCACAGTTGATCATGTGGGAGTCCAGCGCCCTTAACCACCACGCCACCTGCCGGCCCTAGATATCACCCCTTTCACAAAGCCTTCCTAACCGCTTTTCCTACACAGTTGGTCCGCCTTCATCTGTGTCCTCATATCCCCACCTCTCTGGACAAGTATCACTGTTTGGTAATTGTGCAGTTGTAAATCTCTCTAGCCAGAATGTGAGGTCCTTGGCAGAGACCTAGATTTATTCAGCTGCGTAGTCCGAGCATCTGAATGTTTCTTGACACTTGTGCATGGACTTCACAAAGTCCATGGAAAGTGTGTATTATTTTAAAACTATGCATAGATTTTAAAATTTTGTGCACCAAAGTAAACTTGTACTTTAATTCCATTTTCCTATGAACTTTCTCAAGTACTCTTGTACTAGGTGTCTATTTTAACATTTGTATGGAGTAATTACTTGCGTGCCATTAGGAAGGAAGGCTGCTTTAAAGATCCATCATAGAAAACTGATTGAGTTGCAGTGGACTGGTTCCCTCATTCTCTAGCTCCTGAAGGCTGCAGGGCGCACAGTTCATTAAGTGAAGCGAGCCTCTGATGAGTAGTGAGCTCTCCCATACTTCAGCAGCAGATAAAAGTGCTTGCAGATGTGAAAGCAAGATCCTTCAGGCTTTTTTTTGCTATCAGAGCTTGCAGTCCCCATCTCCAGGAAGCAAAATAGTAAACATTTCATTCCTTTTGTTTCGGTGTTCCGATAATTTCAAGGAATTATCAAACAAGAAAAGAAATCATGGAGAAGTTGAAAGACACGGACTGAAGCAGATGTTCCTGGAATCTTAAGGTCACACTTCTCGGGCAGAATGCGTTTGTTAGCTTTATAAAGAATTATCTGTCAATGTGGGTTTTTTGTTTTTTTCTGAGTAAATTAAAATTCATTTCCTAGGAAATGCCAATCGTGTTACCTTCCTGCTATTAAGCAAAATGGAGCTAATAAAAAGATGACCAACCCACAGTAGTCCTCAGATTGTTTTCTTTTTTAAAAAACTATGTGACCCAACATTCTGTGGCAACTGGCATGGAGTTGAAGTTTGAATGGATATCATAAGTGGAAGGTGCAGCTGTAATTTAAAGACCCTGGAGAAGACTCCTCTAGTCCATCTGTGTATGGGAGATACTCACCCTTTTGTTATAAGTCTGTTCAAAAAGTCAATTAAAACCAGAAATTTGCACTTGAGGCGTCTCTTTTTACTCTGAAGAGTCACCTCCTATAGTCTCACTAGCAGTCAAAATCTCCTGTGGGAGTTGAGAATTTAAAAAGCAGACAATCACAGTTGTTTTCATCTTCAAAATAAGCCCAAAGACCAGGTTAATATCCACAATGCCTTGGGATCCTCGCATCCTGCTGCGGTACAAGACCTGTATTCTGTCTTCCTTCTTCCACTGTGTCGGACACCTGATCCAGGATGCTGGGCTCGCTTGTGCATTAGTATCAAATTTAGCACAGCGTATGATCCATTTCATATCTTTCTGCTTCCCAAAGGAAATTCTTGCTCAAGAATAAAATCTTGATGAGTTTCTCCTATAAAACAATGTGAATATAAATGTGCCTATAACGACAACTTGACTGGCTCCCTGTGGGGTAGAATTCCCAGTAATAACAGATTTAGCATGTGGGCTGATACCTTTTTAGTATCACAGGGACAGCATTGTTTAGAGAAAGCCTTGACTCCATTTGAATAGTGTGGAGGATGCCAGGAGGAAGGCCAAAGGAAAAGGAAACGGGAGAGCTGTTGGTTTGTCTCACCCTTACATCAGATGACAGGAAGTCGGAATTGAGATTGGCCACGGCAACCCGTTAAGGCCACATCTGTTTGAATAACTTAAAAGTGCTATAGAAACCAAATAAGTTTTAGAGTAAAGAATCAAGACGAGGATGAAGAGCAGAGTTGCAAGCAATAGCTTAGAGTGATCATTCTGCCAGGAACAAATGTCTTCCTTGATTGCCTGCATTCTTTACTTGACTATACCCTAGAGTATAAACTGTTAAGGTGACTAAGGCTAGTTAATTGCCCATGGCTGGGTGACAGAGGGCTGGCCAGGTTACCCTGCCCTGGGTGAGACCAAGCTCAGTCACCTTGTGATTCCACATTGTCCAAATGTTCAGTCATATCAAGAATGGAAACTCTTGGGACCAGCAGTTAGCGTAATGGCTATGTCGCTGGACTCCCACGTAGTCGACTGCATCTACTACGGAGTCTCGGACCGAGTCTCGGACCCGGTGGCTTAAACTCATGCTGGGCACGTGTGCGTGCATGCCCAGGATCCAAGAGGAGAATGGAGGAGAAGGGATTGCGGCGTGGCCATCCCCCCTGGGGGGTGATTTCTCTCTTTCTGTCTCTCTGTCTCTGTCTGTCTGTCTGGCAAGCGCACGCACCCTATAGCAAAAACCTCTCAAAAAAAAAAAAAATTAAAACTCTCAGGCACTTACGAAAGAGCTACTAGCCGTGGTTTGGTTTTCGGCATAGTTTCTCACACATTCAGTTTGGGTCTAATGATTAAAACTACAAATCTAATAAAGAAGTCTTCCAGGACTGTTTTTCTGTTTGTGTGGGTGTGAGTGTGTTTGTTACTTTCTTTACTTTGAGGTAGGGTAGGCTTTGACTTTTGGAGTATGGGGATGTGTTATAGTTTTTCCCAAATACTGTTTCATTGCCAAGAAATTAAAAATAAATAAATCTACACTATTTTTGAGCTTTTCTCCAAAAGAAAAACAAATGGTGCTTGTGGGCCAGACAGCTGTTTGTTAGGTGTCGGGTTTTTTTGTTTGGTATTTTTGTGTTGGGCAGACGCATAAGCATGACAATTCTAGTCCCCATTCCAAATAGAGGCAAACAACTATGTTTGCCAAGAAAACTCACACGGCAGTTTGGAAGGAGGCAGGGGGTGGGGGCAAGAGACTTTAGCCCTGGTAAATTGTCTCCTGCTTTTATCTTGCACTTCAGGCCTAGTGGCCAGCACAATTCCCAGAGCTACTCACAAGCTCTTCTTTCTCCACAGATACCATCTCCTCAAGCTCCTCCAGAAGTTTGGCAAAGTCAAGCAGTTTGACTTCCTCTTCCACAAGTCAGGTGCTTTGGAGGGACAGCCTCGAGGGTACTGTTTTGTTAACTTTGAAACTAAGCAGGTAACGGCGCTTCCTTCCCTTTTCATAGAATTCATCAAAGTATATCATAATCTGTGTGTCTCTCTTGACTGCTAGAATAGTCGGTCCTAGCAGGCAGGGACCATGACAGGTTCATTTCTGTACGCCTTGCGCTGAGTTCTGAAAGAAAGCATCATCTTCCTCAGGATACAAATCAGTGGACATCTTTCCACATCTCCCCTCCCTAGGCTGGAGGTCTAAGGCAGCTGACCTACTTTTCTGTCCCATGCTTTGGGGTGTCCACATTGAGCACAGGGGCATCACCCTCGGTTCTGTGTTTGTTCTTTTAGTGGCTGGCCAACAAAGCCTCTTTTTCTTTTAGTAGTTTTATCCCATGGTACAGAAACCCCATCTGTGGTGAGCCACCCACAAACTCTCTTTTATTTTGATATCCAAAAAATATGCCCTTCTTCTCAGGGTCTTAGAACAAATGCATACAAATCTTAATATATGGAGAAAAAGAGAATTTTTTCTTTTTGGAAGAGAATTTTCAGCTTCACCCATGATACATACAAGTATCCTTTTGTATTGAAATTTAGACCTCAGAGTGAAAATGCATTGATAAATCAAATTTGAATGTTACTAAATACAGCTATTGTGCTTAGTTCTTTCTATAACTTTGTTCATCATATGTGAGAACATTGCCTAATTATTGTTTTGCTAATAATTTGTGTGGATGTTTTTCTTTCTATTAAAGTAAAATGCACTTATTATACATGAAAACAGATAACCAAAAAAGAAAGTCTAAGTCATTTAACCCAGAAATAATCAATAATCATGGATAGTATTTAGTCATACTTTCTTTCCAGTCTCTTTTTTTTTTTTCTTCACATTCACATGTACACATAAACATATATACAGTTTATAATGTACAAATAGGGTCATGCTATCATATTTATCACTTGAAGCATATTCAAATTTTTATGTCACCCCATACACATCAAGATAGCATTCTGTATCATGATACTGTGACTTCACAGGTATAGATGTTTGTGTGTGTAGATACAAAACATTGGTCCATACCTAAAATTGGTATATTTTATTATAAGTGACTTAGACTGCAGTTAAAAACTATGACCATCACTTTTATGGCTGCATAATATTTCATTATATGAATATGTGATAACTTATGTGATCGAACCCAAACTATTAGCCTTTTGGGGTGTCCCCAATGACTCACTAGTATAAACATCACAGTAGTGAATATCTTTAGCTCCAACTCTGTGTATATTTACTACATTCATGGAAGTGGAATGGCATCCCCAAAGGCCACACCTGTTTTCTCTTAATCCAGCTGAAAAATTGCCTTCAAGAAATGGCTTGTGTCAGTATGTTCCAAGACTGTGTGAGAGCGTCATTTATCCTGGCTTGTACTCTAATTCTTACAAATATGATACGCAACATATTATTCTGTTATTGTAATTGTTCACGTTTTTATGAGGAAAGTGAAAGAATACCCTATATGGTTAGTGTTTTCGTTTGTTTTGTTAATAATAACAGGAAGTACCTGAAACAGTGCTGTATAAAAACAGAGGTTTATTCACCTCCAGGTTTGAAGGTCCAGGGGCCACCTCTGATGGGACTGCATCACAACATGGCAGCATGCAGAAGAGCATGGTCTGGTTCTGTGTGTCTCTCATGTCATACAAACACACCAGGGTCCAGTCATGGAGGCCCTACCCCGATGATCTGAATCCTGATCTCCTGCAAAATGTCCCATTTTCAGGGACCAGCAGTTGGCATAATAGCTATGTCGCTGGACTCCCACGTAGTCAACCACAGTTCAAGTCCCAGACCCAGGGCATGCACTCACATCAGGTGCATGTGCATGCTTGCCCAAGATCCCAAGAGGAGAATGGAGGAGAAGGGACTGTGGCATCACCATCCCCCCTGGGGAGTGATTTCTCGCTTTCTGTCTCTCTGTCTTTCTGGCGAGTGCATGCACCCTATGGCAAAAAACTTCTCAAAAAAAAAAAAAAAACACCCCATTTTAAACACAGGTCCATTTTTCACCTGCTTAATTCCATTACAGTGATTCAATACATGAATTTTCAGGGGACACATGCAACCCACAACAGTTAGTGTTTTTAGATACTTTATTCTTCTTTAATGATATAGGATATGATAAGGATTTTTGAAGACAACTAAAATCAATAGTCATGTTTGGAATAGATATTGGTTTAAAAACATTGAACTATGGGACCAGCATATGGCATAGCACTTATATCGGTGGACTCCCACATGGCCGATTGAGATTTGAGTGCTGGACCCCTTACCAGGCATGCATGTGGGCGTGCATACCCAAGATCCCAAAAGGAGAATGGAGAAGAAGGGGTTGTGGCATGGCCATCCTGGGGAGTGATTTCTCACTTTCCCTCTTACTGTGTCTGTCGAGCACATGCACCCCAAAGGCAAAAACTTCTAAAGAAGAATTGAACTGTAAGTCACAAAGCCTAGCTTATATTTCTGTCTCTTTTATTTGTAACTTTGAGGAAGTCTCTTAACCTCTTTTGGCTTCAATTTTCATCTAAAAATGAGTAATAAAAACACATGGCCTTGTACCTTCTAGGTATATGTGTTCCCTGGGGGAACAGATGAGGGCACATATGAAAACATGGTTGGCACTTAATCATGTCACCAAGGGCCAGGCGATGGAACAGTGGTGACACAATTGAACCCACATGGGGAAAGTCCTGAGCTCAAGTCCTGGGATCTTCCCAATCATGCTAGGCACATATGTACCTGTCCATGATCAGGGTCAACTGAGACTAGGGGTAGATTGGGTGTGACTACACCATTAGGAGGTACATGTGTGAGTGTGCGTGTGCATTCCCCTCTGTCTCTTGTGTGGAAGAAATAAACATAAAGAAAATACTGTTGAATACACAATTTTGAAGCAACATACAGAAATAAGTTACTTTTGTAAAGCACTTAACCTCAGGACCAAGAGATGGTGTAATGGTTATATCCCTGGTCTCCCACGTAGTCAACCACAGTTCAATTCCCAGCCCTGGCGGCTTAAAACTCACTTTAAGTGTGTGTGTGCGCATTCATGCCCAAAATCCTGAGAAGAGAATGGATTACAGTGTGACCATCTCCCAGGAGGTGATTTCTCACTTCCTGTCTCCACCTCACCAGCAAGTACATGCACCCTATAGCAAAAAATCTCTCAAAGAAAAAAGAAAAAAAAAAAAAAAACATTTAGCCTCTACTGGCATCATCATGAATTAGGTGAAGACTGAAATGTCCCTTGACGGTGATTAACTTTGTGTGCTGTAATAGGGCAGAGATGGCTAGTGACTATCCAGTGCCTGACACGGAGCTGATACTCAGCATTGGTTCAGCATCCTGCTAGTGAGTGCTAGAAGAACAAAAGAACCACTGGCACAACCAGACTGAAGCCCCAGCCTGTGGCAGGCACTTCTTGCCCTCTATACTTCTTACCCTCTTCTGGATCTTGCAAGCTTCTTCACCCCTACGAAACGTGGGTTACACTTGGCCAAGTGCCTTGTGGATACAAACGGGGTGGAGAAGATTTGGCAGGATGGGAAGGTACAGCCAGGTTTCCTGGGAATGACCTGGAGTTACTGTGATCCAACTTCAGGAATTCCTTTCAACCTTGTCGCTCCTGTAATCTGATGGGGAAAGGGTCAGGGGACTTTCGGCTCTGGAAACCAGGTGCATAGACTGACTCACACCAACACCTTGCTCACAGTCTCTTTGACTCACTCCTTTTTCCGGCCTAGTTTCCTTCACTCCCATATCCTTTGAAGCCATTACCGTTTCTCACTTTGGATCCAGGGAATAAACCCTAGTCTAGGATACAGTTCGAGGGTCCCTGAAGGGAATACAATTTCTGTTAAATTTTCTTCTTTATTCATGATAGTGCATGCAGATGCCCATGTGAGGGAGAGAAAGAGAGGGGAGCACCCTTTACAGAGTCTGGTCAGCCTTCCTGTCTCAGATCTTGTACACTGCCGTGCAGGCGTGGCATGTTTCAGGCTGACTTGGCCAGGAATTTGAACTACGATCGCCATGTGAGATCTGGCTACTCTTGAGCAGCACATCTGTGCTTTGCCTTGGGGCCTGCCCACAATTCTTGACATAGTATGTCCTGTCCACACCAACGAGAGTGCAGAAGGGTCGTGCCTACTGAGAGCAGTGCTATAGTCAACACTCGCGAGGTGCTCACCGTCTGCCCGGTGTGTTTCATGCTCTCTTCAAATCCTCACGACCACTGCTAGGGTGAGGACAAGCGGGAGTGTCGATATCTCCAGGCTAGAGACCTCGAGCAGCCCGCCAAACATCATCCTGCCAACAGGGACAGAGACAAGGTTTGAATTTTTGTCTGACTGAAGTTTAATAACTCATATCCTTTTCAAATTGTAAACCCTTTGCCAAATATTTACCAAAAGCAGTTTGTTTAGAAGCTCAGGCCTGAAAGCCAGTGAGGCCCTGTGAGAGTACGTATAGCTAGTTAAGCATATGAATTTCTGACTAACATCTGTACCTTTCCTGGACAGGAAGCAGAGCAGGCCATTCAGTGTCTCAATGGCAAACTGGCTCTATCCAAGAAGCTGGTGGTGCGATGGGCACACGCTCAAGTGAAGGTATGTCTGAGAGGCTGGAAAGACAGCCCAAGCCGCATGCTGAACAAGTCTTCTAGAGACAATGTCCTCTTAATCCGTGTGCATCCCAGCCCCTGCACATCTGGAGCAGCCATACTTTGGTCTCCTACTTGTATTTACCATGTGTGTTACCAGATTTTTCTTTTGAGAAGCATCTCAGGAGGGATTAAGTTCCTTTGCTGTTTCTTTCCACATGCCCACAGGTCCTGGTTTTGATTCATTTTTCCATGTGGCTGATGCATACACTTAGACCTCTATCTTTTTTTTGGTGTGGATTGTTCTTTGGAGGGAAAAATGTATTTATTTTTAAAATCAGTTGCTGTGGGCATTATTAGACTCTTCCCACTCTCTCAACTCCATGGAAAGTTTGAATTTATTTATTTTAAATGCTTTAAAAATGGGCAGTTCATATGAGTGCTTAAAGCACTGGCATCCCTTTATGCCACAGATTTGGAGACGGATTCGAGTGTGTGTTTTTGTGGGACTTGCAGTGCCTGTATTGCCTCTGAAGTCTTGAGAAGTAGCCAACTGCCTTGTTCATCCTGTGGTTAGTCTCTCAGGAGGATGCACTAGAAAAGATGTAACCATTTAAAAAAAAAAAAAAAAGACATTCTGTTCCAGCTGGCACAGAGATGGGGAAGTGTGTAGACTAGAGCAGCCCCCAAGAATTGATTCACCTCCTTTAGTGTGGTCTTCATAAACCTGCCTGTGAAAAGATTTATGACATGGGCCAGCAGGTGGTCTAGTGGTTAAGGCGCTGGACTCCCACATGGCCAACCATGGTTTGAATCCCATATCTGGCACAGGGGGCATGTGTGAGTACATGCCCCGAATCCCAGGAGGAGAATAGAGAAGGGATTGCAGCATGGTCATGCCCCCTGAGAGGTGATTTCACATTTTCCCTCTCACTGTCTCTGTCTCCCGTGAATGCCAATGCCTTATGGCAGAAACCTCGAAAAGATTTGTGACAGAGTTGGAGCTTCAGTCTTTAGCTACCTGAGGATGGTTTTGATCAGAGATGTTCTGCCCTCTACCCAAGAAGCTTCCCGGTAAAGAGAGAAACTGAACACAGTCTGGTTCAGTGTTCAGGCTGGAAAACAAAGCTCAGGCGCTTTCAATCCTTATGAGTATTTCAGGTAATTACAGAGCCTTCTCAATTGCTAGGACACATTGTGTAAAAATAGAAACAACAAGGAGAATTACCAAATGCTTTTTTACTCAAAAGGAAATCAAGTCTCATTTGCCAAACTGGCTGTCATTTTCTCATTCTGCATCTCATTGAAAAGGCATGCAAGAGAAATCATCCTTCATTCCAGTCTTTCATTTGAAAATGTCTTGTGCCTCGCGGCTCTCTTCTCCTATAAATCTTTTTTGACCAGAGGCTCGTGATTGCTCTTTAATATTATATTTGCTTTTTACAAGAATTATCTGACATCAGATGAAACTACTCCTTTACCGTAGAATGTTTTCTATATCAGCAACCAAAAGCTATTACTACTTTCCTTCTCTACTCAGGCTTGTTAAGAATTGAAATTACGCTTGGTATTTTGCAGAATCTAGCAGAATTTTCAAATGTTTTGAGTAAAACTAAATATTACAGGAGGAGATACATGAGTTAAAATAAGAATGTGAGAGGGTAACCCTGCCATGTGTGTACCAAATTTCTGCAAATTTGGAAGTTGAAATCCTTTCCCTATCAAATAAGTAGGACTAATGGCTAGATGGATGCTTCTTCTCAACCTCTTTTTCTAAACTTACAGCTTTTAGGCCAAAGTTATGTGAGTTTTGCATTAACTCTAAATGTAAAGTAATTGTCTAGAAATGTGCTGATGATATCCTGGTAGAATTAGAATTTCTGCAGGCCAGCAGGTGACATGGTGGTTAAGGCACTGGACTCCCACATGACTGCAGTTTGAGTCCAAACCTGGTGGCTTTCTCTCTCTCTCTCTCTCTCTTGTGAGCATATATAATTAAAAAAATAATGATGTTAACAAGTAGAATGAGTGAATAGAATAGGTCTTAAAAAAAAAAAAAAGAATTAGAGTTTCTGAACCCATGCACCATAGTAAAGTGCTGGTTTCTGCCCAAGTGAAATAATTCTCCTTTTCTCATACTTTCAGAGATATGACCATAACAAGAATGATAAGATTCTTCCCATCAGTCTTGAGCCATCCTCAAGCACGGAGCCTACTCAGTCTAACCTAAGGTAAGATAGTATACTGTAGAAGAACACAGTTACTTAAGAGCTTAGAGCCATTTCTTCATTTCTCACCTTAATTCATAACATAGTGAACATCTTGAATGTGTACATGACTGGACTCCCACATAGTCAAATGTGGTTCAAGTCCTAGACCCAGTGGCATAAAACTCTCACCAGGGGGCTGGCAGGTAGCATGGTGGTTAAGGGCATTGGACTCCTACATGGCCAACTGCAGTTGGAGTCCCGGACGTGGCGGCTTTAGTCAAATTAAAATAAATAAATAAAAGTAAATAAAATATTTTTAAAAAATAAAATAAAATTATAGAAGGCATCATTTTATATTACCACTCTCAAACTCTTCCATTCTACTCTAGGTTTTAGTAGGAGTTATTAGGAATTGAACAAATAGACACAGTCTTTATTCCAAAGACCAGTATACATATTTTTTAAGAGAAATTTTTGCCGTAGGGTTCATGTGCTTTCCAGAGAGACAAACAGAGTGATAGAAAGTAAGAAATCACCCCCAAGGAGGTAAGGCCATGCCACAGTCCCTTTTCTTCCATTCTCTTGGAATCTTGGGAAACGGGCGCGTACACACACACACACACACACACACACACACACACAGACCCAGCGTGAGTTTTAAACCTCTGGGTCCAGGACTCGAACCGCAGTTGACTATGTGGGAGTCCAGTGACATAACGACTACGCCACCTTCTGGTCCCAAAACCATCTTAACAAAGCCTTAAATCTCTTTAGCATTAGTCATTATGCACAGTTTCTTCCCAGCCTGCTTTCTATATACAAAATTTCAATTGTTACTACTTCAAAGAAGCACCAGACTATAAATGTAGAAATACAGTTAAAGCCTATTCTGGGGGAAGGGGAAAAAGATAAATGAAGGAGCATCAGTGATACACAAGGAATAGAAATCAACAGAAAGTCTGAAAAGTGATGTCTTTATAGTTATTCACTTAAGTTTAATAATATATTTCTGAATTTCATTCTGTCCTTATTGTTTTGTGTTCTTGGAAAAAAAATTTAATTATGATTTCTATAGATTTAGGGGTTTATATACATTGTGCTATTTTCCCCATAAGAGTTGAACTTCCTTGATTACAGATTCCTATCTGTAGAGGTTTTTATAAAATCTCATAGTGGGAACCGATGCTTCCTTTATGCTTGGAGGTCTTCATGTTACAGTGGACATGTCTTTTGTTTATTATGGTCAGTGTTTGCCACTAGTTTACCAGACAGTCAAGTGTTTTACATTTGTAATTTAGAGAATCATAGCGTACATCTTTCTGTTAATATCTATAAGGGGTCTTCAGAAAGTCCACCAAAAGTATATATTATGAGCAAACCATGCCTGAATTTGGCATTTTTTGCATCATATAAACTTGTACTCTAATTCCATTTTTCACAAACTTTCTGAAGTCCCCACATATGCCTAATCAAAGGTGGTTTGGCAGATGCCTTATACAGAATAAGTGGCTGGCTCTCCCTCTCATGGGACAGGTGCCAGAGTGCAGCTCAGTAATACCTTAGCTTTTTATTGTAACTTAAGTTTTCGTTTTGCCCGTGTAAATGTATGATATGTAAAGCAGATGTATACCTTTTGAGACTCTCTAAAATGCCGTGATCGCGCACGCTCGTGCTCTCTCTCAGTCTCTGAGTTTCTCTCACTGACTGTAGACCACTGACAGCATCAAGAATGGAAAGTAGGGCCAACCAGTGGTGTGGTTAAGGCACCTGAATCCCACATGGCCAGCCATAGGATTTTGAGTGCAGGACAGCTTGGAAGACATGCTGGGCACATGTGCATGCATGCCCAAAATCCCAGAAGGAGGGAGAACTGGAAGAGAAAGGATTATGGTGTGACCATTCCCCATCGGGGGTGCTTTCTCTCTCTCTGTCTCTCTGTGTCTCTTTCTTTCTCTCTGTCTCTCTACTGAGCACAAGCACCCTATGGCAAAAAAATAAGAAAAAGGGAAGGAAAGGGATCTGTGGACTAAAAAATACCCACTGCCAATGTAAGCACTTTGCATTCTGATCTGGAGGTGGCAGTGACCTCAGTCAGAAGTGACTTCCTCACACTTTATGCCATCTGCTCACTACTTTCTGTGTATTGCAGGACTCTTTTACTTCCAACCTGGTGGACCTTGGTGATAAACAAACAAGGCCCAAATCCTGGCTCTGCAGTGTTAGCTCATGGACCTGGGATACATACCTTCAGTTGTTTCTTCATCTATAAGGTGGCTGTTAGCCCTTGCAGGGTCATTGTAAGGATTAGAAATGATGGAAGTAGACTGCTGCCATGTGCCTAGCTCATTATATAGGCCATGGTAGCCTTTATTAACACACATTTGAGAGTTAAGAGAGACTATGGGATTTCCATTCTACTCAGTGATTAAAAAGCCGGTACAGGGAACCAGCAGGTGGCGTGGTAGTTAAGGTACTGGACTCTCACACATGGCCAACCACGATTTGAATCCTGGACCTGGTGGATTGCTTTTTCACTTTCCCTCTCTCTCTCTCTCTCTCTCTCTCTTTCTCTCTGTGTCTCTCTCAGTTCAATTAAAATAAATGAATAAGTAAATAAATTTTAAAAATAAAAAGTGGTACAGTGTAATGGTTAGTAGCATGGACTTCAGAATCCGTTGCATCAGATCTCAGCCCTGTCACTTACTAGCTGCATGACGCTGGGCATGTTAACTTCCTATGCCTCAGTTTCTTCATCTGCCAAATAAGGAATATAACCTTCCTTATAATGTCCTTTTCTTTTTTATGTGTTTTTCTTTTTTCTTTTTTTGGAGAGGTTTTTACTATAGGGCCCATGTGCTTGCCAGAGAGACAGAGAGAGACAGAAAGAAAGAAAGCAAGAAATCACCCCCCAGGGGGGATGACCACGCCACAGTCCCTTCTCCTCCATTCTCCTCTCGGGATCTTGGGCACGCACACACATGCACCTGGCGTGAGTTTAAGCCACCAGGTCGGGACTTGAACCACAATCGACTACATGGGAGTCCAGTGACACAACCATTACGCTAACTACTGGTCTCTATGTGCTTTTCTTAATTGCCAGAGGGTGCATGTGCTCACTAGGAAAAGAGAAATGAGGGAGGGAAGGAAGCACCCTTCTATTAGGTAATTATAGTTAACAGGAATTTATCATCTATTTCAAATTAGCTAGAAGAGAAAATTTTGAATTTTCCCAACACAAGAAGTGATTAGGCCTAGCCATGGTGGCATGTCCTGTTAAAACACAATGTCCCACAGACTAGGACTGGGTTCAGTTCCTGATCCAGCCTGAAAGGTCAAGTGCAGTGGCATGGGCCGTAATCCCAGCAACTTGGGGAGGCTGATGCGCAACATGGTAAACATTGCCTTTAAAAAAAGAGAGAGAGAAAATGATAAACGTTTGGGGGCCAGCTGGTGGCACAGTAGTTAAGGCAGCTAGATCCCACAGTTAAAAAATGTTAGGCTCTTGTGTATGCGCCCCAATCCTGAGAGGCAGGTGGAGGAGAAGGGATTGCAGGGTTGCCATCACCTGTGTTGGGGGAGGGAGGTTCTTTCAGTTTCCCTCTCTCACTGTGGCAAGTACATGTGCCCGATAGCAAAAACATTTTTTTTTTTTAAGAGGTTTTTGTTATAGAGCGCATGTGCTCGCCAGACAGAGAGAGACAGAGAGACAGAAAGCAAGAAATCACTCCCCAGGGGGGATGGCCACGCCACAACCCCTTCTCCTCCATTCTCCTCTCGGGATCTTGGACACGCACGCACACGTGCCCGGCGTGAGTTTTAAGCCACCGGGTCCAGGACACAAGCCGCAGTTGACTACGTGGGAGTCCAGCAACATAGCCATTATGCTAACTGCTGGTCCCAGCAAAGACATTTTTTTAAAAAGAAAAGAAAAGATAAATGTTTGAGTTGATGGATATACTAATTACAAGGATCATTTTTGCGTGCCTACCCTCTGCCAAGCAGCAAGGTGCTGAACAGTGTCCATGTCTAAAGATGAAATGTCACAATATGGGAAGTACTCCTAACAGTGACATTCTGCGCTTATATTAAAACTTAAGGGCCAAGAGGTGGTGTGGTAGTTAAGGTGCTGGACTCCCATGTGGCTGACCACAGTTTGAGTCCCAGACCTGGCAGCTTGGTTTCGTACTTTCCCTTTCTCTCTCTTCCTGTCTGTCTCTGGTCAGATTTTAAAAAAAATAATAACAGGGACCAGCAGTTAGCATAATGGTTATGTCTCTGGACTCCCATGTAGTCGACTACGATTCGCGTCCCGGACCCAGTGGCTTAAAACTCACACCAGGCGCGCGCGTGTGTGTGCCCAGGATCCCAAGAGGAGAATGGAGGAGAAGGGATTGCGGTGTGACCATCCCCCCTGGGGGGTGATTTCTCGCTTTCTGTCTCTATGTCTCTCTGTCTGTCTGGCGAGCGCATGCGCCCTATAGTGAAAACCCCCCCCAAAAAAAAAAATTAATAGGGACCAGCAGTTAGCGTAATGGCTGTGTTGCTGAACTCCCATGTAGTCAACTGTGGTTCAAGTCCCAGACCTGATGGTTTAAACACACCGGGCACATGTGCGTGCATGCCCAAGATACCAAGAGGAGAATGGAAGAGAAGGGACTGCAGCGTGGCCATCCCCCCGGGGGGTAATTTTTTGCTTTCTATCTCTCTGTCTGTCTTTCTGGGAGCACATGCACCCTATAGCAAAAACCTCTCCAAAAAAAAAAAAAACTTAATACATGGTTCAGACTTGATCTTTCTTAAAATGAGATCATTAGGGGTTTTGTTGCCTTTCTTTAATATGAAATGTTTAAATGTTCATAACACTGTCTCATTGCTTCTCTGATATACATAAGAGGCATAAAGAGATGAAATATACCAGTGTTTTCTGAATGCACCAAGGCTCTCTCTGACGCTCTGCTATCCTTTTTCCAGCGTCACTGCAAAGATTAAAGCTATTGAAGCAAAGCTGAAAATGATGGCAGAAAATCCCGATGCCGAGTATCCTGCAGCACCTGTTTATTCCTACTTTAAGCCACCAGATAAAAAAAGGACTACTCCGTATTCTAGAACAGCTTGGAAATCTCGAAGATGATGGTTGTGAATTACTATAGCAGCAAAACAAATTGGTCTCCACACCTGAAATCTCCTGCCTTTGTACATTGTAAATGTGAATGGTACTATCCAACAGAGCACAATCACATGTTAGTTTGGAAACGTAACATTTTTGGATGTTCTTATAGATATGTCTTTCCTGAACTATATGTGGAATTGAGCATCATCCAGAATAAATAGGATTGTATCCAAAGTTGTGATTTAAACACCATGATGCTTTAATCGGCTAGTACATTTGGATTTATAACTAAAAAATGTTATATAGTGTGCCAGAGAGAAAGGCAGACATACAAAGTGTTATTTATTTAAATCAGGAAACTAAATTTACTATTGTCCATCAAAAAAAATTGAACATTTTTCTGTGCTCATCTCTCTTTACAACATACAGAAAAAATAAGAGACAGAGAGGGACGTGAGAGACAGATTTTAAATCATGTTCAGAACTGCTGTAGAATTTACTATGAAGATCCCTCCAACTGAACTAAAAAAGATAAGATTCTTGACAAAATGGAGCTGGTTCTTTGAGCAAATGTTGTAGTAATCTGTTTAAAAATTATGCTTACTGTTTCAGAAATCCCAATTAGGAAATCTTAGTGTATATCTTAAAATTGTTTGCATCAACAAAACTGTAGAATCAAACCTAGCATTTTATACCACAACAGAAGTTCTGTTTGGAAATCCCACTTTTATTCTAGAGTGATCAGTTTTTAAAAATTAAATAATCCTGCCTTCTGTAGTACCAAATATTATTATTAACATGGGACTTTTAAAATTGCACTTATTGCATGAGATTGTTTTTATAGCATGAGAATGTTCTATTTGGAATTGTATCATAATCAATCTAAATAGAAAAGCAAAATGTCTTTGAAAACTTAAGCATTGCTATATTTGTGTAGGAGTTTGAGTAGAAAAGGATGATTATCTTGTGCAGGATAAGGAGGGGACATGCAGTGGGCACAGAAATTCCATGGAACAGACACTCCTCTGGCACCAAGATTGGAATGACCTCATGTTTTATGTAGTTTTAAAACACCACTTGACTTGAAAGTGATTCTTCATTCATAGAACATACTTCTCCCTAGATGCTTTGACCGCTTTGAACATTCTACATATAACAGAGAGAAATAAGCCAGTGAGTGTGGGGGGTCTTTCCTCAGCACAGCTGTGGTCCTTTAGTTGCCAGTTCTGACAGACTGTCCCGGTTGGCAGCACCACTGCTCCATTACCAGGTAAATCGCTATGTCATCCAGGTGTCATTCTCGCTGATTACAGTTTACCACGCTCATTCCTAGCAAGAGGAAGTTTTCATTATCGGAACTGAAGTCTTCTGTGAGTACAAATGAATTGAAGACTCTTGAATCAGAACTTTGGCGTTGCAAGATTTCAGAATTCACAGAACTGGTTCCGAGAAATAAATTCCTGTCACTCTTCCCAAGGTTTATCTTTTTAGGTATCACATATTTTAAGTATTTATTAGCTGTGTCTATGATGCAAGTAACTCCTTCCACTTAGGGGATAGTTCTAAGAGGGGAGAGCACTGTCTCCCATTTTTCTGGTGACTTCTTGAAGTATAGAATTCACCATTTTATCCTGAAGTCCTCCAAGGGTTGTGGTGGAATAGAACTTACTTAATGCAAAATAGTCTTCTATTTTTAATAGGAACTTAGAAAATACTTAACTTAGAATTATATAGAGTTGTTTCCTTTAGAAACCAGAGCTATTTATTTGTATTTAAAGCAATGTTTATTATTTGTACCAGTTCTTATCTCTCTGTGTGAATAAATGCAAGACAGTGTCTGGATGGCTGTATCTTCTCTCGTCCATTTACCAGAATAAAGACTGCTGCCCTCCGGTGGGCGTGTCCACTTGGGACTTGGGCCCTATGTCCAGGTGGGGTGCTGCTTCTCAGTGCCTTCTCTGCAGGGGGCTCCAGCCAGAGTCAACCTCAGAGGCTGTGTCCTCAGCCTTTATGCCTACCTACCTCTGCTAGAGATGAGAAAAGAGACTTCTTTTCATTGGCTTCTCACTGCTGATGTCACTATTTGAGAAGTTGCTATTGGAAGTTCCTGCAAGTATCATACTATGTCTAGTCTCTCTTTCAAAAGTAGAGATTTCAGGCCAACTCTGGTCTGGTGGTTAAGGCAGCCAGATCCCACATGACCAGCTGCATGGTTTGAGTCCTGGACCAGCCACTGAGAAACAGGTTGGGCACTTGCGTGTGTGTGCCCCAAGTGACCAAAGGAAGAGATGGAAGAGAAGGACTTGCGAAGTGACCGTTCCCCATGGGGTGAGTGTTCTCGTCTCTCTCTCTCTCTCTCTCTCTCTCTCTCTCTCTCTCTTTCTCTCTCTCTCTCTCTCTCTCTGGCAAGTGCATGTGTCCTCTAGCAAAAAGAAAAAAAGGTTTCAAAGAACAAATATGTATTCATGATTATTCTAAAGGCAGTCTGATGAAAGTGTTATATAAAGTACAGGTGTTAATTTGGTTGACTGTTCTAAGGTTATTTGTATTTTTAAAATATTCTTTGGTTTACTATTGGTAAAATTATGTCTCATAATTTTGATTTATACAAGAATGAAGGCAATTCAGGAGAGAACTATCAATCTCAGCTCCTGTTTTATCAAATTCAAAATAACCCTAACTGGGACCAGCAGATGGTGTAATGGCTATGTCGCTGGACTCCCATATAGTTGATCGCAGTTCAAGTCCCAGACCCAGTGGCTTAAACTTATGCTGAGCATGTGTGCATGTGTGCCCAAGATCCCAAGAGCAGAATGGAGAAGGGATTGCCGCGTGGCCATCCCCCCTGGGTGGTGATTTCTTGCTTTCTGTCTCTGTCTTTCTGGCAAGCACACACACCCTATAGCAAAAACCTCTCAAAAAAAAAAGAAAAAAAAAAACAATATGTATATACAAACTGTAACTAGTAGGTTTTCTGTCATTGATAGTTCAGTAATGGGAAGAGGATCATGAGGAAAAGTTGCCAATGCATGTGAAAAATTCATAGCACAACTTACATGAAACCATATATTCTGCAGCTCTGAGAGAGAGAAAGAAAGTGAGAAATTGCCCCCCAGAGGGGATGACATGCTGCAATCTCTTCTTCTCCATTCTCCTCTTGGGATTTTGGGCATGCACACACATGCGCCCAGTGTGTATTTTAAACTGCCGGGTCTGGTTCTCAAACTGTGGTCGACTACGTGGGAGTCCAGCAATATAACCATTACGCCATCTGCTGGTCCCTGCGCAGTTAATTTCTGAATCAGTAAATAATATCTGATTTTTTTACACTACTATATAAAGGAATAAAATTAATTCTTGTCTTACAAATTTAAAATTAAACATGTCCTGTATGTAAACAGTATATTCTTAAATAGAATGTGATCCCAGCATATTTATCTTTGATTGCTCTTTTTCTCTCCTGTTTTTATCCAGTCCTTCAACAAATCCTGTCAACTCCGACTTCAAAATATGTCTTAAATCCAACCACTTCTTATCCTTGCTGTAGCCATTTTGGTTCAAGTCACCATCATCTCTTGCCTAAACTATTGCAGAATTTACATAATTACCTCCTGCCTCCTTATAGTTCCTTTTTCACACAGCAGCCCAAGCAATTAAAAAAAAGTTTTAATTGCCAGAAGACAATACGCTTGCCAGAAAGAAGGACAGCACTCCCCAGGGGGTTTGGTCATACCAGTTTTCCCTCCTACTCCATCCCATCAGGGTTTTGGACACACACACCCCTTGCATGTTTGTCAAGCTGCTGGGGCCAGGATTTGAAACACAGTTGGCTATGTGGGATCCAGCTCTTTATCCACAGGTTCAACCACTGCATCATGGGGCCAGCCCTAAAATTCTTTTTGAACATCATTCTCTTTGAACATCAAAGCCCTGTAAGGTGGTAAGTGGCTTGTCTCTGACGATTCATCTGACCTGTAGCCTCCAGTTCCCCTCCTGTCCCCCCCCCAGCCACTCTGGCCTTTTTCTCCTTGTACAGGAGGAAGCCTCAAGGCCTTTCCATTCCTCAGAAAGTCATAGAGCCACTCCCTCACTGGACTTATGTCTGCTTAAATGTCAATAATCAGAAGGTGAACCCAGCCACCCTTTTACAATTAGAGCCCTTTCACCCTCCAGCCCTTTCCTCTTCTTCATTTCCTAAACAGTACTTGACAACTACCCCACATTGTAAATAAATGGATCTCATCCCTTTTCACTAGAAGCTAAGTTCATGTAAGCAGAAACTATCAGTGCTGTGTCCCCACCACTTAAAACAATGTATGTTATCCATGCTCGATAGATATGTGTCAAGTGAAATAATCAGAACCATGGAATTTGAGAACCCCAGGGCCTTGAAAAACCACCCTGTACGGCCCTCCCTCCTTGGCCAGAGTGGACAAAGGGACCCATTTTGGATCATGTGGTTAACTAGAGAGCTTTAAGTAGAACTCAGGCCTACAAACACCAGGGCTGGTGTACATTGCTTCAGATTGGCCTGTGTCCTCTCCTCTTGTACTTCATAGCCTATAAGCTAAGAACAATTTTCACTTTTTTAAGTGGTTGAGGAACAAAGGTCAAAAGAATCCTATTTTATGACGTGAAAACAATAGGACATTTTAATCTCCTGTCCATAAAGTTTTATTAGAACACAGTCATGCCCGTGCACTTACATGTCGTCTGTGTTGAGTATTGCTACAAAGACAGTATGGCCCGCAAAGCCTAAATACATCCTGTCTGTCCCTTTGCAGGAAAGCTTGCCAACCTCTGCTCTAAACTAGATCTCATTTCTGAAAGTGTCTTTCTAAACCTTGTGTGTGTCAAAAATTCTGGTATTTGAGCCAGAGGGTGGCATGATGGTTGAGGTGGCTGAATCCCCTCATGGCCAACTACACAGTCAAGTCTTGGACCCAATGGCTTAAAAAATACGCCAAGTGCATGCGTGTGTGACTTCATAGCCTATAAGCTAAGAACAATTTTCACTTTTTTAAGTGGTTGAGGAACAAAGGTCAAAAGAATCCTATTTTATGACGTGAAAACAATAGGACATTTTAATCTCCTGTCCATAAAGTTTTATTAGAACACAGTCATGCCCGTGCACTTACATGTCGTCTGTGTTGAGTATTGCTACAAAGACAGTATGGCCCGCAAAGCCTAAATACATCCTGTCTGTCCCTTTGCAGGAAAGCTTGCCAACCTCTGCTCTAAACTAGATCTCATTTCTGAAAGTGTCTTTCTAAACCTTGTGTGTGTCAAAAATTCTGGTATTTGAGCCAGAGGGTGGCATGATGGTTGAGGTGGCTGAATCCCCTCATGGCCAACTACACAGTCAAGTCTTGGACCCAATGGCTTAAAAAATACGCCAAGTGCATGCGTGTGTGCAAAATCCTAAGAGGAGAATGGAGAAGAGATCTCAATGGGGACATCCCCCAGGGGTGCTTTCTCTCTCCCTATGGTAAACACACACACTCTTTAGCATGTTAAATATATATATACATGGTGTTATAGCAGAAAATAAAAACAACAGAGAGGGGATAGAACGATCTGCACTGAGTGTTCCCTGACCCCTTACATGTCTGGGAAAGGGAATCCGCTACCCCAGCCCTAATAGCATCACTGTATTGCAAAAGACCATAAATGCGGGCTAAATCCCCACATTGTCTCTGAAACGAAATCTTAAGAGCTTTGGCATTAGATCTGCTTGAGTCAGACACCTAGCCCCAGCCATCTGAGTAGGTGAGTGGGACTCCCAGTTCAAGTGACAAAAACCCTACTCGAGCTACCTATGCTGGGAATGTGCTGGCTCACGTCACTGAAAAGCCCAGGTGTTCAAGTGATATGGTCAGAACCTGTCTATCTCTTGATTGTGTTTTCCTATGGGTTAGTTTCATTCTCAGGCAGGCTCTCCTAGTGGTATCTGGAGAGCTATCTGAATCTCTGTTTAAAAAAAGGAAAAAAAAAAAATCTGTCAGAATTTATCCTAAAACACAGGTCTGTGTCTTCTTTCCTTCACATTCAGTCTTACTTGGCCAGGATTACGGATTACACAGAATGACTTTTTATTTTTGATGTGCCCTGTGACCTTTCTAAGCTAGAAATAGAATTAAAATGTTAGCCTTTAAAAAATGAAACAGAAATTAAGTTTTTCTTTTCTGAAAATAGGCCTCTCCCTTTTGAGAAGCTTTCTGATGGGAAGGAAAATTACTCATTTCTCAAGCATAGACTGGGCACCTGCCACGTGCCAGGCGTGGAGGGTGTAAAGATGACGCACCATGGTCTCTGCATACCAGGAGTGACAAGGGGAAGACCCAGGAGCTGAAGGAGAGCAGATGAACACCTAACCAGTTCATCAATGGGAAATGAGAACATAGATGACTTCCCAGAGGAGGCAACACCTGAGCTGAGCACTGAAGCCTATTTAAGCATAAGCCAGAACATTAGAGAGACCAGCAGGTGGCATAGTGGTTAAGATGTTGGATGCCCAAATGGGTAACCATGGTTTGAGTCCCAGACCTGGCAACTTGAAAAATCACATTGGGAGTGTGTCCATGCATCCCCAAAATCCCAAGAGGAGAGTGAAAGAGAAGGGATTGTGGCATAGCCATCCCCCTGGGGTGATTTTTCTCTTTCTGTCTGTCTCTCCAGTGAGTGCACACACCCCATAGCAAAAATCTCTCTTAAAAAAAATTTTTAAGTTTAAAAAAAAGAGAGAAGACCACTGGAGGGGCCAACAGGCAGTGTGATGGTTAAGGCACTGAACTCACATGGCTGACCACAGTTCGAGTCCTGGATCTGGTGGCTTGCTTTCTTGCTTTCTCTCTCTCTCCTCTCTCATCAATTTTTAAAAAAATAATAATATTATTAAATAATTCTTTTTTAAAAAAGAGAAAATAGTATGTGAAATGTATTCATGTTGAAAAGTTCACTTTACAAGCTAAGTATAGTATAGTGATTGAATGTATAAAAAAATAAAATACATTAGATTTTTTTAATTTTAGAAAAGAACACATAGGTCACTATATAGAAATGACAAACATTTAATCAACTTAAACATTGCCAACGTTAACATAAAAATAAAACATGAGTCAAAAATGGGGGGTAAGAAGAGCGCTGGAGGAAGGAGCGCAGATCTGAGTTTGAGATTTAATCACAAGAGGAGTTAAGATACTTTGGAATACTCATACCTATGGGATAAGCCTTCTACAATCTGCCCCAATCTGTATTCCCAGTTCCCTTAACCAGACAAAACTGCTTGCATCCCCAAAATCTGATGGAATCTCCCAGATCCCCTTGTCCTTATATAAGATGTTCCTTCTACCTGGAAAGTCCCTTCTACTCCCACCCCACTGTTGGTCTAACAGACATCTTCCTACCCATCCTCACTCCCCTGAGACAGTGAATTGCTTTCCCACTTCCTTCTACCTCTTTCCACTTCTGTTTGAACACTTATTATTACATGCAATGTGCTTTGTAATTTAGAAAATGATTCTTACTGAATATAAGATGAGTTTCGGGGGCAAGTTACCTCCCTGAAAACAAAAAAGTCAACTCTCTTCTTATGTGGAGGGTGGGACCAGCAGATGGCATAATGGTTACATTGCTGGACTCCCACATAGTTGACTACAGTTCAAGTCTCAACCTGGTGACTTAAAACTCACGTTGGGTTCATGTGCGTGCATGCCCATGGTCCCAAGAGGAGAATGGAGAAGGGATTGCGGTGTGGTCATCTGCCCTGGGTGATTTCTCTGTTTCTCTGGTGAGCACACACACCCCATAGCAAAAATCCCTTTAAAAAAAGACCATTTTCACATGGAGGGTAAATGCTGGCTGCTGTAGAATTTCATCAACTCCCATGACTTCAAATGCCATTCCTCTCCTGGGATAGGATTCTAAGGCTCCTTTTTCCAGGTACAGGTCTAATCTCTCTTCATGACCCTCGCATTCATTTGTTGGGACCAGCAAATGGTGTAATGATTACAACGCTGGACTCCCACATAAGCGACCATTGTTCAAGTCCCAGAACCGGCAGCTTGAAACTCATGCTGAGTGCATGAGCATTCATGCCAAAAATACCAGGAGGAGAATAGAGAAGGGATCGCAGCACGGATGTCCCCTTTGGGGGTGGTGGTGGTGATTTCTTGCCTTCTGTCTCTCTGTCTAGTACACGCGCCCTATAGCAAAATCCTCTCTTTAAAAAGAGAGGGCATGAAGGTGTTATGAGGAAATTCGGTCTCTTCATTGTGTGGAAAGGTGGGGCCATTGAGAGTGATTGGATGAATGGGATGGGGCCCCTGTGATTGACCCCTGGTGCTTTCTAAAGAGAGTAAACAAGATCAACAGACACACGTGGATGAAGGACACAGAGATGCATGCAGTCCTGTTCTCTCAGGATGCAACGCCCTACGTGGGTTCAGGACCTCACAAACAGGTGCAGAATTTTCCATAGGTGTGCCATTTTATCTGTGCTCAAAAAATTTCAGATTTTGGACCATTTTAGATTTGGATTTTTTGATTAGGGATATTCAGCCTGTGTGTTTGTGTGTGTGTATATATATATATATATATATATACACACACATATATATGTACATATGCATATATACATATGTGTGTGTATATATATATTTATAGGTGTGTGTATACATATATATAATATGTATTACATGTAATAATAAAGTGACAGTAATTAACTTTTTAAAGGCTTATTTATTTCTTCCATAATCTAGGAAGACACAAGCAGCACCCCATGGGGTCCTCAAGCCATGCTCTCCCAACTTCAGCCAGGGTCATGGGCAAGCATATGCCTGGCACACTCAGGGAGGTCTCAGGACATGAACCTTGAACCTTCTTGTGTAGGCCAGCCTTACAGAGTGTTTCATTTTATCACTGCACCACCATCCTGCCTTCACTAACCTTTTTTTTTTCAATTTCCAGAGGGCACATGTGCTCACCAAAAAGAGAAAGGGAGAGTTTGCTTCTTGGCGGGGTGTGGTCATGCTGCATTCCCTTTTCCTCCATTTCTCCATCCCATCAGGATTTGGGGCACACATGCACATGCACTTGCTATGGAAGCCACCGGAGCAAGGATTTAAACTATGATCAGCCATGTGAGATCTGGCTTTCCAAGCATAGCACTTAACCATAGCACTCAACCAAGGCCAGCCCCGTTAGCCTTTAATTATATTCCTTCTTTCCATCCTCCTTGTCCCTCCAGCTGTCTCCTCTCTTCTGCCTTAGATTCTTACAATATCTTCAGGACTCTACGAAGAACTCATTCCCTTCAAATCAGCTCAAGCCAACTGCTTAAGTCATCTTTCCAAATCCCCATTTTGACTATGTCATCTTCATACTTAAAAGCCTTTGATGGCACCTCCTAGTTTATATAATTTTCTTTTAGAGGTTTTTGCTGTAGGGTGCATGTGCTTGCCAGGAAGACAGAAAGAGACAGAGAGACAGAAAGCGAGAAATCACCCCTTCTCCTCCAACCTCCTCTTGGGATCTTGGGCACGCACGCACACATGCCCGGTGTGAGTTTAAGCCACCGCGTCCGGTACTCGAACTGCGGTCGACTACATGGGAGTCCAGCGACATAGCCATCACTCTAACTGCTGGTCCCTCCTACTTTATATTTTGAAGTTGAAATTCCTTAGCATGCTTTACAAGGCTACCCCTATGTTTAAGCCTTTTATCTACTTTGAGCATCCTCACTCAACTAGTACCTTCCATGTCCCTACTACATCCTCACTTCAGTGATGACAATGACTGTGGGTGACTAAGCACTTACTGAACACCAGGCCAGGACCAAGTTCTTAACCTGAAGATGCACCTTTTTCTGCTAGAATTGTGATAGCACCTGTCAATGGGTTCTTTGTTCGTGCCCATTTTATGGTTAAGGAAAATGAAGGTTCCTTGAGTTTGTCACTTGCTGTGGGACCCACACCAGTGACATTATCAACTCAGCCTACCCAACTCCAAACTCAGACTCTTTCACCATCATGCCATGCTGCATCTGCAGAGACAGGTTACTGCTCTCTATGGAACTGTTGGCCTGTAGACCTGACCTTTCGAGAAGGATCCAAACTCCCCAAATCAGCCTTCCACAATCTAGCTGCTAGCTACCTCCCCAGCCCCAGCCTCATCTCCTAGTGTTGCCCCAGCAAGCACTGATTGGGCACCTACTCTTCTTCCTGATCCGGCTCCCCTTGGTCCCTGTCTGCCTCACACTTACTCATGCTTTAGGGCTTCCCTAAAAAGTCACCTCCTCTAGGGTGCCATTCCTGATACCCCTGTAAGCCGGGAAGGTGCCCCTCCTCCTCACTTCTGTAGCCTCTGTGGTAGCACCCTTGCATGCTGCACTTCATAACTAGCTCTCTTCTCTCTTCATAGACTCCTTGTGGGCAGGGACCAGGACAATTTCTGTCTTCTGTGCCTAGCATGGAACTTGGCATGGAGTAAGTGCTCCTGAAATATTGCGTGGTCAGAAAAGTCATGACGCATTTTTGCATAGAAAAATACATCATAGAGACCAGCAGATGGCGTAGTGGTAATATAACTGGACTCCCATGTAGTCGGCTGTGGTTCAAGTCCTGGGTCCAGCAGCTTAAAACTAATGCCAGGCACATGTGCGTGCAAACCCAAGATCCCGAGAGGAGAATGGAGGAGAAGGGATTGTGGTATGGCTTTGCCCCCCATGGGGTGATTTCCCACTTTCTGTCTCTCTCTGTCTCTCCAAAAAGCACATGTGCCCTATAGCAAAAATCTCTCACAAAAAAAAAGGGAAAGAAAAATACAACATGACTTTTCTGGCAACCCAATATCTGCTGGCCTCAGTTTACTCAGTGGATGTCGAAGGGCAAAGGGACTTTGGGTAACTAAAACTGTTCACACTGGCAACGTACTCTGAGGCTGAACAAGTCCTTTTGTGCTGATTACCTCGTTTACTCCTCTGAGGTTGATATTCTGTTCTCTCAGTTGAGGTTACTGAAGTTCAGCTAAGCTAAGTGACTTTTCCAAGTTCACCCAGCCAAGAAGTAGCAGGGCTCGGATTGGACTTTAGTCTCTCCAACTCCAAGACTCCATCACTTCCCAGATCACCTGATTCAAATGACATACATGGTTTGCCAGTGAGAATCCTGAGGCCAGGAGAGGTAAATCGCCAGCCTAAGATCACGCAGTTTGTACACCATTCTTTTCTCACTCTTCAAACAAGAAATGCCCAGGAAGGTGGCCCAGTGAAGATGGGGTCCTGGGCTCAGGAGGGGGTACTGGCTAAGTCTCTGGTGTTGCCTCCTCCCCATTTGTCACAACCTAAATGTTTAAATTTTGTGTTTAGTATTTACTCTGAAATGGCTTTCATCTGATTTCCCCCTTGCTCACCAATTGAGCTGTCAGAGTAAATAAACGTGAAGCTGGGTCTCCAGCCTCCCCCAGCTCACATTACCTTCCTAGAATTACTCCCCGGCGGGGCAGAACCGCTGCTGGGGGCCTCCCACAGAATTATCCAGTTACTAATGAAGACTCATTTTAATCCCAAACCTTGGACCTACATTCAGGAGGGGAAGAACAATACAGTTCACCTCCAAGGACCAGATGACCACATCCTGCTTAGTGACCAGGAGAAAAATTGAAGTGAGAACCAAATGCCAGTATTCCTGTGAGGTGCTTGTAACATAACATGAGTGGATTTCAAAAAATACGTGGGAAGGACCAGCAGATGGCATAATGGTTATGTCACTGGACTCCCACATAGTCCATCACGATTTGAGTCCTCCACCTGGTGCCTTAAAACTCATGCTGGGCGTGTGTGTGTGCGTGCCCAAAATCCCAAAAGGAGAATGGAGAAGAAGGGATTGCAGAGTGGCTATCCTCCCGGGGGTGATTTCTCACTTTCTGTGTCCCTCTGGCAAGCACGTGCCCTCTATATCAAAAATCTCTCTTAAAAAAAAAAAAAAGTACATGGAAAACGAAATTAAAGTGTGTTTATTTTGGTGCAAACAAAAAATCTTGAAATACAGCATAGTTTTTTTCATAATACACACTTCCCATGAACTTTTCTGAAGCCCCCTCCAACCTTATACATGTAAAGCACTTAGTTCAACTCTTGGAATTGTGTCAACACTTTGGACAATATTTGTTTTGTTTTGTTTTTTAGAGATTATTTCATTTTGGGTCCAACAGTTAGCATAATGGCTAGGTCGTTGGACTCCCTTGTAGTCAACCACGATTCGAGGCCTGGACCCAGTGGCTTAAACTCACATGGGGCGCGTGTGCGTGCGTGCCCAAGATCCTGAAAGGAGCATGGAGAAGAAGGGATTGCGGCGTGGCCATCCCCCATGGAGGGTGATTTCATGCGTTCTCTCCCTGTCTCTCTCTGTCTTTCCGGCAAGTGCACGTGCCCTATAGAGGAAAAAAAAAAAAAAAAAAAAACTCTCCAAAAAAAAGAAATTATTTAATTTGGGGGCCAGCAGGTGGCGTGGTGGTTAAGGTGCTGGACTCTCACATGGCCGACCATGGTTTGAGTCAGTCCTGGTCCTGGTGCCTTGTTTCCTCGCTTCCCTGCTATTTCTGTCTCCTTCTCTCTCTCTGATCAAATTAAAGATAATAATTATAATAAAAAAGAAATAAATAATTCTTTTTCTTAAAAAAAAGAAATTATTTAATTTTATTTATCTTTCTTTTTTTTGAGAGAGATTTTTGCCATAGTGCACGTTCACTTGCCAGAGAGTAGAGAGACAGAAAGCGAAAAGTCACCTCCCAGGAGGGATGGTCATGTCACAATCCCTTCTCCTCCATTCACACACACACACACACACTCAGCATGAGTTTTAAACCTCTGGATATGGGATTTGAATCATGGTCGACCATGTGGGAGTCCAGTGCCTTAACCACTGTGGCACCTGTTGGTTTCATTATCTTTTAAATTTGCTACAGTGCACATGTGCTCATCAGAGAAAAACAGGGACAGTGAGACAGCAAGGCACCACGTCTGGGACTCGAACTGTGGTCATCCATGTGGGAGTGCAACGCCTTAACCACCACACCACCTGCTAGTCCCAAACAATATTATTTTTACTGTGTGGTTAGTTGTCACCCTAGACCTGAGAGGTAAGTATTGTTATCTCCATTTGGAAGTAAGGAAATTGAGGCTCAGAGAAGCAGAGTGACTTGCCTACAGACTACCGGAGGAAGAAACTGAGCGTACTGAGGGTGCATACTAAATCTGCTGATCCTAATGTGATCACGGTCC
>NW_006159774.1:540085-545170 GCF_000334495.1 Tupaia belangeri chinensis
CACTCTTTCTTGCTGCAGTCGGGCTTGTCAGAAGAGAGATTTCTTTTCCATAGTAATTTCACTTCTGTCCTCTTTGAAGTAAGACAAGCTCTGGACTAAAATAATGGTTCTGCAGCTTCCTTGGGTGAATTATTCAGGAGAGTATTTAATTATTTTGGTTGATTTATGCCCTGCTTCACTCCATAAAGAATTCAATGTGGCCTCTTCTAGAGAAACAAGTGGGAAACCCAGCCAATTCATACCTTTATGTTGCTAATAGTTATTGATTACTTACTGCATGCCCTTGTACACGGGTCACTTGAATACTTTTCACAGCCACAGGAGGTGGACTCTGTCATCTCTGCTTTCTAGATGAGGAAACAGGCTGAACGAGTGGCTGAATAATCTATCCTGGGTGACCCAAGTAAGAGGAGGCAGTGCCAGGATTGGCACCAGGCAATCCGGTGCTCCAGAATCTTAGTGCCTCCCCTACTGAGTTTAATGCCTCCTCTTTCCGTTTTTATTTTCCTGAGCACTTAGTTCAGAAGCAGACTTGCATTGTACGTGAGTTTGGGTGTTGTAGTCTGAATGCCAGAGCTTGAAAGTAGGCTCCCATAAGCATGTTTCTTCAACTATAAAATAATAATAATATAACCTCTTGGTAGGGTTGCTGTGAGGATTAAAGAGGATATAAAACGCAGTGCTTGGCTCAAAAAAGCTCAACAAATGGTAGCTATGTTCTTGTTATTATCAGTCGGAGAGTACGCACTCCACAACCCCTTCTAAGAGGGCAGCAGCTTATTCATGAAGCCTCTGAACCTCTGCAGGCAGCTCTCTGCTTGAACCCATCCAAGTTTCTTTCACCTGCCCTTTAGTTTCAGCTCAAGCCTCCCTTTCCCCTCTTGCCTAAGAAGTTTTGCAAAGTCAGTGCAGTCTTCAGGAGCTTCTTTCCTGGAGTCCTTCTCCACTTGCATATCTGACTGATGGGCGCCGTAGGGTCAAGTTTAGTGACCTCCTGATTTCCGCAGCCACCCAGAGAGGAGGCAGAGAGGAAATAAAGGAGGTCCTATCGTTATTCCCATTTTGCAGATGAGAAAACAAACTTAGTCCATAAATGGCTGTCATATCCAGGTTTTTTGACAGATAATGTGGAAAGTGTGTGTGTGTGTGTGTGTGTGTGTGTGTGTGCATGCACATGCACGCGTGCAAAGTTGGCATGGTCATGTGTGTAGCCTAGAAATTGAGAGCATGAACATATCAGATGACTAAATTCTAGACTCCGGTAAGTATTCGTCACATGGCACCACTTTGGACAAACTACACGAACTCTCTGAACCAGTTTCTTCATCAGTAAGTTGGGTGCCATAACACAGATTACCTTGTAGGGTTATTATTATTATTTTTTTTTGACTGATACAGTGTACTTTATTGATGGTTCGTGACAAGGAGGGCTCCTCAGCCTCTCCCTTCTGCAGGGGTCTGGGATGGAAACTGTCAAGGAGGGGAGCTTCTCCGTGGGGACTGAGCAGGAGCAGGGCCTCCCCAGCAGCTGAGGGCCTCTTCCTCGTGCTCACGCTGGGGCTGGTGGTCAGGGCCTCTACTCCTTGGAGGCCATGTGGACCATGAGGTCCACCACCCTGTTGCTGTAGCCAAATTCATTGTCATACCAGAAAATGAGCTTGACAAAGTGGTCATTGAGGGCAATGCCAGCCCCAGCATCGAAGGTGGAGGAGTGGGTGTCTCTGTTGAAGTTGCAGGAGATGACCTGGTCCTCAGTGTAGCCCAGGATGCCCTTCAGGGGGCCCTGCAACACCTGCTTCACCACCTTCTTGATGTCATCATATTTGGCAGCTTTCTCCAGGTGGCAGGTCAGGTCCATGACCGACACGTTGGGGGTGGGGACATGGAAGGCCATGCCAGTGAGCTTCCCGTTCAGCTCTGGGATGACCTTGCCCACAGCCTTGGCAGCTCCATCGATGCTGGGATGATGTTCTGGGCAGCCCCATGGCCATCACGCCACAGCTTCCCTGAGGGGCTGTCCACAGTCTTCTGGGTGGCAGTGATGGCATGGACTGTGGTCATGAGTCCCTCCGTGATGCCAAAGTTGTTGTGGATGACCTTGGCCAGAGGGCCAAGCAGTTGGTGGTGCAGGAGGCACTGCTGACAATCTTCAGGGAGTTGTTGTACTTCTCGTGGTTCACACCCATCACAAACATGGGGGCGTCAGCAGAAGGGGCAGAGAAGATAACCCTTTTGCCCCCCTCTTCAAGTGAGCCCCAGGCTTCTCCTGGAGGTGAAGACACCAGTGGACTCCACAACATACTCAGCACCAGCATCACCCCCTCTGATGTTGGCGGGATCTCGCTCCTGGAAGATGGTGATGGACTTCCCCTCGATGACAGGCTTCCCGTTCTCGGCCTTGATGGTGCCATTGAACTTGCCATGGGTGGAATCATAATGGAACACGTAGACCATGTAGTTCAAGTCAATGAAGGGGTCATTGATGGCCACGACATCCGCTTTGTCAGAGTTGAAGGCAGCCCTGGTGACCAGGCACCCAATACGGCCAAATCCACTTACTCCGACCTTTACCATCGTGTCTCTGGGACGCGGCTGGCACTACACGGGAAGAAGAAGGGGAGGAGCAGAAAGTCTAGGGTTATTATTTTTTTTAATTTGATAGAGGTTGTGTGTACTTGGCAGAGAGAGAAAGTGAGAAAGCACTCTCCCAGGGGATGTGGTCATGCCACAATTCCTTCTCCTCCTTTCTCCTCTTGGGATTTTGGGCATGAACACACACATCCCCAGCGTGTTTTTCAAGCTGCCAAGGCTGGGACTCAAACTATGCAGTTGGCTATGTGGGATCCAGTCTCCATGTGTGTACCGCTCATGTCACCAGTTGGCCCCCTCCTAGAGTTATTGAGAAAAGAAAATGAGATCATGATTGTAAAATGTTCAGCATCATGCCTGGCACAGATTAAAGTACCCAGGACTAGGAGCTGGAATTAACAAATGCAAAGGAGATATCTGAGAGGGGAAACAGTTGTTTGGTTGTTCATCTGCGGTCGTGTCTGAGGGCTATGTGTTTGCACATTGGTGTGTATGTTTGCACACACCTCACCAGCATTGCATGCCGTGCTTTTAATATGAAAGATTGGAGTGCAGGGAGAAAACCTCTTTCACTCTGAATTTCTATGTTTGTTCTGTGTTTGAGCGATAAATAACTGGAATGCAAAGGGTGGGAAATGCCATTAGCAAAACCTGGGGCTGTTTCTGTGTATCTTGGCTTTTTATTTATTTATTTATATTTTTTCTGAGAGAGATTTTTTTCCCTGCATTTTCAGGAGAGACAAAGAGACAGAAAGCGAGAAATCATCCCCCATGGGGGATGGCTACTCCGCAATCCCTTCTCCTCTGTTTTCCTGTTGGGATGTCACGTATGAGCCTGGCATGAGTTTCAAGCTGCCCCAGGTCCGGGACTGGAACTGCGCTCAGCCATGTGGGAGTCTAGCAATGTAACCATTACGCCATCTGCTGGTCCTGTATTTTGACATCTTTGAAAGAACCAATATATGTATCTTCTAGAAATGTAGGCATGTGTCTTTTACGCTGGCATGAAAACATCTTTGTCAACCTGTGTCCTTTAGGATATGCCATGTGTAGGACCAGCAGTTGGCGTAATGGATATGTTGCTGAACTCCCATGTTATCGACCACGGTTCGAGTTCCGGACCTGGTGGCTTAAACTCACATCGGGCACGTGTTTGTGTGTGCCCAAGATCCTAAAAGGAGAATGGGGGGGGGGTGACTTCTCGCTTCCTCTCTCTGTGTCTCTGTCTTTCTGGCGAGCGCATGCACCTTATTAAAAAAAAAAAAGGATATGCCGTGTGTGTGTGTGTGTGTGTGTGTGTGTGTGTGTGTGTGTGTGTATACTGAGACTGAGACTGTGACTTCTGGGAATCCTATGTCTGCAGAGGTGAGTGTACCACTCTTGCCTGTAAATGCCTATGGGTAGGTATTTTGCTGTAAAGATGTGGGATCTGAGAGTGGGGATCTGAGGCCATACATCTATACATAGGTCTGGAGCTGAGTGACGGCCCATGCTCTTCCAAGAATTGATACGTGTTCACACGTAAGAACAATTGTGTGGCAATGTTTACATCTGCAAATGAGGGCAATTATGGAGGCGATGGTATGTGTGATGGGGTGGGTGGGCTGTTGGGGTGTCTGTGGGCCTGGATCTGAGTGTGCGTATTTGTTTTTAGAAGAGGACGCATAGTGACATGTGTCTTTGTGTGGAGAAGGAAGCTGAGGTGTTTCCTTGCGTCCGTATGCTGCAGAGTGTTAGTGTATTCAAGGCTCATCTTTTGAGTTTGAGGGCTCTGTGTCTGTGAGTTTGGGGGCTGTATCTCCTATCTAAATGTTTGGGCCTCCCTGCCTTTGCTGTTACTCATTCTCAGGAGAATTCTGCAAAAGATGAGGTGGACATGGATGGTGTGGCCCAGCAAATCCTGAAGGGAAGGAGGATGTCTGTAGCAATCTCTCTCAGGAGAACTTAGAGAACTACCAAGCCCTCCCACTAACACTGCCCTCCCAGCCCAGCCTCCTTCAGTCCTGAGGCGCTGGTGCACTCTCTGGTTGTTGTGGAACAAGGTGCCTGTGCAGGTGTGTGTGTGTGGATGCCTTGTGCCCGAGCAAATAATGTGAGCAGGTATTCACTGGCATCGGTAAGCCCGCAACTGTACCAGGCATGTGGTTGCATCGACAGATAGAACATGGGGCCATCTCTGCAGATGGTATAACCACGGGTCTCTCTTTTACCTGTGAGTGTGCTGGGCCCCAGGGCAGAGGTGCCCCTTGAGCGAGGGGTGGCAGTGAGAGCTGTGTGAACGCGTGCCTTTGTATGTCAGGATGTCTCTGAGTCTCTCGATCAACAACTTGGAGTTTCTGTGTGTCTGCGTGTCTGTGTGTGTATGTCTCTGGGTCTCTGACTCGCTGTGTGTGTCTCGCTCTCCCTTAGCGGGGAGGGGATTGGTCACGCATGACTCATCTTGAACTGAGCGGGGCTCCAGCGGCAAGGAGGCCGCTGCCGCAGCTGGAGGGGGAG
>NW_006159774.1:545565-549067 GCF_000334495.1 Tupaia belangeri chinensis
TGCGCCTGTGAGTGTGTGTGAGTGTGTGAGAGCGCGCGAACGCGAGGCGGGGGGGTCGCGGAAAGCGGGAACACATTATGCAAATGTTGTAGGAATTTCTCAAAAAGCGATTTAGCAAAGACACAGGCGAATCAAGAGGAGGCGAGGCCGGTATTGTCCGTCTGAATAGGCGCTGATAGCGCCGAATGCGCCAGAGGTTGTGCGGGCGCAACGCAGAGAATCCCGACGCGGGGCTGGTCCCGGGCGCGCCGAGGGGCTGAAGGGTGCTTTTTCCTCCTCTTAGAAGCCTCTCTTTTCTTTTTTGGGTCCCATTTCGCCCTTGATCTAGCCCCCATTTTGCTCCGGTTTCCCTCCTACAAGCCCTCGAAAGGCGCCCGAATCAGTGTCAATATCTCCGCTTCAATTTTGCGGCGCGCGTCGGGCGGGCGGGCCGATGCTCTCGGCGCTTAGGGTTTTATTTTCCTCAACGCCCCCCTTCCATCTCCTTTTTATTTTCTTTCTTTCTCTCTTTTCTCCTTTTTGCATTTTGTGTCGAGAGGAGGAAAAGGGAGCGAGGAAGGGGGGTGGGTGGAAAGAAAAAAAATTCGATTTTTAATTACTACCATTAAAAAATCAAATTTGCAATTCTTTGGGCGGCCTGATGGATCTCACTGATTGACAGTTGGAATTGACACTCTGGCTACCTCTTATCTTGGGCATTCACGACAATTTCTAATTGCAGGTAGTTTGTGTGTGTGCGCGTGTTTTTTTTTCCCCCTCAGAGGCTTGGATTGCAAGGGAACTAAGCGATTACTTCAAGAGCCACGGGTTAAGTGCAGGGAGAGGGGGAGAGAGAGGGAAAAAATCCAATCCAAATTCAAATTGCTTCATTAGAGAGACACCGCTTTTGTGGGGAAGGGCTTTAAATGCCCACTACAAAGTTAGGACTCATTGTTCGGCGCCGGTTTATATAACAGGCGCGGGGAGGCGCTGGGCTCAGGCTGCGCGGAGCCAGTTCTGCAGCCGCCGCCGCCTGCGTTCCCTCCCCCCTCCCCCAGGTGATGGCCCAGCCTGGGTCCGGCTGCAAAGCGACCTCCCGCTGTCTTGAAGGGACTGCGCCGCCCGCCATGGTGAGTCCATTCGGCCCTGTCTTTGGTTCCTGGTCCCGGGTGGACTGGCCCTGGGAGCCTGGCCGGTCTTTCCGGCCTCGAACCACTGCCTAAGCACTGCGGGACTCCCGGTGGCGCCGCCCCTCTCTGAGCCTCGGTTTTCCGGCCTGGAATGTGGGCTTTGACCGCTCCTGGCACCCAGGATGCGCGCGTTAAAAGTTGTGCGGTCCCTTTCTCTCCAATAGGCCCTTCCATTCCCGTCCTCCAGCCTACGGCGGGGCGCCCCGCGCAGATTTCGTTGTCAATTGGTGCGCTGGAGCACCAGATTTGTCTCCCGAGACAGGGGCAACTCTGGGTTCCCGGCTCAGCGCTCGCTCGCTCTTTCTCCTCCGCCGCAGGCTCAGTCGGACGCCGAGGCCCTGGCTGGAGCTCTGGACAAGGACGAGGGCCGGGCCTCTCCATGTACGCCCAGCACTCCATCTGTCTGCTCACCGCCCTCTGCTGCCTCTTCCGTGCCGTCTGCCGGCAAGAATATCTGCTCCAGCTGCGGTCTCGAGATCCTGGATCGGTATCTACTCAAGGTGAGACAGGGGTAGGTGGTGGTGTGTGTCTTGGTGGGGTTTGGGTTGCAGCCCAGATCACAGCAGGAAAGCAAGATTCGCGCCAGGTCGTCCACGAAGTGCAGAATCCTGGCTCTGCCACTGCTCACCTGCAGGCTTTGGGCAAGTCTTAGGGTCTCCCGATGCCCCCGGGTTCCGCGCGGAAATTAGCAGTTAGTATTTCTGTGTCACCGAGCTGCAGTATTGCAGAAGAAAAATAGGGGCGTCACATGCACCTCTGAGCTCCAGCGCCCCAGTCTGCAAATGGAGCGGGGGAGGCTGGGTCCAGGCGTGAAAGATGCGGTGCTGAGCCGACCCCCCGTCCCCGCCCACTCCCCAGGTCAACAACCTCATCTGGCACGTGCGATGCCTCGAGTGCTCCGTGTGCCGAACGTCGTTGAGGCAGCAGAACAGCTGCTACATCAAGAACAAGGAGATCTTCTGCAAGATGGACTACTTCAGGTAGGCTGCTGCAGCCCGGCCAGCAGTGTCGCCGAAGGCAAGCCTCGGGCTCTTACCGAGGCCACCTTTGCAGCGCGTGGTCTCTGGTTCCCGAGCCCTGGCGTCTGTAGTTGCACGCCCCGCGCGCCGCGCCGGCCCAGCCTGACCGCTCTCGGAGTCATGGACCCAGAGCTCCATGTGATGCGACAGTGCCTGCACAGGTTCGGCCCGCGATCGGCCTCTGGTTCCCGTGGTCCACTGGCTTTCAGTCGTTGTCTGTGGCTGCGTCTTGGTTCTCCCTGAGTCTCAGGCTCCAGTTCCGACGTCAAGCGCCTCGGTCGAGCTCTGACGTCGCGGCTCTGACCCAGACCCGCTCGGATCCCGCGGCCAACTGGCTGCGTCTCGGGGGTGCTGCGGTTGCCGGGTCCCACCTGGACTCGGAATCCAGTCGTACAGGGCTCTCTCCCGGGTCGGATCCTGAACTGGGCTCTGAGTTCTTGACCTGGCTCTGTACAAGGCTCCTCTTGGGTCTGGATCTAGCTCAGCCCAAAGCACCAGCACCACATCCATCTCAGATTTCAAATCCAAGCACTTCTCTTCAAGCCCCAGCCTGGGCGTCTGGCTCCACCTCAACTCCATACCCCGGTGTCCCTCAGCATCACATTTTAAGTCTGGGGTCCTACTAGGATTCAAACGACTACTCCAGTCTCAGCCCCGTGGTCATTTACAGCCCTGCTTTGGCCTTGGCCTCAGGGACCTGAAGGGGGTCAGCCCAGGGCCCTGAGTAGGACGGCCCTGAGTAGGCTCTCGGCACCTCCATGCTGTGACCCAGCAGGCACGAAAGCATGCAGTCTCATCCTCCTGCCGCTGGGCCGCATCTTAGCTGCTTGCTGGAACTGGCTTCTAGCCTTGCTGCCAGGACCTGAACAGGTCATAGGGTAGAGGTCATTGCAGGGTTAAGGGCACATTTGCCCTCCTTCCAATCTCAACAGCCCTGAGAACCAGCTTGAACCAGCCCTGAGGCCCAGCCACAGACCTAAGAAGTCTGAGGACATTGGAGTAGAACTGGTTCCTGCCCCCAAGGCTTTCTCAGGAAGTGGGGAAAGCTTTTTCCCTATAAACTTCCACCCCCTCCCACAGACATCCTTGCCCAGAGAGGGGGCTCCCTTAGTAGACAAGACCCTCCCTCTCACCTCAAGAAAATTTCTGAAAGTCAGGAGAGTACTGAAAGGCAATGTTCCTCCTTACCTCTAACACTGAGCCTCCAGGGACCTGGGAAGAGAGGACCTTGAGTCTAGGGGGAAGTTCACGGGAACCCATAGAAAGCATAGCTAAAGGGGTAAACTCTTTCTTCACTTGATGGTGTGAAAGAGT
>NW_006159774.1:549474-549880 GCF_000334495.1 Tupaia belangeri chinensis
AGAGTGTGAAGCTTGGGGCCAGGGTGGGCCTGGGGGGTGTTTCTACCCAGTGGCCTAGGGTGTACAGCACAAGAATAGTTCACCTGTCTATGCTGGCTGTCTGGGGTCTGTGCAGTGTGCTACAGAATGCATCCCTGAGCGGGGTCAGTGTGGATACTGTGTGTTCTTTTATGAACAAGCATTTGTCATTTAGTTTATGTGTGTGTTGAGAGTATGTGTCTCTATATGAGTGGTGAGATTGAGTGTGTGTATGTGTGGCACGTATATGTGTGTGCGTGTGTGCACATGTGTGCAAGATCATCAGGACAGGATTACATCTGGACAGGGATCTGGAGATGGGAGGGTGGGGTGGGGTGAGGGGACTCAGAAGTCCTGGCATTTCCTACCCAGATCCTGCCGCTCCTCT
>NW_006159774.1:549902-573433 GCF_000334495.1 Tupaia belangeri chinensis
CCTGCTTAAGGCCCTCTGCCCAGGCACTGAGGATGAAGGTGTGAATGTGTTCTGTGTGTAGTCAGAAGAGGGTTATCATTGTGTGGTATGTTACCAGAATGTGATATCTCCTCCCACTGTTCCATTTGACTCTTGGTTTGGCTGGGCAGGAAATGGAGGTTGGAGTCACTGTCTAGCCACCTCCCCACTCTAGGCCTGACTCCAGTTGGTAGAGAAACAAGCCAGCTGCTGTTTCAGGGCTCCCGGACTCCTCAGCTACCAGGGACAGGGCTTCAGCTTGGGGAACCCTATGTCAGAAGGTGTCTGGGCTTTCAGCTACAAAGCAAGGCAGGGCAGGCCCCTCTTGCTGGCTTACCTGGTGGCAGCAGACCTGGCAGCCTTCCATGTTACTTGCCAAATGTTGTCCCCTGATTCTCCAGCTCATGCCCATGCTGAAGTGAGCCTCCTTGGACACCGTGCTTTACTAGATCTTGAAGTCAAATCTCGGATCATGATTCCACTGCTCAGAGCCTACACTAATTCCAGACCCCCTTCCCAGTGCAGCAGGGTGAAGGGTAGGGTGTGCGGTCTGGGGGAGCAGCAGGAGCCTGGGCTCTGCCATGCTCATTGTAACCTTGGGCAAGTCGCTGCTTCTCTCTCCCTTAGTTGTTCCTTTCCAGGGCTGTCTCTCTGAACTGCCAAGGAGACCACAGAAGAGAAGACATCCCTGTAAATGGTGGTTACTATGAATGCCTTCATCTTCACCATTGTCACCCCTGGAAGGGTGGATGCTGGACATAAGCCCATGATGGCATTTCCCCAGGCAGCATGAGGAGCAGGGCCTGCCCGGAAGGCTGGGGCTGGGCCATTTCTGGGCAGGTTCTGAGCACTAAACTTTTTTCAGTGACAAGAGCCCCCAAAGCAAAACAAAACCAGATTTTTGGTTAAGAAAATGGAGGCAATAAAAGCTCACATTCCCCAGTTTGGGGGGTAGAATCATGGCTCTCCTGAACATTTCTCCTCCTGCCAGTTCTCCCTGCAGGCATGACCCATCCCTGGCAGCCCCACCTATAACAAAAATAACAAAACCCACAAAAAGGGAAAGAAAAAGCCGCGGAGCATCAGGCAAGCGCTATTACCTGCCCTGAGTGGTGGCCCAGGCTTGGGTAGTTGCTATGAGGAAGCCCTCGCTGGTGACTGGTACTGTGGGAGGCAGTTTCCCTCTGAAGAGCTGGGGCTTTTGTACAGATGTTATCTAGGCCGCTGTTTCCTGAAGGCAAGGGTCAAGGGTCTGGTGGGATGTGAGCTAGAGCACTCTGCCGGAAGTGAAGCCAACATCTGTAAACTGGTGGAGGTGGGGAGAATGGGCGTGGCCACAGCTCTATGGAGGGGCTGCCTCAGAGCTTGTGGTCTTCTAACTACTGGTGTTGTCCCCTGGGGAAGGGGTTCTCTTCTGTTCTGTTTCTTATCTTGCCCCTCCTAGACACCACCTTCAAGATCCTCCTCCAGTATCCATTGGCACAGCCAGTGTTGTCGGGTCAGGAAGTTAGGGGTTAGGAAGGAACTCCAAGTTCACCAGAGAGGGAGGCTGCAGAGGGGGGAGTCAGGGAGGTCCAGTGCTGCTCCAGGCTTCCTTACTTGTTGGTAGCCGCTGATTTTTCACTGGCCGGTGCCTGTGCCCAGGGCTTGCCCCTCCTAGACACCACCTTCAAGATCCTCCTCCAGTATCCATTGGCACAGCCAGTGTTGTCGGGTCAGGAAGTTAGGGGTTAGGAAGGAACTCCAAGTTCACCAGAGAGGGAGGCTGCAGAGGGGGGAGTCAGGGAGGTCCAGTGCTGCTCCAGGCTTCCTTACTTGTTGGTAGCCGCTGATTTTTCACTGGCCGGTGCCTGGCCCCGGCCCCCGGAGCCTCTCTGCCTCAGCTTCTCCACTTCATTCTCCAAACAGGGACCTCACCAGCCCTTGGGGATTCAGCCAGATTCTCACCTCCTGTCTCAAGAGTCCCAGCAAGAAAAAAAAAAATGCCACCAAAGCAATGTGATAAGCCTTGTAATTCTTCACTTGTTTTCTGTAGTTGGTAAGATCATTTCTTTCTGTGTTCTTCCAAGAAATGAAGAAAATTCCAGAGGGAAAAAAATAGTGTATTTTCTGGAGAAGTTCCAATTTCTGTGTCTTCAGCATCCACAACTCCAGACAACTTTCCATAACCCCCTCCCACCGCGCTACATGACTGGATCTTCAGTGCCCTCCAGAATCCCTCAGATTCCTGGAACATCCTACCCCTTGTGGGTGGATCGTCCAGTGTAGGTTAGTGGAAAGTGAATGTGCCCAGGGTCACACAGTGAGAGAGAGCAAGGAAGAAGGGTGGGGAGAAGTGAGGACTCATCATCAGAATGTGTACAGCTCTTCTCTAAGCCAGGAACTGTGCTAACCCTATATCTGCTTGACGGTGTCTTGATCTCAGATCCCCCCACTGTGAGCAAGATAAAATCATGCTCCTCACAGTGTAGAAGGGGAAATTGAGGCCCTGAGAGGTGAAATCACACAGCTAAGTAACAGGGCCTGGAGATACCTAGTATCACCACTTCTGCCCCTAAATAGCTCCATACTCTACCTCTATAGACAAGATATGGTAGTCACCCCTTTGCATCAAAGTCTGGTGGAAGGGCAAAGACCTGTCTCTGCTGGTCCTAAAATTGCTTGTCCACTTTGATTGGCTTCCTGTAGGGAATGCACACGGTGTTCTAATGGTGATTTTCTCTGGCAGGGCAGGTCAGGAGCGCCTCCACTGAGGTCCATGGGCAGAGCGATTTTGCTAAGCTCTGGTTACCTTAGTTCCAGCCAGGCATCTTCTCACAGTGGGAGTGGAGAGTAAAGGGTTAACTGCCTCTCCTTGTGTTTGTAGGGGTGGGGGTTTGGAATGCCTGGGAGACTAAAGCTCCTATTCCCTACTTGGCCCCACTAGACTTAGGGCAAGCCCCCACCCTGAGCCCAAGTTCTGTCCTCAGGTTCCATAGGGAGAACCCCATCCCCTCCCCCAGGGCACATCCCCTGGGAGGTTCTGAGCCGGGAAGCGACCCCCCACCACGGTGGCTAGGCGGAAGGGGAGCTGGGGAGGGGGGGACAGATGTTGGGGGACAGATGTTGGGGGAGTGGAGTGGAGAGCTGGTGGGGAGGGGCCTCTGGCCAGGACCTCCTAGGCACAGGCTGGCTGGCTGGCCGTTTTAACCTTTTAATTGCTGGTTCTGTATTTTTCTGACTTCTCATACGGGTTTGCTTAGAAGGGAAGCAGAGGGATTAGGAAGGGATCCACTTCCAGTCTTCCTTGTTTGCCTCATTGGGATCTTGCTCAAGACACCAAGTGAGTGCCTTGAACCTAAAGTAAGGGAACTCCAGTCTGAATTCCCAGCAACTAGACTCAACATTGTCTTGTGGTGTTCCCACTCTGAGCTTCGATTTTCTAGGGCAGAAAAGGGATAGCTTAATAATGGAAGAAGTGGTCCTGGTGAAACGCAGATGGGCTCATTCGTTGAGGCTCCTTTATTCAGCAAATAATCACTAAGCACCTTAAGTATCCTGGGTAAGTAGGCCTGTCAGTGAGCCTGACTTTTTAAGGGCGCTCAGCTTTCTCTACATAATCTGGAGTCCCAGATAATCTCTGCTCCCCATTCAGGGGATAAAGGTCCTGGAGGTGCAATGACCACCCTACTTCTTTCAGCAGTTGCCAGGATGCGCACCGGTCTGCCTGGTACCTCTCTATTCCCAAAGCGCCTTGGGTTTTTGCGCATTTATCCTCTGCAATGCTGGGGGAGCCAGGCAGCTGTGCGCACTGCCCCGACCTCACTGAAAGGCTGGGATGGCTGCAGGCACACCCGCTAATCCTTTGGGTGAGTCAGCTATAGCTCCTGAGCACCCCTGTCTTGAAGTTTCGTTGTTTCTGCCACTGATTATTTCGCTGCGTCCGGAATTCTGTGCGGGTCTCGAAGCCAACCTGGGAAAGAGGCTGCGTGTCTGTGTGTTTCTGAGTCCGGATCCATAAGATTCCTCACGCCCTTTCTTCTTGCGGCTCCCCTCTCCTGGGAGGGAGACACGTTATAGGAATGGTGGGGACGCTCACGAACCTGCGTGATGGTCTCTCACCACCAGGATCCAGTGCAAGGACGATTTTATGACTAGATCGGGCCATGGGGAGTGCAGGGAGATCCCAGGGCTAGGGGAAGATCCGCGCATTTGGGGTGACACGTGAAGGTTAAGAAAGTTCATGAGAGGTCACTGGCAGCGCCCACCTCAGAGCAAGGAGATAGGGGTGCTACCTGCGTGGGCTCAGAACAGACTCTAGCGTGGCATACTTGTGGGGTGGGAAGGTCGGTATTCGCGAGGAGTCTCAGATGCGTCCCTGACAAAGGACGAGAAATCTTTCAGAGCCAAAAGCTACAATCTGGGACCGCACTCTCTGGTGCAGCGCACCGGCACTAGCCTAGCGCAGCAGCTGCAGCGCATCAACACCACTGACAGGAGATTCCGCAGCTCTTGAGGCTTGGGGTGGGGGCTGGAACCTCCCCTGCCCGGGCTCTGTCGGCCCGTGAGTACGCGCTCCCAGCCTTTTGAAGGCGGCTGTACCCCTGCGCTGGCGCCCACAAATGTCCAGAACCCACTATCCAATGCGGGGACACGGTGCCGTCAGGCCTCCTTCCTGTTCCTCCACCCGGGATCCCAGCTCTCAAGTCCAACTGCTCTGCAGATTCTAGGTCGCTTTTCCACCTTGGAGATGGCCTCAACCCCAGCCCCACATTCTGTGATGTATTAGGCGACTCACTTGCGGTCTCTGAACCTCTGATTCCACCTGTGAAAAATGGATGCCAGAGTCGCTACCTCACCAGGTGGCTGAGAATCCGAGGCGGTGCAATGCAGGCATCACAGCCCAGAACCCTGAGCGCAGCAGAAACGCTGTGAGCAGCTGGTCGTCCCCTCTTCCCGAAGCATAAGTAATCAAAAGCCGGTGAAAGTGTTCCCAATATGATACCACCAACAGGGTGGCAGAACCCGCGGTTGGCAGGGATGAGTAAGAAGTACCTTTCTCCTTTACTGAGAGACTGAATACAGAGACGGGGCCGTGCTCAGCTTTCCCCTGGGGAGGCCGCGTTTCTGGGATCCTGAAGTGCCTCTCCTTAGGCGTATAGTTGAGGAGACACGCGCGCAGTGCCGCCTGAGGGAACCACACACCGCGGCAGAGTCCCCTTGCTCTCTGGCTGGCAAATAGTGGTGTTGGGGGTGGGGGGGGGGGTTCTGGGAGCTGGGACTGGCTGAAGCCTCCTACTCTCACACTCAGTACAACTCAGCACCATTTTCTGTTTTGTATATAAGTATTTTTTTAATGCTTCAATTTGCTAAGGCAGATGAGGCAGTAACCAGAGCATTTTTGCCGTTTGTCCAGGCACTTGCAGGCAGTTTCGAATGCCCCTTCCAGTGGGAGGGTGCAGGCTGGGGATAGAAAGGCAAATCTTCTTGGTCCCCACTTGTTTCCCACTTCCCAGGGATGCTAAGAGTGGAAAGAGACGACCAAAGAGCCAGACGTTACAAATTGGCGTGACCTATACTGGGAGGGCAGTGCAGGGCGCTCCTGGGAAGAGCCTGTCCAGAGGAGGAACAGCCTCTGCAAGGGCCTGGGGTGGGAAAGGTCTCCAGAGGGGTCCGTAAAGATCTGGAACTAACCTTCACTGTGGCTGACTTGGACTCATGCTTGGGTGTTGGGTGAGAGATATTGAAGAAGGTCAGCAGGAGATGGGCCCAAAGATGTAGTCTGCTGGGTCTTGGACTAAATCTTGAGAGTGGAGTAGGGCCACCAAAGGAAAGTAGGGCGGGGATAGGATTCCAAGTGTCTGCTGGAACTTCACTGTGACTGCTGTGTGGAGGACAGACTGGCAGGGATAAGACCGGAAACAGGGAGGCCAAGGCAGAGAGACTGGCAGTGAGGATGCATGATGGGAGCCTGGCCCAGGGGGGCGGCAGTGGAGATGGACAGGAGATAGATCTCAGAGATTCTTAGGAAACAAAACCCACAGAGCCAAACGATTGGTTGGATGTGGGGTTGAGGACAGGGAGGAGTGTAAGATTTAAGAGTTCCATGTTTGAGGGGCTGGCTAAATAGCGGCACCATTCCCCAAAACTGTGCAGCAGAGGGAACGGAGGCTGAGAGGCTTGGGGCAGAGTCACAGGTGAGTCATCCCTTTGAGAACAAGATTTCCCTAGTACTTAGGGGCTGAGCCCTGGTCTGACTTCAGAACTGGGCAAACCAGACTCTGCTGCTTTCTGGAGGCCCTCTCGGTCTGGTATTGGAGGCAGTGGCACCCAAAGAGAGCCCCGCACTGCCAACTGGGGAAGGAGAACGGGAAGAGCCTAAAGGGCCAAGGGGACATTTGATCTGGGTTTTCCCTTTTTATTAATATTTTTGTTTATTTAATATTGGAACGTCATGGACTGCAGAATCTGGGTCAATTAGATGCTCAGTAGATTGCAGTGCACTAGACAAAAAGCAGCAGTCGTTGCTGTCCTCATCTAGTTCACTTCAGGGCAAGGAAAATGCTTAACTCCGATGAGTTAAGCAATTTGCCCAGGATCATCGAGCCTATGTATCTGTTTATTCTTCCAAGAAACTCTGAGCGTCTATACAGCTATGGATATAAGTTATCTAATCCCAGAAGTCATACTGGCTCAGGCTACTGTCCTTGGAGCTGTGCAACCTTTTGCAAATTACTTTACTTCTCTAGCCCCCCATTTTCCTCACCTGCAAGATGTAGATTAATTGGGATAATAGGTGTGAAATACTTGGAATTTTGCTGGCAAGTGGTCAGTGCTCAAACACTTGCCTATTATTATTAATACAGCGACGATGTTTTCCTACTACTATGTATTTTAATGAACAAATCAATACGATCTTCCTAGAGTCCCTGGAAGATGAGCATTACAAAAAACTCTGCATGGATTTCAGTTTTTTACAGCAAAAGAAACTTGTACTTTAATTTCATTTTCCCATAAACATTTCAAAATCTCCTAGTATAATATACAAATATATATTGATAATGATAAATAATGATAACTGTAGAAAATTTGGAAAACTCAGACAAGTACCAAAAAGAATATGGAAATCACCCCCCTAGTTCGCCTTCTAGGACTTGGCGGTCGGTCGAGGGGTGATGCATCCAAGCCAAAGGTAATTTGTGAGGGAGATCCTGAGACCGGAAGCCTGGGTGTGGGCGGAACGGTGCAGGTTGGACAACGCGCGACCGCCTGAGTCTCCTCGTCTCAGTCCTTGCCCTCTTGACCCACAGCCGATTTGGGACCAAGTGTGCCCGGTGCGGCCGACAGATATACGCCAGCGACTGGGTGCGGCGAGCGCGCGGCAACGCCTACCACCTGGCCTGCTTCGCCTGCTTCTCTTGCAAGCGCCAGCTGTCCACCGGCGAGGAGTTCGGCTTGGTGGAGGAGAAGGTGTTGTGCCGCATCCACTACGACACCATGATCGAGAACCTCAAGAGGGCCGCCGAGAACGGTACCCAACCCGCCCCGCCCACACCTCTGTCCCCATCCCTTTCCCACCCCACCCCAGCACCTCAGGAAACCGACTGCCTTCTCTACCCGCTGGGCATTCCAAGTAGCTCCTGAAGGCAGCGCGGGGCTGGGGGTCTGCACAGAGCCGGCGCCTGCGCTTCCTACTGCTCCTTTTGGAGTCAGAAGTCAAGGGCTTGCCCTTTCTGCCACTGTTTCCTTATCTGTAGAATAAGGCTAATGACAGGACACCTGAAAGATAGACAATCAAGGAAGTCTGGAGACGATTCTCATCACAGGGTGGCCCGATTCCACCTTCCGATAGCTCTCGTTGGCCTGGGGCTCATTTCCGCCAGCTGCCCAGAATCAGACTAGGGCCAGTCCTGGAGAGATGACATGGTTCCCATTCTTCTACCTCTATCCTAGCAATTCCAAGTTGGAGGTTTAAGGGTGGAGGTTTTATTCTGGACGAGGGTCCTGAATTGCAAGGACAAAGAGCCTGGTCTTTGAGTCCCACATACTTTACTTTACTTTATTTGCAGTTTCCTCTCCTCTCTGGGCCCCAGTGCCCCTATCTGCGCAAGATGGATGTTGGGCTGGAATCTTACATCTCTCTGGCTCTGATGCTGTGATTGTCCAAGACAACAGGCAAAGGGACAGGATCCAAGTCTTCTAGGGAGCCTGAGCATTGAGTCACGGGTGGCATGGGAATAGGAGAAAGGGAGTGGAGATATATTCTGGGCAGAGGCAGGGACCCTCACCACAATTCCTCAGTCAGGAGGTATGTGTGCTGCTAACATCTCTAACATGCACTGTTTTATGCAATGATTATAACAGCCTTAGGAAGTAGGTGGTATATCCCTGTTTTATAGGCCAGGAAGCAGGCAGATGCTATCTGCAATATGTGAGTTGTCAAAGGTCACATACTAGTAGGGCTGCTTGACCCCAAAGCCCAGGCGCTTAATCACTTCATTGTACAAACTTCGTAATGCTACTCCAGCTGAAGCTGCAGGATCTCTTGATCAGACCTCATAAAGCTGGGAGGATACTGGGGATATTGCTGCCTCGAAGAGTTTCTTTTCCCCCATCGAAAAAATGGGCATACCAATCCTTGTGCTGACTGCATTACTGGAGCACATTAATACCACTAAATGTCTGCCCCATTCTCAGTCCCTCTAGGGAGGGGTATGGCCCACACTGTTACAATTTCTAAGTTCTAACCTGGTGACTAGGCAGGAACCACCATAGTGTTCCTGACCATCACATATTCTCCTGCCATGATCAGGGCTAAATGGGCTCAGTACACTTGGGGTACTGTGAATTTATCTGTGGGGGTGGGCAAGTCAGCAATGTAACTCAGATAAAAACCCTGGAGTCTATTTCTTACATCATCCACCATAAGAAGCCATAGGCTCCTTCCACACCTGGGCCAACAAGGACCATCCCAAGTCATGGCCTTTGCCAATTACATCCCATCTCTCACTGCCATGTGGATCCCAGACTCCTACCATGCAGGGAACTGGAAGGCTTGGGCCTCGGATATCCCTTACTGATCAGCCCTCAGAGTTGGCTACTGTTTTACTCTTTAAACATAACAAACACATGCACACACATGTTCATCACAAAAATTCGGACCAGCCAGGTAGTTAAGGTGGTGGTTAAGGTGGCTGGATCCCACATCGCCTAATACATGGTTTGAGTCCCAGACCTTGACTTGAAAAACACACTGAGTTCCCATGCATGCATGGCTACCCCAAATGCCAAGAGAACAATGGAGGAGAAGGGATTATGTGGCCATCCCCCCAGGGGGGTTGCTTCCTCACTTTCCTCACTTTCCCTCTCTTCCTCTCTCTGTCTCTCTTCAGTGAGAGCATGCACCTATAGCAAAATAAAACAATTTTGAAAGACAGTTAAGCAAAAAGAAGAAAAAAGATCACTCTAAATGCCACCTCTTCTCATATTTCACTGTGTATCTTTCCAGATTTTCTATGTATCTATGAGCATTTTTTCCCCTGCAACATAATTTATTCCTAATTAAAAAATTATAATAAATTGTGAATGGTGTTTATATCTGAGTGGTGGAATTACTGGTGATCCTTACTTTCTTCTTTGTTTTTATCAGAATTTCCTGAGTTTTTGAGAAGGTCTATGTATCATTCATGGATTCAGAAAAATGAAATATTAAAAAAATAAGATGGGAATATATTTAGTGGTTTCATATGATTGCATATAAGTGGGAAGAGAGTATCTAACATGTACTCCAGTCAACAAAATGAAACCTCAGGGAAGTAAGGTGACATGCAATTATTTAGAAAACATGAAAAGTTACAGGAATAGTGAGTCTCCATGATTGCACTCCTCGGAGGTAAATCACTACTAACATCTTGTGTATGTCCTCTGATATCCTTTTTCTTCCACTTGGTTTCATGAAATTGGGATCACGATTCCTTAACCTGCTGGCTCCCTATCTCACTAGCCTTTGGTTTCCCCTAATGTAGGTGGGAAAGAGCCCAGTTTGGATCTTTAGCGTCAGGCAGGGGTTTTCTTCTCACTGAGCCTTAGTTTCCTCTCATGTAAAATGGGGATAATGCCACCTGTCGTTAGGGCTGTGAGACGCTGAGCTAGCCAAAAGACAAGCGTCAAGTATCGAGCGACGCTGAGTAGGAGTCCCCTCCCTTAAAGACTGAGTCAGGGACTAGGGCCTGGGATCCCGGCTCTCAGCCGACTCCGCTCCTGACCCTTCCAGGGACAAGCTCCCCCCACCCCCGTCCTTTCCAGAGTGCCACTAGAAGAGACTGGGACGCGTGGTCAGCCGCTTCTGTCGCCCCCAGGGAACGGTCTCACGTTGGAGGGGGCAGTGCCCTCGGAACAGGACAGTCAGCCCAAGCCGGCCAAGCGCGCGCGGACGTCCTTCACCGCAGAGCAGTTGCAGGTACCCGGGTAGGGAGCGAGGGACCTGTCGTGGGCGGGGCCTTTGGTGGGCGGGGCTGATAGGTCGCTTGGCTCCACCCACTCTGCCCGGACCAACTGACAACTGACGGCGGGAGGCACTGTAGCTGTCTGGGGCGTGGCCTCTGGGCTAGAGCGTCTGATTGGGCCGGGGTCTCGAGACCTCTGTGCACTAGTGCCTCACCGCCCTCTGCGCCCCGCAGGTTATGCAGGCGCAGTTCGCGCAGGACAACAATCCAGACGCTCAGACGCTGCAGAAGCTGGCGGATATGACGGGCCTCAGCCGAAGGGTCATCCAGGTGGGGCCAGGGCTGAGCGGGCCTGGGGCGGGGCCTAGGGTTCTGGGGGCGGGACTTCCATCAAGTAGCCGGGCACAAGAACAGAAGGTCAGGTGCATGTGGCCGCCCTTCTTTAGGAGGCAGGAGGCAGTCCCGCCTGGGGTCCCCCAGCGGCACGTCTGATCCTTTCCCGCGAGGCTGAAGCTGCTCAGGCTGTCGTTCCAGGTGTGGTTTCAAAACTGCCGGGCGCGTCATAAAAAGCACACACCGCAGCACCCTGTGCCACCCTCGGGGGCGCCCCCGTCCCGCCTCCCCTCCGCCCTGTCCGACGACATCCACTATTCCCCGTTCAGCAGTCCCGAGAGGGCGCGCATGGTCACCCTGCACGGCTACATTGAGAGTAAGTGACCGCAACCCCAGGCCACCCGGCCAGCGCCGGGGCGGGGTGGGGTGGGGTGGAGGAGCGCACATGGGTTGCGGAGGCTGAGGTGTGGGGATTCCTTCCGGAGCCTTGTGGGTATAGATGTGGGCCCTGAAGTTCTTTGGATCCTAGTGTATGGGGGAAAGGTAAATTTTCTGGCTCTTCCTCACTGGGGCAGAAGCAGAGGCAGTTTGGTCATTCAAAAACAATGGCTGCCTTTCCAAACCACCCAGTCTGTGCCAGGGGTCTAGGTCTAGGAAGAGAACAGATGGGCAAGGTTCCTGTCACGTGAAGCCTGCGTTCAGATGGAGGAGACAGCATAGAACAATAACCAGACAGATGAGCCTGTGGTTTTAATCACCTGACCCCTGTAGGAAATGTTAGATGAGAGAGTCTGGAGATACTGGTGGGGTTGTCTCTCAGGAAGTCGCATGGGTAGGATGGTTAGGATTCAGCACCTGGAGTAGGGGGATTGAGTGTGAGCTGGGCCTGGTCCAGAAAGCACTGCAGCATGGCTACATTCCGGGAGCAGAAGGCCAATGTGGCAGGGGCCTTGAGCAAATCACCTAACCTCCTTGAACCTAGGTTTCCTGATCTACAAACTGAGATTTTAAGATTGCCCACTTCACAGTGTTGTGAGAATTCATTCACGCAGCCAATGAATATGTGGACAGTTCTTAGCACTGGGATGCCACAGTGAACACAGCAGACCAAAGCTGCTGAGTCCCTGGACTCAGGTCCCAGAGTGGGAGATGGTGGAGAGATGACACACTAAGAAGGGAGGGCAGGCCTGGCGGTGGGTAATGAGTGCTATGGGGGAGATGCAGGGGCAGGTCATGGCAAAGAGGCCATGGAGCAGGAACCTGCAGGAGTGCGGGAGCAGCCTCATGGATTTCAGGGAGATGAGCATGCAGTGACTCTGTAACTGAGCAGGTGCTTATCACAGGTTTTCATTTCCTTTGAGGTTGTTTCCCCAAAACCGGGCATGCACGAAAAAAATAGAAGTGATCACACACACACACGCACACACACTTCCCTTCTCTACCTCCAAGTAAAAGGGAAAAGGAAGGGTGATCAGAGAGAACTGCTGCTTACTGAGCACTTGTGTGCCAGACCTTATGCTGACCTTCTCTCTAAACATCAGAGATCATGATCCCATTGGGTGGATGAGTAAACCAAGGGCTGCCAGGCTTCAAATCCCACCCCTGCCACTTACTGACTGTGTGACACTGGGCAAGTTTCTGAGTGTCCCTGGATGTTAGTTTCCTCATCTGTAAAAATGAGGACAGAGTAGCAATCTCAAAGCAGCATTGTGAGTATGAGATGACATCATCGATTTTACCTCGTCAACATTTAGTAAGTGCTGGATAGTGTTAGCTGTTCTTGTAATGGTGGTAGTGGTTCTGGTTGGCAGAACTAGGAGTGCAGAGAGCTGTTTACGGCACTGGGTTGCTGATTGGTAACTAGGTCTCTTTGTACTGTGCCATTTCTTTTCTAAACAATGATGTATGTTCAGGACACGGAGCCCATCAGACACCTGTTAAATGTGCTAAGGACCAGGGGTGTTCCATGTGCCAGGGGCTGGGATACCAGCTAATACTTGGCATGGAGTGGGTAACAGTGACTCTTTTGGAAGTGGGGCCATGGTCTCCAGGGTCCCTGCCAGGATCTGTCCACACATTTCTTTGATTAAGCCTAAATCGTTAGTCTTTGATGCCTAGAGAAGGGGCCCTTTCTTCTTCCCCTTGAGGTGGAACCCAGCTTAGGGCAGAAGATGTTGGGGTGGGCCTGCTACTCCTTGATGAATGACTGGAGGTCACTGCAGCAGGTTGCTTTACAGTTCACTGAAGACACAGAGTCTTGAGTTTTCTGAAGCCTTAGAGCTGGAAAGCTGATGCAAGTGTTAAAACCAGATTCTAGAAAGATAAATTCTTCCTTTGCAGTTAACTGAAGTCACAGGTTCCTGAGTTTCCAGGAGACTTAGGGCTTGGAATCTGATAAAAGTTTTGGAATCACACTCCAGAAAATGTACAGACATATAAGGGGGAATCTTTTTTATTTTTTTTGAGAGGTTTTTACTATAGGGTACGTGCACTCACCAGAAAGACAGAGAGAGACAGAGACAGAGACAGAGAGCGAGAAATAACCCCCCAGGGGAGATGGCCACGCTGCAGTCCCTTCTCCTCTGTTTTCTCAGGATCTTGGGCACACACACACATGGGCCCAGCGTGAGTTTAAGCCACCGGGTCCGGGATTCAAACCATGGTCGACTATGTGGGAGTCCAGTGACATAGCCATTACGCTAACTGCTGGTCTCCAATAAGGGGAGAATCTTCAAAAATGTTCATGGAAAATGAATATAATGAAAAAACTTTGCATTGATTTTTAAAAAGCTGCACCAAAATAAACTTGTATTTTAATTCCATTTTTGCATGAACTTTTTGGTATCCTCTCATGCATAGTTTTCTATAGTAATTTAAGGTTGTCCATAGAGTTCTTCAACACCCCAGATTCAGAAGCCCCAATTTAATAACATTCTTTCTTTTTTCTTTTCTCTTTTTTTTTTTTTTTTTGAGAGATTTTTGCTTTAGGGCATATGTACTTGCCAAAGAGACAGAGGAACAGAAAGCAAGAAATCACCCCACTGGGGGGATGACCACACCACAGTCCCTACTCCTCCATTCTGCTCTCAGAATTTTGAGCATACACATGCACACACACACGCCCAGTGTGAGTTTTTTATTTGTTGTTTTGTTTTGTTTTTTTGAGAGGTTTTTGCTATAAGGTGTGTGTGCTCACCAGAAACACCGAGAGACAGAGAGACAGAAAGTGAGAAATCACCCCACCAGGAGGGATGGCCACACCACAATCCCTTCTCCTCCATTCTCCTCTCAGGATCTTGGGCACACATGCACACGCACCTGGTGTGAGTTCAAGTCACCGGGTCCGGGACTCGAATCATGGCCGACTACATGGGAATCCAGTGACATAGTCATTACCCTTTCTGCTGGCCCCTGCCCAGTGTGAGTTTTAAGCCACCGAGTCCAGGACTCGAACCGCAGTCGACTACATGGGAGTTCAGTGACATAATCATTATACCATCTGCTGGTCCCAATATCACTCTTTATTTTAGATGAGAGAACTGTGACTCGGAAAGGCAGAGTAACTTGTCCCGAGTTACGTATCAATTCTAAGTCTCCATACTGGATGTTTTTTCCTGTGACCAAAGAGGACAAAGTCTAGGGCAGAGATAGGCCATGGACTTCTCCATTGTAGTGACAAACAGGCTGAAGCACAAGAGATTTGGACCAGACACGAAGATGAACTTTCCCTAACAGTTCTAGACGTTTAAAAGGGTATGAAAATTCAGTCAACAAATATTTAAAGAGTATTCAATAGATGCCTTGCCTCATTCTAGGTGCTGGAAATCCACAAAGACCTAGAATCTAGAAAACAGACAAAACTTTCTGCCCACACAGAGATTGCATTCTAGTTGGTGAAGACAGATAATATCAAATAAATAATAAAAATGACAGGAACTCCTATGATGAGGTAAAGGAAGAAAAACAAAGCTGGGAAGGACAGGAAGTGTAGGGAGGGGTGCTCCTCTAGGAGGCATGGGTAAAGCTTTGGTGATTGATACCTGCAGAAAAGAATGGGCAAGGTGCTGAGGGAGGATCTGAATGGATAGGATACAGCCTTGCTTGCAGGAAGTGTTTAATACACATTTGCTTAGAAGTGCTTGTCTATTAGTGGGTGGGACAGTTCTATCAAGCCATCACATGGTACTTTATAGACCAGGGAGAGTGTCACATATGACGCTGCAACAATCTTATTGAAATCTTGCCCAGAGCCACCGAGGTGGTAAGTGGCAGAGATGAAAGTGGTCCCAGGGCTCCAGCTTGCAGAGCACAGGGCTGTCGGGTCCTGCATGGAGCTGCAGGGATGGGCTCCAAGGCATTCTCTCATCCACAGGTCAGGTACAGTGCGGGCAGGTGCACTGCCGGCTGCCTTACACCGCGCCCCCTGTCCACCTCAAAGCCGATATGGATGGGCCGCTCTCCAACCGGGGTGAGAAGGTAAATGGAACCAGGTTGGGTTCTGCTGGGTCAGAGTCATCCTGTTGGGGATGGGTTTCTGGTAGCATTCCCCATTGCTGAGTGGGCACCTTGCTGCTTTGTGGTGGACCCTCAGTGCCCAGCCCTTTCAGGCCCCCCAGCACCCCCAGGGCAGTCACGTAAGCAGCTTGGTGCTCTGTGTGCACATTGCAGCCCCAGTGACAGATTGGCCTTTTGGTTTTCAGAGTCATAGATTTATCTTACTCAAGCTTTGAGGTTCCAAGGAGGGCTTGTGTCATGCACTCCTCTACCTCCCATGGTCTCACCGGTTCCTCCTCCTCCTGTTCATCCCCATCTGTTGGAGATAGCAGTCCAGCAAGTGACCATGGTTCACTGGCAGGGCTTCCTCTGTGGAACCAGAGTCTCTGTCTCCAGAATTAGGATCGGACACCCAGATGATGAGGATGGTGCTTAGACATCACCGGTCTAGTAGCTTGAAGGCTTTGCTTCATAAGCACTGACAGCCTTCATTTAGTCTTTTTGCTAAAGCAGATGAAAGCGAGTGAGCTGCTTTGAGTGAAGCTGTGGAAGGGATAGGAACCTCACCTCCCTCTCAGCTCTGAGACACCTCCTAGTTAGCCATGAAAGCTGCTGCTGTCATACAAGCCCTCGTTTTAGAAATGGGGAACTTGAGGCCCAGGTAGCTCCAAGTCAGATCCTGGATGACAAGCTCTACATTCATTAATGCATGCATTCATTCATTCAGTTTATTCGCATACCCGTCAGAGAAATTTCCTGTGTCTTGACTGTCGCGCAGCCCCAGGTCAATTGACAGGAGCACAGGGATGAATATAGCAAGGTCCCTACAGGAGGCCACAGTCTGGAGAGGGAGACAGACTGTATGTGGGTTATAGCTCAGTGTGACCCAACTGTGTTGAGGAAGCCATGGGAGCCTGGGAGGGGTAGGGGGTGCAAAGGAGGATGCAGAAAGCCCAGGTCTGAAGCTGAGTCAGAGTGTGTAAGGGGTATGAGCTGTCACGGCTCTCTCAGGGAACCCTGAGCCATTCAGTGTTTCTGGTTCACAGGCTTGGGAGGGAGGGTGCTGAGAAGAAGGACCTTGGGGCTACCAGGTGGAGGAGCCTGGGCTGCATCCTGGACTTTATCCAGTGGGGAGGTCTCAGAAGGCCTATGGAGAAGCATCCCTGTAGCAGTCCTCAGAGAGGCCAGGTTTCAGGTGTGCAGGAGAAGCATCAGCTTGATCCAAAGTGGTGGTCCAGGGAGAGGAGATCAGAGAGAGCTTTAGAGATAGAGTAGCCTTCGGGGACCCCTAGTTCAGCAGATCCCAGTCTTCGTACGCCTCAGAATCACCTGGACAGCTTGTAAAGCTTCAGATTCCTAAGACCCACACCCATCAAGTCTGATGGGGAGGTTTGAGGTAGGGCACAGGGTTCTGTCTGCATGTCATGCCCAGCTCATGTGATTCTGATGGACAGCCAGGGTTGGGGACCACTCCTCTGGCTCTGCCTTCTGGCCCAGCACCTGCTGAGTGCCATGCTATCTGTGCTGGCACCTCGAGGGAAGGTATATAGTGTGGAGGTATAGACAGCCTAGTTCAACAGATGCATTTAAAGATAATGGTAGTGGGCCAGCAGGTGGCATGGTGGTTAAGGTGCTGGATTCCTATATGGCCAACTGCAGTTCAAGTCCGCCTGGGAGGGGTAGGGGGTGCAAAGGAGGATGCAGAAAGCCCAGGTCTGAAGCTGAGTCAGAGTGTGTAAGGGGTATGAGCTGTCACGGCTCTCTCAGGGAACCCTGAGCCATTCAGTGTTTCTGGTTCACAGGCTTGGGAGGGAGGGTGCTGAGAAGAAGGACCTTGGGGCTACCAGGTGGAGGAGCCTGGGCTGCATCCTGGACTTTATCCAGTGGGGAGGTCTCAGAAGGCCTATGGAGAAGCATCCCTGTAGCAGTCCTCAGAGAGGCCAGGTTTCAGGTGTGCAGGAGAAGCATCAGCTTGATCCAAAGTGGTGGTCCAGGGAGAGGAGATCAGAGAGAGCTTTAGAGATAGAGTAGCCTTCGGGGACCCCTAGTTCAGCAGATCCCAGTCTTCGTACGCCTCAGAATCACCTGGACAGCTTGTAAAGCTTCAGATTCCTAAGACCCACACCCATCAAGTCTGATGGGGAGGTTTGAGGTAGGGCACAGGGTTCTGTCTGCATGTCATGCCCAGCTCATGTGATTCTGATGGACAGCCAGGGTTGGGGACCACTCCTCTGGCTCTGCCTTCTGGCCCAGCACCTGCTGAGTGCCATGCTATCTGTGCTGGCACCTCGAGGGAAGGTATATAGTGTGGAGGTATAGACAGCCTAGTTCAACAGATGCATTTAAAGATAATGGTAGTGGGCCAGCAGGTGGCATGGTGGTTAAGGTGCTGGATTCCTATATGGCCAACTGCAGTTCAAGTCCCAGACCCAGTAGCTTGAAAATTACAATAAATGCATAGATACATATTTTATTTAAAAATAAATAAAATAAGAAGGAAGTAATGTCAGTGCTCAGCATAAAATCCTGCAGGACCTGGTGGTGGGTGAGCACACCCGAGATATTCCCCTGTGAGGGTGTCACAGTCACAGTAAGAGCTGCTGTTCATTGAGCTCGTCCTCTACTCGGGGCAGGCACTTCACATCCATCCTCAGCCACTCTGTGGGCTTGGAGATGGACTTCCTTGTTAAAAAAGGAAACAGGCTGAGAGAGGTGGCACCGCTTGTGCCGGGGTGCCGGGAGTCTGCCGGGCTGCAAAGTCCCTGCAGTGTGCAATGGCTTCCTTTGGTGCAGTACTATAGTTTCCCCGGGCTCTCTCTGACCTCGTCCCACCCTGCTTCCCTGCTTTTCAGACATGTAGAAACTGAGGCTCAGACAACAGTAGCTCATTTTGGGTCACCTGTGGGCCTGGGCAGAGCTGGCCTTGGTCCTGGGACTGCCTGCCTCGGAGCTGCCCTTGCCCTGCTGGGGAGCATTTGTCCTGTCAGACCTGGCCTTGGGACTGTGCAAGCAGCTGATATGATCCCTGCCCTCAAGGAGGACTGGGAAGCCACACTGCAGGGTATCAGGGAAGTTGGGGGAGAACACACCTGTCCTTAAGGACCCCACAGCAAGCTCTAGGGAAGAAATAGGAGACAAGAAGAAGGGCAACTCACCTCAAGAGAACAGTGTACTCAGGTGCAGAGGCATGGAGGAGCCTGGTGTGAGGGCACTGTGGGGGTATTTAGTGTGGCCAAGGCCCAGGAAAGTGGGGGGAGCTGACAGGGACCAGTGAAGGGCCTGGATAGCGAGTGCAGAGCTTGGGCATTATAGGAGGACAGAGGGGAGCCTTGGGAGATCATAGCCCTGGCCTCCTGGTTATATCTGGCTTATCCTGAAGGCTGAGCCAGCCTGGGGTCTGGCCGCTTTGGCTATAAAAGGCTTCTGGGCTGTGGGTTTGGCTGCTGAGCCCAAGTTCTCACCAGCTGAGCCATGTCCCTGACTTCATATGCAGAAGCTCTCCCTGAAAGTGTCTTTCCCTCCTTCAGGCCCTTCTGCTCACTCCCTGTCAGGTCTCTCTGCCAGCTCCCAGGGAACGTTCCTGCCCACATCTGGCCAAGCCCATGGGGTTGGTGGGCTGCAGGGTGTGGGCTGTGTCCTCAGTGCAGGGCTGTGTGGGCTTTCTCCCAAGTCTTCCCAGGCCTGAGTCAGCCTGGGACTTGGTGTCCCCCTGGGCCTGGCCACTGAGCCTGCTCATCCAGATCAGTGCCTTGCCTGGTCAGAGGAACAGGGCTCTGCACACTCTCAGGGAGCACCCTCTGCCTCCACCACCTCATCACTTGGCCACACACATCTATGAGTTTCTCCCTGCTCTGTCTCCTGATCACGCCGCAGCACTTAGGAGGTTCTTAGGGGTCAGGGCCAAGTTTTCACTGAATCACATGGAGAGACAGAGGCCCATGGAGGGGAAGGATTTTACCAGGGTCATCCTTGAAAGAGCTTCTCTTATTAAGTGCCAAAGCCAGGTATCCTAGAGGCCAAAGCAAAGCACTGCCCAAGGTTGGATGAACAAGGCAGTGTGAGGTCTAGGGTCAGGCCAACTCTGGATCCCAGCTCTGCCACCTCCTCCCTGTGAGGTCTGGGAGCTTCTCTGCATCTGTAAAATGGGATGAGAATTGTTCCCACCACCTGGAGTTACTATGGAGAGCAGATATGGCAACATGAGTACAGAGCCTAGCCTGGCGCACAGAGAGTACTCCATAGATGTTGGTTATCATTAGGGTTACCATTATGAAGATCACCGTCATTGCCTTCCTCCATCACCTCCTCATGGTAACTGCTTCCGGGCAAGTCATAATGGCAAGTTCCATTTCTGATCAGAAAATGGAGCCATCATGTAGCTGTACCCATCGTGCCCAACGTGCCCATCAACTCTCCCTGGGCCACTTGAAACCTCCTCCTCATACTTCACTGTGAAAAGGCAGATCCCACTGACCAGCCAGCCGGTACTTCTGGACCTGAGCTTCTGGGACTGGCTATGTCAGCAGCATTGAGATGTCAGCCAGGTGCTGTAGGTGCAAGAGGGAGATCGAAAGTGGTCTTCACCCAGTGTGTTGTCACCCAGTGCATCAGGTACCACGTGCCTCTCGGCCTCCTGATGTGCTTAGCCCATTGCCTGGGGGAACTAAGCAGTCAGTGACTATCGTCATGGTGGCCTTGGAGAGGCAGAGGTGACTCCCTGTGGGAGAGACGTGGTATAGTAGAGAGAGCTGGCTCTGGAGTCAGGCCTGGCTTCCAGGGCTGAGCCCCCCTCTCCCTAACTGGGTGATCATGGGCCCGTCTGTACCAACCTCTCTGAGCCTCCATGCCCTCTCTGTAAAATAGAGGTGGTGGTGGGTTAGTGCCCCACCCATTATTAGTCACAGGGGGGGTGTGGCTTCAGGGAAATAATGTGTGGCAGGCCCAGGGCCAAGTTCACTGCTGCTTTTGTATCTCATTGAACCTTCCTGATTCTGAGAGAGAGGTTTTGTCATCCCCATTTTACAGATGAGGAAACAGGCTCAGAGAGGTGAAGTGAGTTCCCCAAGGTCCCACAGCAAGTAAGTTGACAGAGCCAGGACTTAAACCCAGATCTGGGCCCTGAACCCACCCTTGCTCTCCATGCCTTCGAGGTCCGCTGGGGGGCTGCGGGTAGTTCAGGCCCTGCTCAGCCACCTCCCATGCCCTCTTCTTGCAGGTCATCCTTTTTCAGTACTGACACTGCCGGCACTTCTGCATCTGTCCATGGGCACCCCACAGCTGCCCCTCAGCCACTGAGATCCAGTGTCCCAGCCGTGGCCAGGGATCCGCCCGTCTCGGCAGCCACCCCCGCCCGCCATCCTGCCCGCCACCAGCTTGGCCACCCAGGCCTGGCCTTTCCCTCTCCTGCTGAGAACCAGAACCCACCAGGAGCACCACAGAGTCCTCCTCTTGGAAGGCAGAGCTCCCTGAAGTTTGGAATCAGGGTGAAAACAACAGCCTGTTTTTTCCATCTAAACAGGAGTCATCTTCAACTTAAACTGATTACAATAGCAAAAGGCACAATGAATTGTGTGCCGTCAACAGCCTTCTGATTTACAGGTTTTCCTTCCCCCCATATTGGCCTTTCTTTACTACTTCCTTGGAGCCATCTCTGAATTCTGAATAGCCGACAACCCCCAATGTGATCCACTCTGTTGCTTTTGTCTGGAAAACTCTACAGTGTTTGTGGGATGTCCCCAAAGGAGGCTGTGTTCTAATTTTATCATTTCCATCTGTCTGGTTATGTCAAGTTAATTCAGAAAGAGTGCAACAGTGACCAACCCTGAGAGGCCCAACAGGGCAGAGATGGAGACCTCCCCGATGGAGAGGCAGGGGTATAGGCAAGGGGCAGGGGCACAAAGACCCCCATTGGTTTGGAGATTGAGGAAAGGGAGGGATGTGTCATGCCAGACTGGGAGAGGAAAGGAAAAACTCAGCGTAGGGAGGACGCCTACCCCTACCTATCTATCTGGTATTTATGCAGGAGTCATAGCAGAGATGGCATTTGATCTGCGTGTTGACACTTCTGAATGTCTGGGCAGGCAGGAGTTGGGGACCTTGCTGGCTATTTGTTGATCCCTGATAGGGATGCCTGGGCCATGTTTTCTCTGGAGAGATTTCTCATGGGGGCCAGGGAACAGAGTCCAGTGAAACAGCCGCCAGAATGTTAATTTCGGTCCTATCTTTGAATAGAGAAAAAGTGCCCACTGCCCAGATGAGTGTGCCAAACCTGGGATCCCAGCTGGCACCTCTGGGCTTCCTCACCAACCCTGCTTGGAGCCAACCCCACTTGTCCTGAGACCAGAGACCAGACACAGCTGTGCTCACATTTACCCCATTCTGCTGCAACTCTCTCACCCCAAACAAAAGGGCTTGGGCAACATATGACCATGATTTGTGTTTCTAGGGGACGCCCACTTGTCCCAAGCTTCTCTTATAATTCTAGAGCTACTTGGCATCTTGATGCATTTCCCACTAGAGGCTGCTAGTAAGCATGTTTTAGCCTAAGTCCTCCTTCCTGCTGTGGTTAACCTGATACATTGCTTTTGGGAGGAAAGTCTAGAACAGGGAAAGCAAGTTCATGGTACATATGTGGCTGCTGTCCCTGTCTGTACCCGTGACAGACATTGCTAATTGATTGCAGCACTCTCTATGTCACTGAGGTTGGATAAGGTTTTAGAATCCAAATGCTTGAAATTGGCACTTAAATGAAAATCTGTATGCCAAAATGAAAATCTGTATGCCATTCTTGTTCTGGGGCAGGAGGAGGACTGGGCACAGGTGTGGTTCAAGAAGGGAACCTGCTTCCTCTCCCTTCCAAAGAAGGTGACAACAAACTGAGGGTAAGGAGAAGGCCCCACTCGAGCATGGTGAGCACAGCTCAGTTCAGAATTTGTGCAGTGGTAACTGGTGCCTGACCCTGTGCTAGGTGCTGACATTAACAGGAGTGACCTGGGCCTGATCCCTGGCCCTGGGGATTATCAAAGCCCCAGTCACAGCCATGTGATGAGTGGCCAGGGTCATCCAGTACCCACTCTGCCTTGAGCCTCTCCCAGGGTCTGTTCCTTGTGTGGATCACATGGCCATAGCATGTTCTAGTTCAAACATGTCTCTACTACCCTGTTAAGAGCAGCCTGAGAACGTACAGGCCATCAAGACTATTTATTTAAGTACAAAGCAAAAAGGAAGACACACACGGAAAAAAATTGTAAGCACTTTTTTGTAAAACCAATGTCTGTTTTGTTACATACCTTCATGTCGTGCTTTGTAAATGTCTTATTTGTGTAATAAAGTTAATGCAAGTAGAAGTGCTGGCACTTAAATCCAGAACATGATGGGCTTCCATTTCTTTCCTGCCTTCTGGTTAAAGGTTTGGTACCCTGGCTCTAGGACATCCTGGGCTTCTGGACAGTGCAATCACCCTTCCTGGAAAATTGGTGCCATTTCCCAGTTAGTAAACTGTGCATTGCAAAGGGTTTCTTCTCTAAATACTCATTCTTGCCTTGAATCTCAGCTTTGCAGGAAATCATGCTGCTTGCTGTCCTCTAGTCATGCTGCTGGGCCCTGTGCTGGTTCTGCAGATACAGAGAAGGGTCCTAACTAGACCCTGCCCTAGAGGATCTCTCAGTCCAGATGCTGTAAACAGACATTCCCTCCAACACAGGATAGGGGCTAAGGGAGATATCTGAGCTGGATCTTTTTTTTTTTTTTTTTTTTAAGAGGTTTTCACTACAGGGCGCGTGCGCTCGCCAGACAGAGAGAGACATAGAGACAGAAAGCGAGAAATCACCCCCCGGGGGCATGGTCACGCCGCAATCCCTTCTCCTCCATTCTCCTCTTGGTATCTTGTGCACGCACGCACACACGCCCAGTGTGTTTTAAGCCACCGGGTCCGGGACACGAACCGCGGTCGACTAGGTGGGAGTCCAGCGACATAGCCATTACGCTAACTGCTGGTTCCCTGAGCTGGATCTTATCAGATGAGAAACTCACAGAACATAGAATAAGTGTGAAAGAGGAAGGTGTCGAGATGGGGCAGGAAGAGAGATGCAGAAAAGCCTGCTTGGAAGATGGGGAAGAATTTAATAAGGTGAGTTAAGGGAATGTGGGGTGGAAGACAGCTTCTGCACAAGACCAGGTCTCCTAGAGGCTTTGTTAGGTCTCAGAGCCACTATGTATCTGGGAACTGAGAAGATGCACCTTTCTGGTGCTTGTCAGATTTTC
>NW_006159774.1:573464-596670 GCF_000334495.1 Tupaia belangeri chinensis
GGAAGATCATTTGTTTAAGCCCAGGCTCCAAGAATGGAGAGCAGAGCTGCACAGTAGGGTGTGAAGGCTTCTCCAGCTCCTCTGTGGCTCTGCACCAAAAGGAATTGCTCATAAACTTCAGCTTATGGTGCTCATGGTCCCCCATTCTGCAGGGCTCACTCTTTATTCTATTAGCTTTTTCTTATCCCCCATCCCTGACCGTATTTCTGCCCATCCTCCTTCTACTCTTCCAATCCATTTTTTCAACTGTTGACTTATACACGCACACACACAGAGACACACACACATGTGTATCTTTGCAAATACATTAGCTCTGTGTGTGTGTTTCTTTACATGAATGTACTTTCTGTTTTCAAAACAGTTTGAAAACCTCTGGTGGAGCTTAACTTCATCATTGTACCAAGGTGACTGGAGCCTTGGAGGGGGAGGAGTGATTCCCTCAGGTCTCCATGGCACAGTTGAGAGTGGGCCCAGGCCTCCCTCTGGTTCCTGGTCTCAGCCCCAGCCTGACACATCTGGGCCCTAGTCTGAGGTCTGGCTTCCTCCCCCTGCAGACCTCCCAAGCCTCATTCACTCCCCTGCCTCCCTGGGCAGCTCTGTGGAACCAGGAGATAAAGCACAGAGGGCTGCAGGATCTAGCCACCTTGGAGGCAGGACAGCTGTGCAAATACCCAGAATGCCTGTAGCCCGTGTGTGGCCCTGGAACATGTGCCACTTGCTGGCAATTGTGAGCTCTAGGTGATTTTGAGGAATGATTGTATGCCAAATGCATCCACTGTGCTGACTCTGTGCTTAGGGTATGAGGCTCAAGTAGGGGTGCTATCAAAAGGGAAAGGCAGTCCTGGGTAAGCATTCTTGGGCCTGCGGGAAGTTACTAGCTGTGAGTCTGGGTATAGTGAGTAGGTCCTGCTGTCCTGGCAAAGGAAGGCACTCTACCTCTCGGACCTCAGATGCCCACCTGCGCAGAGTGATGCTCAGACCTCCCTTGCAAGGCTGTTATCTCTGCTCATTATCTCTGAGGAGCAGAGATAATGCCTCCTGGCTCATTCAATTACATGTATTTATTATTTATTTATTTGTTTATTTTCAGAGATTATTGCTATAGGGTGTGTGTGCTTGCCAGAGACAGAGAGTAACAAATTGAGAAATCACCCCCAAAGGGGAATGGCCACGCTGCAATCCCTTCTCTCCCGTTGTCCTTTCCAGATTGGGGGCATGCATACACATGTGCCCAGTGTGCATTTTAAGCTGCTGGTTCAACACTTGAACTGCAGTCGACCATGTAGGAGTCTAGCACCCTGACCACTATGGCACCTGCTAGCCCTTCTATTATTTTTTTTAAAAAATTTTTATTATTATTGTTTAATTAGCTATAGGGCATGTGTGCTCGTGAGAGAGAAAGAGAGAGAGGGAAAGTGAGAAAGCAAGCTGCCAGGTCCAAGACTCAAACTGTGGTTGGCCATGTGGGAGACTAGTGCCTTAACCACCAAACCACCTGCTGGCCCACATGTATCTCTTATTATCAGGCTCTCAAACTTTCATTTGCATAAGGGATGCCTGGGAGTGCAAACTGGTAGGCCCCATTCCCAGAAATTCGGATTAGAAGTCCTGTTTTGAGCCCGAGATGATCTGTGGTGATTTGCAGTTCACCGTTTTGCCCAGCGGTTTCTAACGCAGGTGGAATGAGGATGCCCTCTGAGAAAGTCTCCCAAGAAAAATAGACCCGGGGCCACTGCCTGCAGAAAAAATTTATTCCTGAGTCAAAGGTCAGGACTGAGGCCTGCAGCCTGCTCCTCAGAGCAGCCGCAGTGCCGGCGGGGCAGACAGAAGCCTCTGGTGGAGGCGGCTGCAGAATTCATAGCTTGGGCCTGTGACCCACGATCTCGTCCCAGCCCTTGCGACAGGTGCGGATGATCCACTCGTGCTCATCATCATCTGCAATGAAAGAAGAAGAGGTGGTCATGCCTGGTGCTCGTCTCTGTCCCCCCCACCCCCCAGCACGGAGCAGGGAGACCGCCGGCCTCAGCCCCTCTGTTCAGTTCTGTGTGGAAAGGAGCAGACCTTGCATGTCAGCCGCCCCTCTGAGAGCCTGGCCTTGGGAGACAGAACACAGGAGGGTGCACAGTGTGTGGGTGCTGCTGGCGGGGCAGCCTAGGGTCACCTGAGCCAGACTGACCCTGGCAGGCAGGGGGCAGTGCTTTCCTGGTGACATTCCACAAAGGGCACCTGAGTCCAGGTCTTGCTGGTGTTGCTAGGAGAGAGTCTTCAGATTTTAGCTCCCTCTGGACTCTATTCTTTTTTTATTTAACTTTATCTATATATTATTATTATATTTTTAAAGATAAGATATGCTAGCTTGAGATTTGTTTTTTAAGAATTATTTTAACTTTATTTATTTATTTATTTTAATTTGACCAGAGAGGGATAGAGTGTGCGTGAGGGGGGGAGGGATGTGAGAAAGCAAGCCGCCAGGTCCAGGACTCAAACCATGGTTGGCCATGTGGGAGTCCAGCACCTTTAGCCACCATGCTACCGGCCGGTCCCCGTTATTATTATTTTCCAGTTTAATCAGAGAGAGACAAAGAGAGAGAGGAAAGTGAGAAAGCAAGCCACTAGGTCCAGGATTTGAACCATGGTTGGCCATGTGGTAATCCAGCACCTTTAACCACCACGCCACCTCCTGGCTCCTGAACTCTATTCTTGACCCCTTCAAAGAGCCTGTGGTTGCCCCAAGGGGATGCCACCCTCTGTTTGCTCAGGTACCTTCAGAGGAGAATGGAGATTTGGGGTGCAGGAGCTCTTTGGTATCCCCCTTCATACAGTTATCTCCTTCAGTTTCATCGTCATGGCGCCTGACAGCCAAGTCTGTGCCACTGCTTCACAGATGAACAAATGGAGACTCATGGAGGTACGTCACTTGTCCACAGCCACAGAGTCAGTGTGTGGGAGAACCCAGCATTTGAACCTAGGGTTGTCTACCTATAGGGCCTGTGCTGTTTTCCATTTTTAAGTTTGTTCTTCCATGAGTGAGAGAGGGCATGCACCCCCAACAAGGTCATGGCATCACAATCCGCCCCCAGGCTTCAGTCAGCCCTGGGTCGTGGGCACCTATGCATCTGGTGTACTCTGTGGACTTGAACCGGGAACCTTCGCATGTGGGGTCACTTTGCAGAGTGACATGTTTTACTGCTGTTGGCCCAACCAGTGCTTTTTAAATTTTTCTAGGAGAGAGGTTTTTGTTGTGTGGGTATGCACGCCAGAGAGACAGAGACACAGAGAGAAAGTGAGAAATCACCCCTCCCCCAGGGAGGTGACCATGCCACAATTCTTTCTCCATTCTCCTCTTGGTATTTTGGGCATGCATGCATGCATATGTGCCCAGTGTGAGTTTGAAGCCCTCGAGAGTCATGTGGGAGTCCAGTACCTTAACCACTATACCACCTGCTGGCCCCCCAGTGCTGTTTTTAAACCTCAAATACAGAGAGTTGACTGATTCACATTCTTCAGTTCACTGCATACCACCATCATCTCTCTATGTAAGACCCCTCTGCAGATTTACTTTATTTTTATTTTTTTCCCTTTTCTCCAAACCCACACCCAGTGCCTCCTCCACCACAATAGGGGCCCACTCTAACTGGTGAGATATATACCCTTAAAAATGCACGTAGCTCTATAAAATATGTACTGTTGTTTAGTGTACAAATGTGTTTTTAATTTACATAAACAGCATTGTGCTGTGAATTTCATTGTGTCTTACTTGTTTCACCCAGCTCTGTTTCCAAGATCTATTCTTGTCACTACACGTACATCTATTCAATACTTCTTCCTGATGCCACCCAACACTGCAGGGATGGCTCCTGTCACATGTACTATCCGGCTCCCAGGGGTGGGCCCAGAGGTTGCCTGCAACTTCCTGCTACCAGGACACATGGGACTGTGCATTTCTGGGACATCCCGTCATGGATACGTGGGAGAGCTTCCCCAGGTTACAGTCTAGGGGGAGGGTCACACACCTACACACCCTTCATTCACCAGAACTCAGCCTGCCCATCTTCCTGCCTGTCCACCCTCCCTCCGGCCTTGCCAAGCACAGCTCTCAGGCAGTTCTCAGGCCTACTTCGGGGCGTCCTTGTCTCCTCTCCTTAGGGTAGTCCCATCCTTGGATCACAAGTGGTGGGAGCTGGGGAATAAGGGACTCCCTGAGAGCTGAAATGCAGAGGTTTGCAAAAAGCCTGCCCTCCAGGTCAGATCCCCCCTGCTCTGACATGCCCGACATGCCCGGCTCTTCTGTGAAAAGCCCCAGTCTCAGGTAAAGCAGAGGGAGGTGCTTTACAAACACTACATCCCATTGGATCTTTTGGGTCAGCCCAGTAGGGTCAGGGAGATGACCCCTGTTTTATAGAGGATGAGCCTGGGCCCAGGTCTGTGGCCTGTGGGATCCAAGCTTCACCCTGCTCTGCAGCCAGACTCTTCACCCCAGGGCAGATGCGAAGATGCCCAGAGCTGAAGCTGCTCACAGAATAAGCATCTCCTCGCAACTTATTTACATACAACTGAAGGGCGAAGGGCTTGCTGCCTGGCAAGCTCTGGCCTTTGAGGACTGTCCTAAGCAGCCAGTGGGTCTCGGTTTCCCCTGAGGAGGCTGCTTGAGTGTCCCTGGCGAGGCTGGGAAACTCAGGGGCGGGGAGAGCGGCGAAGCTGCGTCAGCACACAAGGAGTTAAGCGCTGGTGGAGCCCACTTTTGCCACACTGTGAGCAGCCTGGTTGATAATTACAGTTCTGAAGTCTCCAGGCTATTCGAATCAGTGCAGCTGCAACCTCTTCAGCGGTAACCCCTGAAACCAGACAAACTGGGTGTATTGTGCTGCACCAGTCCTCGGGCCCCTCCCTGATCGTTACGAATTGACAGCAATGGACTTAACAGCCCTCTTCACTACCCCTTTCACTCTACCTGGCTGCACAGCCACCAATTTGAATCACAGATGCCTCCCCTCCCAGCAGCTGCTCACCAACCCTCCCTCCACCTCCGCGGCTCACTGCGGTGCCCCTGGCCCTGCCACGCCAGGGTGAGGCTGCCGAAGCACATTTCATCAATATTTAAAATGGAATTAAACCTGCAGCTTTGATTAATGGCTCCCAGATCCCGGGAGTTGTGATTACTATTTTGCAAATTGCGATTGTTGGAATATGTTAATATGATTGTCTGAGAACATCTTCACCTTCTCAGATAATTTCCCCCCTTTTTGGTAGGAGGGGAGGGGGAGAGGAGGAAGAAAAAAGATGGGGGGGGACCCCACAAAGTCTTTAATCAATGGTAAATTTTTACTCTTGGCACAATTGCCTGTGGAACAGAGGGAAGGGGAGGAAGAAGGTTTGGTGCATTTATCTTTAAAAGTTTTTGGCCCCCACTAATCGGGTAATTCCACTCTGGGACACTATCCTTAGGTAATACCTAAATGTCGCAGAACTATTTAAGATCAAGAAAAAGGAAATTCCTACATTTCTGAAAACAAGGGGGTGCTTATTTTGTTATATATTCATTCATGTAACAATTTCTTTTATTGTTTTCTTTTTTGCACTATGGTGCATGTACTTGCTGGAGAGAGACAGGGGAGAGGCGGGGGAGTTAAGAAATCACCTCCCACCCTCCAGGGAGGATGGTCACCCAGCAATACCTTTTCCTCCAGTTTCCTCTCAGATGTGGGGCATGCAGGCACACGTACCCAGCGTGATTTTTAAGCCTGGTCCAGGACTTGAACCATGCAGCTGGCCATGTGGGATCTAGCACCTTAGCCTCCCAGCCACCTACTGGCCTAATACAAATAATTTCTAAACACTAACTATGTGCCAGGCATTGTGCTAGGTTGGTGGGTGGTAGGGACATGATAAGCCAAGTGAGGGGGTATTTAGTGGCTATTGAAAATAATAGTTATAAATCTGTAGAGCCACAGAGTGGAAATGCTTTTGATATGATAATAAGCAAGAGAAAAAAAGGAAGCAGCAAGAAACAAAATTACGTAGGCAGTATATTCTATGTGAAAGTTGTGCACAGAAGAAACATTGAAGATAACAAATAGAGATCCTTTCAGCAGTGGAACTAGCGAGGGTTTTCTTTTTGCTTTGGTATTTCCCAAATCCTCTTCTATTAAAGTATATCAACAATAAAGGAGACATTAATGTAATTATTGGCTTTTTTCCTACCTTCAACGTTTTTGAAGTTTCTTTCTTTCATGAGAGGGAGAGAAGGGACAGAGACAGAGAGATACGAGCTCCAGGGTCTCACACCACCTCCCTCCCAGGACCACAGGCACTGGTGCTTGCCCAGCATGTGCAGCTCAACCTGGAGACAGAACCCAAGGTCTCCCACAGGGACCCAGCATTGCCTGGGCAGCGCGTTCTGGGGCACCATGGAGCCGTCCCGCTACACTCAATTCCATGTCTTAGAACTGCATGCATTCTTGTTCATGGAAATAAGATGTATCTGGGTTCCTTGAAATGTCATCAGGGTTCTTGAATTTCTAGAAAGTAAAAAGACTTATGGCAAAAATACCGGTAAAAGTGCATAAAAGTCAAAATATAGACAAATCTCTTGTGCAGAAGAATTCTAAGTAATTTATGTATTCTGCTTGCAAAGAGTTGGAACAGGACCTTCCACTTCAGTAAGTATTGCCAGAGGGCACGTCCTCTTGCCAGAGAGAGGGATCAGGGGGAAGAAAGCAACTCCCTTGTGGTCACACCTCAGTCCTGTCTCTATTTCTCCATTCTGTGGGGATTTTGGGCATGCATGTGTTGTGCACACTCGTACCTGGTGTGTTTTCTAAATCTCTAGGACTGAGATTTGAACCGTGAAGTTGGCCATGTGGGATCCAGCTTCCTTAACCACCACACCATGGGACTGGCCCACTTCCCACTTCCCAAAGGTGGCTATCCATATAGAGGATAGTGACTCCCTTTCAGAGAGTGCAGTATGGAAAAGAAGGGGTAAAAGAGTAACTTTACCATGGAGAAACGTGACAGAAGCTGCCACAGCCAGGTGACCACTATTAACATCAACATCCTGAAGTCATATTGGTAGGCCGTACCTTAATACGAGAGCATTTTACTTTTGTGGTCATCCTCCCAAAAGCCACCACCCCAGTCTAATCATGAGAAAAACATCCAACAAGTTTTAATCCAGAGACGTTCTGTTGAACACCTCAAAACTGTCATTGAAACCAAGAGAAGTCTGGACAACTGTCACCCAAGCAGCATCTAAGGAGACAAAATTAAATATAATGTGGTTTCCCAGATGGGGTCCTGGGACTTAAAAAGCATGAATTGGTAGGGGCTTTAGTTAATAATAACATAGCAATATTAGTTTATTAACAGAGACAAATGTGCCACACAATGTAAGAAGTTAATAGTAGGGAAAAATGAGGGCCGGCATGTGGCCTGCTGCTTAAGGGTGCTGGACTCTCACATGGCTGACCTTGGTTCGAGTCCTGGTCCTGGTGGCTTCCTTTCTCACTTTCTCTCTTTCATTCTCGCTCTGTCCCTCTCTGGTCAAATTAAAATAAGCAAATAAGTAATTAAAGCCAAATAAAATAATTCTTTAAAAAATAGTAGGGGAGGGAGCCAGCAGTTGGCATAATGGCTACGTCTCTGGACTCCCACTTAGTCGACCGCGGTTCAAGTCCCAGACCCAGTGGCTTAAAACTCTTGCCGGGCGCATGTGCGTGCGTGCCCAAGATCCCGAGAGGAGAATGGAGGTGAAGGGATTGCAGCGTGACCATCCCCCCTGGGGGGTGATTTCTCGCTTTCTGTCTCTCTGTCTCTCTCTGTCTGTCTGGCGAGTGCACGTGCTCTATAGCAAAAACCTCTCAAAAAAAAAAAAAGTAGTAGGGGAAAATGCAGTGTTCACTATATTGAGAACTCTGTTCTATTTTAGCAAGAGTTCTGTAAATTTCACTGGGGAAAATGCAGTGCTGTTCACTAGATTGAGAACTCTGTACTATCTTGGCAAGACTACTGTAAATTTCACTGCTCCAAAATAAAACAATGATTTTTACTTTATTTATTTAAGAGTGATTTTTGCTATAGGGTGTGTCTGCTCCCCAGAGAGACAGAGAGAGATAGAAAGCAAGAAATCATCCCCCAGGGGGGTATGGCCATGCCACAATCCCTTCTTTTCTACTGTTCTCTTGGGGTTTGGGGGTATGCATACACACATGCCTGGCATGAATTTCAAGCCTCTAAGGTCTAGGACTCAAATCATGGTTGGCCATGTGGGAGTCTAGCCACATAACCATTATGCCAGCTGCTGGTCCCCAAAACGATGGTTTTTAAAAATGAATGAAAATCCAATGTGTTGCCTAACAGGTGAGAGTATCATGTTCTCCAAGAGAAGTAGAAATCCCTTCATATCCTCAACCATCCAAATTAAAGACATTCTTTTTCTCTCATGACTTCCTCATATCATTGGATATATATATGTGTGTGTGTGTGTGTGTGTGTGTGTGTGTGGGTCTAACTCTATATATATTTTTTTTTTTTTTTTGCCAGAGGACATATGTGCTTGCCAGAGAGTGAGAGAAAGCACCTCCCCCATCCCAGTGGGGCACGGTCATGCTGCAATTGCTTCTCTTTCATTTCTCAATCCCATTGGGATTTTGGGCACATGTGTCTGTACACACATATGCCTAGTTTTTCAAGCCTCCAGGGCTGGAATTTGAACCATAATTGGCTATGTGAGATCCAGCTCCCTTAATCATTAGTCCATAGGCTGGCCCTTGCATATTTTCCTGCATAATATTTTTTTTCTCTCATTAGATTGTAAACTTTCAACCCAGGGACCCTATCTGTTGACTAGTGGACCCAGCATGCAGTAGGTACCAGATGAAGCCTACGATAAGTCTTTTCATTCTGACTTGCCTCCACTGCCGTCAATAACCATTCCCTGAGTACCCACTTCTTGACCTCCAGGTCTCAACTCAAATGTTAACCTCCTCTTTCTCCCCTAACCTAATTACCCGACTCTCAGTCACTCTTCTATTTTCTTTTCTTCTTTTTTTTACTACAGGGTGTGTGCATTCACCAAAGAAAGCAGAAAGGCAGAAGAGAAAGTGAGAAAGCACCTCCTGGTGGGGAATGGCCATGCCACAATCCCTTCTCTTCCATTCTCCCCTCAGGATTTTGGGTACACATGCACATGTGCCCAGTATGTTTTTCAAGCCACTGGAACTGAGAATTGAATCATACAGTCAGCCATGTGGGACCAGCCCCACTAACTACCATACCAGCCACCTGACCCATAGTCAATAGTCTTTATTTCCCTGTTGTCTGTCTCCCGCACCAAGACCTTAAGCTCCAGTGACCACCTACTCGTTCACTAAGGTATCCCCAGAACTTGGGAGAGCACCTGACACATAGTAGGTTCTCAGTTGGTATCTGCTGAGTGGTTGAATCAATTGACAAGCCTATTCCTACAACTGGCACTGCCCAGTGCTGGGGACAGAGGGGGCTGAGACCCAGTAGTGAGCACTGCCAAGAGCCTAACCCAGGCACTATGGCTATAGGGCTTCTGCCCTTATTACCTTTTTTCTGGTTCTGAAGCTTTGGAAGTAAACTTGCTGCTACCTGTGTCCCTGCCCTCCACATACTCTCAGGGGGGCCTGGGCTTCTTACAGAGAGGAAAAGGAACTTGCTGTAAAACAGACTCCAAATCTGAACATGGACTCCCTCTGATGAAAAGCTTTCCCCCAAAAGGATCTGACTCCTTAGCCTGCATTTCAAGGCTTTCTTGCTCTTCCTGTTTGCCAGGACTGCTTCCCTCCTGGCTCATCTCACACTGTGCATGCTCACCGGTGCCTCTGTGCCTCTGTCGACGCTGTTCCCTGGAAGGGAACACTCTTCCTTTCAGACCTGCTTCGGGTGCAGGGCCTCTCAGAGCCCAAGAAGGCCCAAGGTACTTCTCATTACTGGGCTTCAGTGTATGGAAAGATGAACAAAATGATGACTGTGGTATAGTTTAAACATTTAGATTAGATAAATTTTTTGCTTTTAATACTAACAGCTAAATATAAGTGTGTTATTCCAGGATTTCTTTCACTGGGGTGTAAAGTCACAGTGTACTAAAGAGCATGTGAATTTAGAGTTGTTTGATGAACACGGTCTTCCTTCAGTCCTGTTGTAATCCAAACGTAACGTCCCTCGTGAATGTGTGTGGGCTGGAGCCTCCTGGCAGTCCCCCACCCCACCTCCCCAGGCCCAGCCTGGGTGGCACCCTTCCCTGACCTAGGCTGAGGTCCTGGTGGTGTTCTTGGTTGCCCTTGCCAACCCATCAGCCACGTCTGAGTCACAAACTTCAGAGTCCAGCACAGATCTGGCACTTAAAGGTTTCTAATACATCTATGGTGATGGGCTGTCTCTGTAGTGCAGTGGTCAAAGGCTGAGTGTAGGGAGCCGAATCCCACAGGGCTGACTGCAATTGAGTCCGCACAGTGGCTCCCAGGCACATGTGTGCGCATCCACGCCCCCGATTCTAATAGGACGGAGAAATGAAAGGAAAAGGATTTGTGTGTGACTAGGCCCCACTAGGGGGGTGCTTTCTCTCTCTCTTTCTCTCTCTTTGGCAATTAAAAAAATATATATAGTGAATGAATGAAGAAATGTACATTTGGAGACATGAAAGTAATGGGTTTACCCTGTGGAATTTGGACTGAGGGGAAGGATTTCTTCCCCACCCTGGGCAAACAGAGCTCCAGAAAGTGCAGAGCAGGCAAGCTGAGTGCAGGTCTAAGGCTGCCGGCCGCTGTTGCCTTTTGTCTTGGGGCCACAGGCTGTGCACCCCCACTACAGAGAGGAGCTGAGCTGTCTGAAGTCAGACCTGGGCACTAACCACACTCAGGAAGCTCAAAGCCTGGGACAGGGAGGTGCCTGCAGAGACACAGCCATGCAAGACCCACCAAGCTGTGCCCAGGTCACCCAGGGTGACATTAGTGCAGCCTGCGGGTCAGCGCAGTGCTCAGGGGGAGATTCTGAAAGTGCCAGAAGAGCTACAAGGCAGCATCAGCTCCTGGAGGGCTAGCAGGGAAGGAAGCAGTGGTGGCAAAAGCGTGGGCTTAGCATTCTATACCACTAGCTTGGCGACTTTAGGCAAGTGGCCTCATACCTCCCTGGGTCTCCTCTATGAAGGTGCCAGCCTTGAAGGTTTGCTGTAAGGACCAAGTGAGACCAATTCCCGGCAAAGTGCTTGGCACAGTCCTTGATACATAGGAAATGCCAAAAACCAGAAGGAAAGCTGGAAGTCATCCTTGCAAGGTGGGACTAGAGGGCACTGTGGCAACACAGTGAAGACTGGGGGAGTTCCGGAGCCAGGTGGGTTTGGGTCTGGTGAGAGCCGCCAGCTTGCTGGGTGATTTGGATGTCACCCCCCATCTCTGAGCTGGGCTCCTGGCCTGGGTAGCAGGAGCTGTATAACTCTTTGAGTCCTATTCAAGCATAAGGTTAACCAGACCTCTTGCAGATGGGCCAGGAAGTGGAAGTTATGGCCATCATTTTTTTTTTTTTTTTGGAGAGATTTTCACTGTAGGGCGCATGCGCTCACCAGACAGACAGAGAGAGACATAGAGACAGAAAGCGAGAAATCACCCCCCAGGGGGGATGGTCTCGCCGCAATCCCTTCTCCTCCATTCTCCTCTCGGGATCTTGGGCACGCACGCACACGCGCCCAGCATGAGTTTTAAGCCACCGGGTCCGGGACACGAACCGTGGTCGACTATGTGGGAGTCCAGCGACATAGCCATTACGCTAACTGCTGGTTCCCATGGCCATCATTTTGATGGATCTTTAATTCTCATATTGGATACCTGCAAGGGTGTATCCTTAGGGGACTCACTGAAAACACCCCGGAACTTCTGGTTCCCTGCCAGGATGGAGGGGTCTGGGGAGGAGGAGGTCTTTACACAAGGATCAGCATCACAAAGATCAAGAGCTCAGCTAATGATTTTTGTTCAAAGCCAGGCAGGCAGGCTGGGGCAGGCAAGCCCAGAGAGGGCAAAGAGGCCGATTAGGGTCACTGGGCACCCACAGGCTGGGCTCTGTCACCTCTTGGCATGCCTTTGGGTTGGGCACACCTGCGGTCACCACTGCTATTCAGCTCCCACCTGTGTGAGTGGGAAGGCGGAGAGGGGGTTGGGAGGGAACTGGGAATGGAGGAGACCAAGATGGAGCCGGGTGTCTAACCTTGGGAGAGGGGAAGCAGCCCAGGGCCGAGCACCTTGGAGGTGGCCTCAGCCAGTGATATAGGGTTGCCCCCACTTAAGATAAGGAAACCAAGGCTTCGAGGGGTGAAACAATTTGCCCACTCCATCCATCAGGGTACAGAGAGGGGCTCCGTGTGCTTCGGCGCCAGTTACATTTGGTGATGCTGCATGTGCACAGGCACAATGTGTGTTCCTGCCCAGTTGTTCTCAGACCTGCATACATGTGAAGAGGTGTGTGCCTGTGGGTGCATGAGTGGCCATGTCAGAGGGAGAGGTGTGCTCATGGTAAGAGTGCTGTGTGGGAGTGCCCAAAGTACATGTGACACATGGTGTGCGACTGTGTGAGCACTCCCAGTGTGAATGTGGTCACACCCACAGGGAGGCACTGCCGACTTGCAGAGACAGCCTCACATTCATCCAAAATGCCCTGCTGCGGGGAGCTCAGGGACTGGTCATGGGGGCTTGCTCTCTTTTCCCAGGGTCAGAGGGCTCCAGGCTGGGCGTGAACTGTAAGCCAGGCTCCCTGGCCTTGGGTAGATGCCCACCCGCAGCCCTGCCACACCCTCTGTGCAAACGCAGGGCTCTGTGAGCTGGCGGCACGGGCCGGGCCGAAGCAGCACCACAACGAGGGCGGCACCACAGGCATCCCCGTCACAGCTCCCGACAAGAAAGATGCTTTGAACTTTGCTGGCATCGTCACTATTGACAGAGGGGTCATTGCCCAGGCAGAGCCTGCCCCGGGGCAGGGGGAGGCCGGGAGACTGCTCCCTGTAGATGAACATCTTCTAGGCAGAGTGGGGTCTGGGGTGGATTAGGGTTGGCTGCCTCAGCTGTGGGGAGCTGGAGGTGTAGGGCCCAGCACCCACAAGCTTTTTGAGTCCTATTCAAGTGTAAGAGGCTTAAAAAAAAATGATTGACTCTAAATTATAAAAAAAAAAAGAGAAATTGCGAAACTGAAATTAATAAATGTTATAATTAATGTATTCAGACTTCATTATTAAATTTGGAAATCAAAACAATTTTATTACACTTGAAATCCATTTGTAGGCTTGATTTCCTTATTTTGCAAGAATTCTCCAGTATGCACATGACTCTCAAGAAATCACAGCCAATTGTTAGACTTGTAGGGCAAACCACTCACCATGCAAAGTTATAAAGATCCTTCCAAAATTTTAATAGAAAAAAAATTATATTACTGTGGGAGTGTAGGACCCTTTATTCCATTATGTTGAAATGACTGGGGTGGGGTTTCTGAGGTCAGGCCTCGGAAGTGTTTTCACTGGGACGGGGGCGGGGTGGTGATATGGGGCAAGGACTAGAGCCACCTCATGTTGGGAAGCATTTCTGCGTGCCAGCTGCCATGCCCAGCACTCTGCATGCCTGCTCTCATGCAGTCCTTATTCATGCCTAGCCTATGCCTAGCTGGCGTCACAGGTTGGAGTTTTAGGTGCTCCAGCTGCTGGATAAAGGAGAAAGTGCCCACTGTCACAAAGACCCTTGTGCTGGAGGAGGACATCTCACTAGGAGCTGCGGTCAGTCTCCTGACGTTGCCAGAACAGAGCGCTAGTCCTGCTGCTGAGGTCTACAAGCAGAGCTGGCTTGTGCTTCTGGGTGACACCAAAACACACATGGTGATGTGTGTTTTGATGTCATCAGATGATGACACGTCCTTAAATGCTAGAATCATCCTGCAAGTGGCAAGGATGTTCCTAGCACAGAAGACACACAGGGACAGAGACCAAGTCACTCAATTGCCCCCATACCCCCTCCAGAGCAGTGCATGCTGAATGGAGAGGGCGTGAAAATTACTAAGCCCATTGGGGGCCAGCAGTTAGCTTAATGGCTATGTTGCTGGAGTCCCATGTAGTCGACTGTGGTTTGCGTCCCGGACCCGGTGGCTTAAAACTCACGCCGGGCGCGTGTGTGTGCGTGCCCAAGATCCCAAGAGGAGAACGGAGGAGAAGGGGTTGTGGTGTGGCCATCCCCCCTGGGGGGTGATTTCTTGCTTTCTGTCTCTCTGTCTCTCTCTGTCTGTCTGGTGAGCATACGCGCCCTGTAGCGAAAACCTCTCTCAAAAAAAAAAAAAAAAAAATTACCAAGCCCATTTACACTGCTATTCTTCTGACTTCCCTGCTCCCCACTTTCATTTTTGGAGCACTCGTAATTAGACTTGTGCTCACTTGACATGTCCACAATGCTGAGCCGCTGCACTGTGGCAGCGCAGGGGAGGCGAGTGCCACGGCCAAGGTCACTCTGCTGGCCTGATGCCGTGCCTTTGCTCCGAGTTTCTGCACCTTTCAGCCCTGCCCTCTGGCTGCATGTGCACCATGCCCTGAAGGGGCCTGGCACTTGGGAATCTGTCATCCAGTTGGCAGATGCTGAGGGCTGCATTAGGGCTGGGACAGTGGGGACAGCCAGGAGGGATGTGGAGGAAGAATTTGCAGAACTCTGTTACAGGCTGACTCAATAAACTCTCACAGCACCCTTACAAAGGCAATATTATTATCTGTTTCATAGGGGCAGAGAGATGAAAGCATCTGCCCAGGCCCACCCAGCTGGTGAGGGGGTGCAGATCCTAGCCAAATCTGGCTTCAAAGCTGCAGCCCTTGGCCACTACCCACTTCCCTGAGAAAACTTTCTGCAACTCCCATCTTAACTCTGCACTGTCTGAAGGATTAAAGCTACACTCCCTGAGCTGGCATTCAAAGCTCTCTCCTGCCCTAGGTTCTTCTGCCTTAAATGTCCGGCTCAGACCTACTACTACACACCCATCAAAGCCCAGTTTGCCCATCAAGCCCGAGTTTGCCTGTCACTGCAAGGTCTCCTTGACTCCTCCCCCATATGCAAACAGTTCCTAGGTGCTACCTCTTGAGTTGCACCCCTCTAAGCCTATGCCCACATTCTCCTTATCTTCCATGCAGCAAAATCTACTTTTCATCCTTCAAGTCCCAGTCAAACACCTCCTTTTTTGGAGACACCATTTTACTACACTGGGGCACTCACACGCTCTTCTCTGTATGCCCCCAGCACATCACGATTGTAGCTTCTGGCCCCAGTGATGCGGGACACTCCCAGACTTTGGCAAAGAACCTCCTATTTGGTATTTCAAAGCAAACATTAACACAACCATCACAGGAGACAGAGAATTGTGTCGAACTGCCTTCCTCCTGCCTCTTCTATGCGCTGTGTACTTTTATCCCTGAACTAATCTTGGGGGGGGCGGGGCGGGTGGCAGGGAGCGATGCTGCCTGCAGTCTCTTCAGCACAGGCTCCTAAAAACTCAGGCTTCTGTGTGGAGAACACCCATCCTGGTCCTGTGACTCTCTGTCTATGCACCTGCGTCCCCCCGGCCTTGCACTGATTTGAGGGGCAGGCACTGGTGTATGCAGGGGCTCAGTGAAGGCCTGTGTCTGGGGAGAGCGTTAGGGGGACTGAGGATAAGTGGATAAGAAACGATGCAGGTGATGGGGACCGCTCCAGAACAGAATGCCAGGGACTGGCACAGAAAGGCCACAGGCCTCTAGTCCAGTCTTGAAATGGCCAGGGGTGGTTTGCCAGGGTGACAATGATTCCTCTCTTTGGGAAGTGGAGTTGAGGAGGCCCCTGCTTTTCAATTCTCCACCGGGGGCTGATGCACAGTAACCACAACTGTGGTTGCTGACACGCACGAGTGCTTCACCTGGGCTGGGCACAGCTCACGGTACCCCTGCGTCTCCTTGCTTCCTGCTCAGTGCCACCCACAAGGTCCTATTTCTACCTTCACTTTTCAGATGAGGAAGCTGGAGTTCAGAGACATTAAGAGACTAGTTCGAGGTCACACAGCTCGTAAATGGCAGGGCAGGGGTGCGGCTCACAATAAGGCCTGGTTTGTAACCCTGTCTGCTTCTCCAGGACCTGAGCTTGAGCAGGAGTTTCAGCCAATGGCCTAGAGTTCCAGAGCTGGGGCTGAAGCTCCTGCCCCATGGGATCCATCTTACTTTCACTTCTACTAAAGGAGACAAAACAAACCTCTGACTGTTGGCTGGAGCTGACTCCAGCCGAGAAGGGGAAGCCATGTCCTCTGGATGCCTCCAGGAGGCGGCAGTTGGGGGTGGGGTGCCTTGTTACCAGAATCTGATGGACACCACTGTGGGAAGCGGGAATTTCTATGGCCTTTGGAACTGGGGGGAGAGGATGGTGATGGGCAGTTCCTGCAGGTCAGGGAGGAGCAGCAAGCCGGGTGGGAGGTTGTTCATCCCTAGAACAGAGATTCTGGCAAGAGCCTATGGAAGGCTTCCAGGTGACTGATCCTGCCCTCTGTAGGCAAAATTCCATGGCTGAGCTCAAGTGTATTTCTCTAGGGAGAAGTTTCGTAGCTTTATCCAGATTCTAAGAGAGGTTCATGACTCAGAATAGGCCATGGTGTTGTATCTCCTTGGTTCAAATCATGGCCTTCGGTGTCAAGAGCCCTGGGTTCATATCCTGGTTCCTCCCTGTACTAGCTGCATAACTGTCCGTACATACTTCAGAAACTGAGCCTCAGTTTCTCCATCTGCCAAATAGGAATAATGGCGTATTCCGTGAGAAAGCCCTGGGAAGGTGGAGGCATTTATGCCGACAGCGTCCCCTCCTACCCCTTTGCTTCCTGCAACCCCCGTCTGTTGGCAGGAATTATGATCTGCGTGGGCATCCTATTTGGCAGGCACAAGTGTGATATTATCCCTCCACAAAGCCTTCATTACGGTGCTGCTAACAATGCCACAGACAAAGCAGGGATGTCCCTGTGTGCCAGCCTCCAGGTGATTATAACATGTGGATAAATTGCCTTTTGTCTCGCTGGAGAGATGATGGTGGGAGGGGGTTGTGTGGGAGACTCACTCGGCCATTTTGCAGGAAACACAGGGAGGAACCGTGGGGAAGGAGCCCCATCTGGCAGTGGGGAACTGGGATTCCAGTCCTGGTTCTCTCACAAATACGCCATGAGTGTCGGACACGTGGGCCTCTCTGGGCCTCAGATTTCTCACCTGTTAAGGGAAGGCAGTGACTTCGAGATCACAGGAGTCTTGGTATTTCGTGTGGTACTTAATGACTCTTGTTCACTGACCAGTTTTTGAACAATAAAATGGCAGAAAACTACCTCGGGAAACAGAATCACCAGCGCAATGGTAACAATCTTTGGGCATGTATTTTGTATCTTTGGACTGCTTGGAAGACCCTTGGTTCTTTTTGCTTCACTAATAAACTTCAACTTGTCATTCAGAACCAAGTTAAATGTCAGTTTTAGCTTTGTAGTCAGCTGGACCTGGGTTCAAATTCCAGCTCCGCTAGTTACTTACTTAACGTCTGTCTGAATTCAGGCAGGCCCCTACTTCACCTGGCCTCAGCTTCATGATCCGCAAGGAAGGAATAACAGAGAGTATTTCAGAGGGTCCCTGCGAGGAGGAGCCCAGGAGACCAACTAAAATAATACCTGTAAAGTGCTCAGACCTGGAACCCAGTGAAAGCTCAGTAAGAGCTGTATTCTTATCCAGACAGAGTAAGAGTGCCTTCACATCATCAGATCTATAGCGCTAGGAAGAAAACCACAGGAGGCTGATGAGCAGGGGTGCAAATCCAGTTCCTGCCACATTTCCGGAGGAAGTTCTTTAACCTCACTGAGACTCGGTTGCCTCATTTGACAACCAGGGCTCGCACGAGTCCTCTTCTCCCCCTTAGCTGAGTGTCTGGTGCACTGTAAATGCTCTCTCCCCATCATCACCTTTATCCTCCTAGTCCCCAGGCCACCGGGGAAGCCAGCCATAGCCTCCCAGAGACTCCGCAACACCCAAGCCGGGGCCCCTCTGAGACCCCAGTCTACACCCTTCTTCCCATTGTCCACTTTACGGAGTGTACATTCAAATGAGGCTTGCGGTCTTGATTTTAAATTCTGTCTGGAACCCACAGGTTCAAACGCAAAAGGACCCGCTCTGCAAATAATCACTGGTGTGTGATATTTTTAAGAAGCCAAAGCCATTGTTTCTGATTGAAGGAAAGTTGGTGCTATTTTGAAGAGCAGCACGATTAAGCGGTGGCGTTATCTCTTTAACCATTGGGAATTAGACGCTGTTTGAAAGATTTGTGAGCTCTAGGACATTTGCCAGATGTGCTTGATTCGACATTTCAGACAACAAAGGGGATAATGTTGGCGGGAATCTTGACGGCATTTCTGATGATCAGGATATTCTTTGAGGATGGTACTGAGACCTTTCGGGGAAGAATTTCAGCTTTTACATAAACTAATTTGGGATGCTCACTCTCTGTCTTCCACAAAGCAAATTTAGTTCATTGTTAGTTGTATATGTTAAAATGGTTACGAGGGTTTTTTCTTTGAATATTAATAATGCGCCTTTCATCTGAGACACTCGCATGGGGTATCATTAATTGGGGGGAGGGAGTAAGGATTAGTGGTACGGTTATTTTGCACATGATTCCTACTGGTAATACTGAGGCAAGCACCAGCTACATGAAAGAGACCCACGTACGAACTGCCAGCTCGGCTCTGGGTTGTCCTTCCAGAGAGGGATAAAAGGGATGTGTGATGGGGGAGGTTCGCCTCTCAATTTCCCATCACATTAAAGGTAATAATCCTAGCCAACTGGGCCAGAAGATGGCACAGAGGTTAAGGTGGCTGGATCCCACAGGCTGATTGTGCAGTTCGAGTCCCAGACCTGGGGGATCAAAAATCACACTGGGTGCATGCATGTGCATGCCCCAAATCCTGAGAGAGTGGAGGAAAAGGGATTGTGGCATGGCCATCTCCCCTGGGGGATGACTTCTCACTGCCTCCCCACCCCTCTCCACTCTGTCTGAGCACACTTACTGTATAGCAAACTAAAAGAAAAAAAAAAAAAGAATAATCTCAGGTATCTTTGAATGCTTTCTTATTGGCTCAGTGAATAAAGGACATTTTTTATATAATTTTTTCAAATAAAATATCATTTCATTCTGGGGACCGTGGTATTTTTGTTTTTAAGTCTCCAAAATGAGTCATTTCATTTCTTTAGGAATCCTCCTGAGCTCCCTCGGGTGCCAGGAATGGTGCTTGGTGGGGAAACAGCTGTGAGTGGGATATGCTCCCGTCTAGGGGGATAGATGGATGAGCACATCATGAACTCGGAGACGAGGCTGGTAGGAAGGATGAAAAGAACGGCACTGGGAAGATGTGGGCTCAGACGTGACTCTGTCACTAGCCGTGTGAGCATAGCAAGTTATTAACCTATCTGAGACCAGGTGTCCTCATGGCAAACTGTCTCATGCAGACTTCCCACTTGGGATGGCCGGAGAGGTGACCTGTCTAGATCATCGGGTAGAGCCTTGGCAAGACGCCTCCACATTAGCTGTCCTCCTCTGACGCTGTCTTCCTGAGCTGTAGGCTAACAGGTCAAGTCCACACCATTCTCTTTCTTCTGTTACGTGCTAGTGCCAGGCGCTGAGAGGTGAGGTTTACGATAGGTGGAGAAAGGAGGGAAGGGCATTCTGTGCTGGGGGATTATGTGGTGAGAATAGGAGCAGGAAGTGCTGGACGTGTTTATTAACAGACGATAGCTAACCTGGGAGGCTAGCACAGGGTGGAAGAGATGAGGAGGCTGGAGGGTGACCTCCAAAGTGAATCTGAGGCCCCAAATGCCATGTGGAGACCTGAGGACCCCAAGGTTTCAGCAGCATTTCGTTTCTGAAGCAAAACCCCTGAGGGGGCAGGAAGATCTAGCATACCCAACCACATCTGTCTCTCTTGAGACTTCTTTTGTCTCAAGCACCCAGAGAAAGCTTAACAAATGCCAGGGCCTAACTCACTTCTATCTACTCCAGTGTGAGTTAATAATCATCACCAGAATCACAGCCACAGCCATAGACGCTGATCACCTGGCTGGGGACAGATGCTCTGTTATGTATTCTGCATTCTTCTTCTTTTTAAACTTACTGTAGAGCACATGTGCTTGCTGGAGGGAGAGAGAGAGAGAGAGAGAGAGAGAGGAAGCATCCTTCGGGAGGGAGGGGTGTCATGCCTTAATCTCTTCTCCTTCTCCTCCATTCTCCTCTCAGGATTTTAGGCATGCACACAAATGTGCCTGGTGCGTTTTCAAGAAGCCAAGTATAGCACTTGAACCACATAGTTGGCTGTGTGAGATCCAACTTCCTTAACCATCACTCCATCTTCTGGTCCAGATACCTGGGGTTATACCCTTAACCAATACTCCACCTAGGTAGCCTATATTCTGCATTTTCTTTCTTTTCTTTCCTTTCCTTTCCTTTCCTTTCCTTTCCTTTCCTTTTCTTTCTTTCTTTCTTTCTTTCTTTCTTTCTTTTCTTTCTTTCTTCTTTCTTTTTTCTTTTTTTGTTGAGGTTTTTGCCATAGGGAGCATGCGCTCACCAGACAGACAGAGAGAGACAGAGAGACAGAAAGAGAGAAATCACCCCCCAGGGGGGATGGCCACACCACAATCCCTTCTCCTCCATTCTTCTCTCGGGATCTTGGGCATGCACGCACACATGCCCAGTGTGAGTTTTAAGCCACCGGGTCCGGGACGCGAACCGCGGTCGACTACATGGGAGTCCAGCGACATAGCCATTACGCTACTGCTGGTCCCTATTCTGCATTCTTAATCTCATTTTTCCTAACCCGACTCCTACAGACAGGTACTATCACAATGCCCATTTTACAGATGAGGAGACTGAGGCTCCAAGAAGAAAGTAACCTGCCCATGATCACACAACTAGTCTGTGGTGGATCCATGGTTAGTAGCTAGTCAGAGATCTAGATTCCAGGCCCTGGGCTTTTAACTACCACACCACCCTGTCTCTTTGACCACTCTCACCTCCCACCTCAGTCAAGCCTCCTGAGGAGCAGAAGGTCTGAACACAGGCTCGTTTTGTTTTGTGTTTGCTGTACTGATTGAAATATACACTAACCATGCATAGTTGCTGTCATGTATGGTTCTATGGCCCAACATAGGCAGTAGCAGGTGTAGGGGAAAGACCACTGTAAGAGGGGGGTGGCTTTGGTTCCATCTTCGCTATCACTGTCTATCACTCGTCACTCTAAGATCTAGTTTCCTAATCTCAGGATGAGCCTATTGCCAGCTCACTGGATGCCCTGGAAGTTTAGAAGATGTGGGGCTCATGAGCTCAAAGGCTTTCAACGGGTTCTAGCAATGACTGATGCTGCTGGGAGTCAGAGAGCAGGGAGCAGTGGGGACCTGGGCAGTGCACAGCCCCACCGAGGTGCCCAAACCCAGGCTATTGTAAGCACTGGGCCTACCAAGTTCTTTACAGACCAGATTTGGCCTGACAGTCACTGGGTTGAGACCTCTGAGATGTTAAGTTGTTCTGAAAGCTTGGAGATGTGTGGGAATACACTGGATTGTTTTTGGTGTTCAAAATACCTGGCTGTTACATGCCAGGTATTGAATTCTGTGTAATTAGTTGAAAAATTCAAGGGACTTGAGAACAGGTGCTCTGCCTGGCTGCCTGCTTTTTCTTTTATAGGCATTTCATCAGCTCCACCTTGCAGGACCTACGTGAGATGCTGGGGACACACTGATGAATCGGATTTAGTCGCATGGTCCCTGCCCTCGAGCAGCTCCCAGACTGGTGGGGGAGGTGGGGAACTGGAGATACGCCTACTGTTATGGGCTAAGTACTGGTAGGGAGGTTGTGAGGGCTCAGAGCAGTGGAGAGAGGGAAGCTGCCAGGACCAGTGGCCTACTAGTGGCTGGTCCCCACCCTTAAGAGGGTTGTGAAATAATTAAATACACAGCAACCAGCATTTGAAAAAAGCCAATAGAATAGAAACTATCATCGAATATTACATACAAAAATACATACACATGTGTATGCACACTGGGTGAGATGTCAAACATTCCTCACTGTGAGCCAAGGTTCGAGGGTCATGGTCAGAGACAATATGTCACCTTCCCTGATTCCCAAAGCCTGGCATGTTGTAGGTGTTCAAAGACATTCTGAGGAGTGGAAGGAGAGATTTCAATTCTCATAGCAAACAACAAGGCAGGTACCTTCTTCCCTAGCTATGAAAGGCGTTCTCTAAAATCCAAGTCAAATAAACCGAGTTTGTCAAGCACATCTGCAGTTCAGCACTTTGAAGTCTAGCGGTCCAGAGCTTTCCAGTCAGGTGGAAAGCAAGCTTCTCTGAGTGAGGAAAATCAACCAGTGGGGCCAGGGAAGGAGCTGGGGCAATGCGGAGGCTTATAGGGAACTGCAAGTGACTCAGCTAGCAGTGCACTGGCCTGTGACCTCCTGTAAAATAGGCCTCTGACCCACCTGGGTGGCACATGCTTTGTAATGGCAATGGCTGAAGCTGCCGTGTTTACTCTGGAATGGCCTTGGTCACCAACCTCAGGCCCACGGGTCAGCAGCCTGTGCCTTCAGGGTGCCAGCAGGAAGCACTATTTATGGGGGTAGCCTAGAGTGCAGGGGAGGAGGGGCCCTGGGGGAACAGAAGGTGGACAGAAGTCTGGATCAGTCCCTCGCAGGGTGAGGTGAGTCAGAGGTAATGGCTAGGTGGCCATGAATGAAACTCCCTTTTAGTGGTTTTCAGGACACTCGAATTTGATCTGTCCTATAATATCAGGACCAAAATATCCCTTGGCTACCTTTCTTTTCCATCAAAGACTCAAGGCTGGATGGACCCTAGAAATTATCCAGCCTGACTCCCTTATTTTCTAGATGAAGAGAAAAGGGCCCAGAAAGGGAAGGTACCAGCCCAAGGTCATCCACCAGGCAGCCTGAGAGCTAGGGCCAGGACAGGCTAGGGAAATCCAGGTCTCCATCTCCCCGTGCCAGGCCCCTTCAGTGTCCCTCTCCCACCCTCTCACCAGAAGGAGCTCCTACCTACTCTTACTCCTTTGACTTCTATGTAACCAGAGAAGTATTTCTGAAATACAAACTAGCTACTATGCTTCCTGCCTAGAATTTTGCCTTGATTCCTG
>NW_006159774.1:596945-609479 GCF_000334495.1 Tupaia belangeri chinensis
CTTAGGGAAAAAGACACTCTTGATCTTTGCTGCTGCCCTTATCCCTACCCACCTCCCAAGCCGCCTCTCTTATTCTTCTCAAAAAAATTTTTTTAATTAAAAAAGCATCCATTCATTCATTGTTGTTGTTAAATGGAAGCTACTATCTCCAGTAGCCATTTGACTGGTTTCCTGATATTAAATTCTCCCAGACTTTACTCTCTGTAGGAGAGTGTATGAATGTGGGTGCTGAGTGAGGACAGGGGTGGGCTGGCCCAGGTAGAGGTTACAGCTCTCCTCTGCTTTGTGACAGTGGAACTGGGACCATGACCTACACTCCGCCTCTGTCAGCTGCCTGGGAGGCAGATAAGATGAGGACACACGCGCATTTCCTTCGTGCTTGCTATTCGTGTCAGCGTCATCTCAGCAATGGCATTTCACTTCCAGGTTCCAGTTCTTTCCACACTGGTAGAATCAGCTTTATTGCTCTCTTCGGGGGCTTGGCAAGGCAGCTCTCCCTGCTGAGAGGTCTGGGTCCCATCTCAGCAGGGCTCCTCCCCTGAGCTCCCAGGCTGCTAGCCCCCACTGGGCAGCGCCCTGTCATCAAAGGACTAGATGGCAGCTCTGTGGGGTCCCTTCATCAACCTTCTAGGTTCTCGTGACCCAATTCTCACTGCCATCCTCAGTCCTCAAGGAGGTAGCTGTTTCCTGTGGTTACTTTCTCTGTGACTTCAACATCCTCTTTGTGCCTTTTCAGTTTTCCAGTAGCCATTTAACCAACTTCCTGATATTTCTTCCTGGCCCCCTACTGATACAGGCAGAGACAAGACAGAGCCCCGAGCCCCTTCCATGTGGCTCTTAGGGTCTAGTGGGAGACAGACACTAAGCAAGCAGTTATAGAAATTAGTGTTTATTAAGAGTAGAAGTGACTGCCATGAAGAAAAAGTACAAAGTGTATTTGCCTAATAGAAGTCTCTTTGGTAAACAAACCCATGTAGCATTGTTGAATGCAGTATCTCCATGGCTTATTCGACCAAGAAACTTCCTGGTGAGCCTATTAACATCCAGCATTAGGGTTCTACAGAGTAGTACACTGTTCTAATGGAAAAGGGAGGTCATTGGAGAAGCGTGAGCCAGGAACTGGGGTATGAGCATCTCCCATGTTCCTCTGGTAGCATCCGGTATGTGGGACGCATCTCCGTACTAACATTCCAGCCCCAAGACCATCTGACAATCTCCTTTGCTCTTATTCCAGAGCCACAAGCAACTTTCTGCTTGTCATTGACTTACTGAGTCAATTTCCCTGTACAGAAAAGATGCTCTTAAAAGCTTGCCCAAGCATTCTCATCTGCCTGGGAGGTTCCTTCTCATTGTAGAGCAAGGTTTCTTGACCTGTGTCTTTAGAGGGACCATCAGTCCCTCAGGACTATATGCAAAACGTGCACATGTTTGTATGTACACATGTGTGGACATTCTTCTAGAAAGAGGGTCCATAGCTTTTGTTGTTTCTAGTGGGACTATGGTTCCAGAAAAGATTAGGAAACACATTGTTAAAGGAAAATGTTCCTGTTTTAATTTGTACATTGATCTCTCGTGAGTTTGATAAATCACTTCTCAGTCTGACTAGCCTGGTATTCACTCATTAAACAGAGGTTCTGCACCTCCCAAGGTACTCTCCTGGCTGAGGGGCCACCCAGCTTTCTTGGACTGCATGGTATCACTCCTCAAGAAGCCTTCACCCATGGATTTTTCTCTGGCTGGAAAATCTTCTCATCCCTTCCAGTCAACTCTCACTTACTCTGCAGTTCTCACTGAGATGCCATGTTCTCCTTAAAACTGTCTCTGTCTCACTGATTCTCGATTAGATACCTCTTCTTTGTGCTCTCACAGCATCAGTCCCTCTTCTCTGAGCCTCCCCCCGACCAAGTGTTTCCCATTCACTGTGCTTATTCCATGATGTAATCAGTTGTTCATGGCATTGTCTGCTACCTGTCAGAATATAAGCTCTACGAGGAAAGTGGTCCACATCTAGCTTTGCTACACCTTACCTCCAGTACCAAGCACAGTGTCGGACACGTAGTGGGTGTCCATTAAGACATTATTTGAAAGAATGCATGGAAAAACCAGCCCTTCAGTTTTTCAGGGTTGTACTTGAATGCTGCCCCAGCTAGGCAATGAATGTTCTCCACCCACTTTGTGACTATGTGCAGATTTGTCACTCATGAGAAATCCAAGCAGTCCAACATTCAAATAATGACTTGTATCTTTTATCAGTAAAAGCTTCTTTCTTACTAAATGCACACATGTGTGTGTGTGCACACATATGTACAAAGCTATGTATGGGTAAAGAGAAAACATGCTGCAGAGTGTTGGAATGGATGTACCTGCATTTCTCAGAAAGCGATTCCTGTAGTCCTTGACTATCCTTGTGATGGGATTATAGAAGCCATCTCCACAGTCATAACAGCCCTTGGGGATTTTTCTAGGTGGGTCCATATTGGTGAGCTGAGAGATACCTTGAAAGGACATGATGTATAGTTAGTTCACTACTAAGGTGAAATCCAAACCCAGTGTCCACGTAAAGTCCACTTTCGGCTGATTGATTGTGTGACTATCTGACTCTACAATTGGACTAAACACTCCCTGCTCAGGGCAAGGAGCAAAAATGGGAAGAACAGTGCCCCGAGGGAGCTTTCTCAAAATGGCTCTGTGAGTAGGGTTTTAGGAACTAGACCTTCTGTCTTCTCTTAATTCTATCCTCCTGTTCAATTTATCTTCTTTTTAAAGTTACTTCAGTAGGCCACAATCCACTGATTTAAAATAATCTTTAGTTTCCCTCTCAAGTTTGGATTGAAGAAAAGGAAAGATGCCTGGTACCTGAAGGCTTCAAGCCATAGCATATCTCAGTGTAAAACCTCCGGTCATAGCTGTCACAGTAATGCCAGTTCTCAGCATCATATTGCAGCCCATCTGCGAAGGTATACCTGCCCTGGAAGACAAAGAGCACACATATGTGTCGGAAGAAGACTTTGGCCAAGAATGCCAGATGTCAAGGGAAGAGGTGGCCTTTTCACTGCCACAGAAAATAAGTGACAACTATCACAATGATTATGATTGTGACAATTAGAGGGGATGGATATAAAGCACTGAGTTCTGTGTCTGCCACTCAAAGTATGGTAACTCTCTGTATGACTATAGCTCTCTCTGGTCTTTGGCTCCTCACTTGTAAAATTACTATGCCATTGGAAAAATAATTATGTATTTTTGCATTGAAAAACAGAAAAAAATGTGTTATGACTTTTCTGACAATCCAATAGGATAAAGATGATATGCACTTAAGAGGGTTGATTGAGAACTCAATGAGAGAGTACATTAATAAATCAGTAAAGTGCTTGCCTGTGATGGTTAATTTTATGTGCGAACTTGACTGGGCTAAGGGATGCCCAGGTGTCTAGTAAAACTTTATTTTTGAATGTGTCTGTGCGGGTATTTCTGCAACAGATTAATTCTGAATTGATACAATGAGTAGTTTGCTCTTACTAATGTGACTAGACATCCAATCTACTGAGGGCCTGAATAGAACAAAAAGGCAGAGGAAAGGTGAATTTGCTTTCTGTTTGAGCTGGGATACCCATCTTATCCTGCCCTTGGACATCAGCACTCCTGGGTCTCAGGCCCTGGGACTCTGACTGGAACTTACACCATTGAATCCCCTGGTCCTCGGGTCTTTGGATTTGAACTGGAACTATACCACTGACTTTCCCAGGTTTCTGGCTTGCTAAAGGCAGATTGTGGGACTTCTCAGCCTCTATAATCTCATAAGCCAATCCCTCATAATAAATATCTTTCTACATATATCCTATTGGTCCTGTTTCTCTGAAGAAGCCTGACAAACACACTGTATGTACTGGGTCATCAGGAAAGTCATAATGCATAGAAAAATACCTCATGAGTTTTCCAATGACCCAATATGAATACAAAGTATGTATGCAAAGTATCTGATAAAAGACATTACTCTTTTATTATTATTATTATCATAGCTAAAAAGGTCAGCACAATTAGCTACACATACATTCTGTATTTGGTGCCCTGCTGCTAAAGAAAACCTCAGGATGTAGAAGTTGCATTGGCCTAGGTATCAGGAAACATGGGTGGAAATTCCAATAATACTATTAATTCACTGTGTGACCTTGGATAAGTCACATCCCCTTCCTGGGGCTTAAATTCTCCAAGCTATAAAACAAGGAGTGTTTCTTAACCTTTTTAGGTCATGAGTCAGGCCCCAATATACCCTTAGTAGAACTGATAAAAACTATAGGACCTTTTCTGGGAGAAAAACATAGTCTCACATATTCAGAGACTTTTGTATGTAAACCAGATGGTGTCACTGACCCCCTGAATTATATCCACAGCCCACAACCCTGGGACTGGATGACCTCTGGTGATAGTAGCAGTGGTGGAGGTACTAATAGTAAGAACCAATATGTGTGAGTGCCTATGTGCCAAGCACTTAGCAAAGTGTGCACATGGATTACCTCATTAACTCTTACCACCATCCTAGGGGGTGCCTAGCACCACTGTGGGCCCCCAAAGATGTCCGTATCTGCTGGAACCTGTGAATATATGGCCTTATGTGGCAAAAGGGTGCAGATGCACTTAAATTAAGGATCTTAAAATGAGGGGATCATTTTGGATTTTCTGGGGTGCTCCCAGAGTAATCACAAGGGTCCTCATGAAAGGTAAGAAGGTCAAGGTGAGAGACTACCAAACAATGACAGAAGCTGAGGTTAGAGTGATGCATGGTTATGAGCCAGGGAATGCAGGCAGCTTATAGAAGCTGGGAAAAGCAAGGGAAGGATTCTCCCCTCAAGTGTCCAGAAAGAAGGCAGCTTGCTGATCCATTTCAGAATTCCAGTCTCCAGAACTGTAAGAGAATACATGTGTATTGATTTAAGACACTAATTTGTGGTAATTTTTTAGAATAGCCATAGGTAATATGATTGGCATTCCCAGTTTACAGATGAGTAATTTGAATCTTAGCGAGTTAAAGTCATGGGCCCAAGAGCAGCGTGGCATAACAGAATTCAAACTCTTTGTGGCCTCTCCAGGGCCCCTTCTAAATCCAAAAGGAGAAGATTCTAGCACCCTGGGAAAGCAAGAAGCTGGAGGAGAGATGGAAGGAGAGAACACCAGGGAGGGCAGGGCACCATAACAGCGGGAGCTCTTCCTGGCCGAGGAGTGCCTCTCTGTAGCCCTGGCTGATCACCTTGATGACCAAGCCCTTCTCCCAGGTGGCGTCGAATCGGCTACCGCTGGGGAAGTACAGGGTCCCTTCGCCATGGAACATGCCGTCCTTCATTTCCCCAACATATCTTGTTTCTGTAGGGAGGATGTATTCGGCTTTGCCCTCCATCCTGCAATGACACAGGAAAGCCACTGAGTCCTCCAAGGCAGCTGGAGGATCAGAGATGGCAGAGGAGGGAGAGAGAGTATCATCCTCTTCCTCAGCATGCCTGGACATTATGGCTCCCACAACATTCTGTTCAAAAACAAAACTTTTATTTTGTTTCCCTTAGAAGCTAAAAACTGAGAGGGACTGTGTTGCAAGTGGTCCAGAGTTTGGTCTGCTCATCTCCTCGCAAGGACATGCTGTCCTGAGAATGCCCACTGAGATATCCCCTTGGTAGGTCCAGAGAGGGTAGGGATGTATTCGAAGCCACAGAGTGGAGATTAGAGCTCAAATTTTCTGGCAGCTGGATCTGCGTCTTCCCTCTCCACTACCAGCCCACCCCTGCCCAATTATACCAGGAGTGAGATATTTAGAAAAAGTATGACATTTAGAGATAGGAGACAGGAGTTTGAATCTTATTTCACCATTTTTGAGATGTAGCCTCTTGGAGATGTTCTCAAACCTCTGTCTACCTCTCTTCTTCCTTTCTGTCCATCTCTCCCTCTCTTCCTCCCTTTATTCCTACAAATATTTATAGAGTACATACTATGTGCCAAGTGCTGTGCTGAGACTGGTCTGCTAGATACAACACAGATATGACAGTGATCAACACAGATGTGTCCCTGTCCTTACAGGGACTCACAGTCTATGGGGGGGGGGTACAATGAATTTATATAAACCAAATAATATATTATGTACTTTTTTGGGAGGGTCTGGCTTGTTTTACTCAACATAATTCCTTTAAAACTCATTAATGTTCTTGTGTGTGTACCAATAGTTCACACCTATTGCTGAGCAGGTTTCCAGTGAATGGATATACCATAATTGTTTGTTCATTCATCTGTTGGACATTTTTTTTTTTTAAATTTTCCTTACCATAGGGTGGTGTGCACTCTCTGGAGCGACAAAGAGAAGGAAAGTGAGAAATTACCTCCCCCCCCCAAGGAGGATGGCCATGCCAGACTCTTCTCCTCCATTCTGGGATCCCTCCTGGGGTTCTGGGTATGCACTTACACATGCCTGGTGTGATTCTCAAGTTACTGGGTCTGGGACTCAAACCATATAGTCAGCCATGTGGTTTAACCATCATGCCACTTGCTGGCCCTCCCGTTTTTTATTATCACAAATAAAGCTGCGATGAGCACTCATGTAAGTGTGTCTTTGTATCGATATATACTTTAGTTTCTTTGGCCTAAATGCCTGGGAATAGAATATCTGTTTAACTGCCAAAATTTCCCAAAGTACTTGTACCATTTTGCATTCCAACCAGAGGCAGAGAATCTATATAAGCTTTTTAAACCAAATGTTAAATATCAACTTCCTACAGTCTACTTTATTCATATAAACATTAAAAGGAAAATACCTTTCCCAAATAAAAAAAAAATCTAGGGGCTGGATGATGGCACAGTGGTAAAACATTATGCTCTGAAAGACTGACCCACAAGGGAAGGTTCTGAGTTTGTGTCTGGAGGCTCCCTGAGTTAGTTGGGCACATGCATACTAAGATTCAGAGCTGGCTGAAGTGAGGATGGATCAAGGCATCAAGACCTTGGAGTACTGTCTTACTGTCTCTCTTTGTCTTCCTCACTCATGGACAAAAAAATAAATTAATAAATAATAGTAATAACAATAAACAAAACTTTATTATTATTATTATTATTTTTTTTTGGAGAGGTTTTTTTGCTATAGGGCGCATGCGCTTGCCAGATAGACAGAGAGAGACATAGAGACAGAAAGTGAGAAATCACCCCCCAGAGGGGATGGTCACGCCGCCAAACCTGCTCCTCCTTTTTTTGCTATAGGGCGCATGCGCTTGCCAGATAGACAGAGAGAGACATAGAGACAGAAAGTGAGAAATCACCCCCCAGAGGGGATGGTCACGCCGCAATGCCTTCTCCTCCATTCTCCTCTTGGGATCTTGGGCACGCACGCACACATGCCCGGCGTGAGTTTTAAGTCACCAGGTCCGGGACGCGAACCACGGTCAACTAGGTGGGAGTCCAGTGACATAGCCATTACGCTAACTGCTGGTTCCCTAAACAAAACTTTAAAAAAACCCAAATACCGACTACATACAAATAACATCTTCCTATACTACATTATATATTCTTTGGAATAGTAAGGCTAGATGTGCATTATTTTCCCATTTTACAGATGAGGAAATTAAGGCCTGGATGATTAAGCAGACAATTAGTAGGTTTTAGACTTGAGGCCAGACTTCAAGCATACTGGAAGCTTTTTTCCTGCACTATGCTGTCTCTTTCCTATGTGCTGAAATTTGAGAGGCCCCAAAACATGGCTCTAGTCAACTACTGTTAAACAACAAAATCAAGGGGCTAGAAGGTGGCATAGTGGTTATGGCGCTGGACTCCCACATGGCCAATAACAGTTTGAGTCCTGTACCCAGCAGCTTGAAAATCACACTACGTGCATGTACATGTGTGCCCAAAATCCCAGGAAGAGAATGGGTGAGAAGACTGTGGCATGGCCATCCCCCTGGGGAGTGATTTCTCATTTTCCCTCTCACTGTCTCTGTCTCTTTCTGGTGAGTACATAAGCCCTGTGGCATAAACCTTAAAAAAAATCAATGCAGAACACATGACCAAATTATGAAAAGAAGTAACATGGAAAACAACTGCTGACTTCTTGTCAGTTATAGGAAGTTAGGAAGCCTTCCTCAGATCTGGGAATCCATACGATGGTTACACTGGTACCAAAACCCCTGAGCTAAACAGATTCCTAGGGCAAGAGCATGGTCATGGCCAATGCAATGCACAGCTGGAGTTAAAATGCACAGAAGGTCATGGGAAAATATTTGAGAGCTTTCTCTTTCTGACCCCGTCTGTCTCTCACACACAAATAACCCATTGAAAGTAAGTGTAGGTTCTCAATTTTTGGTGCCTAAAATGTCCAATCCCCTATCTGTATTTGCTAAAACTCTTCCACCTTCACTGTAGCAGAGCCTTGTGAAAAGAAAGACCATGGTGTAGGCATTGAATTGGGTTCAAATTCTGACTGCCACTTCTTAGTTGTGGTAACTGTAGGCAAGTCATTTTGCTTCTCTTAACCTCAGTTTCTTTATGTGCAAGATCAGCCTGGACACAGAGTTGTGAGAAGGGAGTATATACCAAGCACTACTCTGCCACTTACCTGCTGAGTTGGACAAGTGTCTTGAGCCTACTAAGTCTCATTCTTTTTATTTCTAAACTTGATGTAAGGATTAGAGATAGTATTCCTTATATACTACCACGGTCTCTAGGAATCCTGTCCTCTCTGCCTAGCCAGACCACTGATTCCTCCTTATGAACTCAAAAAGCCCTGGAATTCCACCAACCAGTCAACGTGGACCATGGATTCCACCAAAATGTTGCCCTCCATGTCTTCTCCATCCTCACAGCCCCAAGGTTGGAATGCCTCATAGCCCCAACGACTAGCACTTATTTTAAATTCACTCACTCAGCCTCAGTTTCCCCAGCTATAAGACAGATTCCACACTCTTCATCCAGGGCTGTTGGCAAGATCGGACTGCCACTCTGTTCTTCTGCTTCTTTTGATCACAGCGCTGACACTGAATAGCCATTATCTGTGTTTTGTCCATGAGCCTCTTATGTTTGAATAAACTTTCTGAGGGCCACAATTTTTGCCCAGAGTCAAGACCAGGGTCTGGTACTTGGCAGATTCTTAATACTGGTTGAGTTTGATGGCTTTTACTGTTAGTCCATTGCAGTAATTTGCATACATAATTCCAATAATCCCTAGATTGTGAAGTCCTTGAGGGAAGAGATCTTGTATATTGGATCAGATAAGCATCAGTCCTTCCCCAGTCTCTGTTTTCACAGCATGCACCCTTACCTGAAAAGATCTCCCTTATTCATTTTTGGGGCATTACACCCCCAACTAGGTTACAGGCTCCATGGCAGCATGGATCTTGATTGATTTACTTAATTTATTTATTTATTGTGAGACAGGGAAAAAAAAGAAAGAGGGCTCCCCAATGGGGTATAACCAAACTATAATCCCTTTATCTGCATTTCTCTATTTGGGCAGGATGTAGGGTATTGTGGCACAGTCACCCAACTTGTTTGGGTGGGAGGGGCAGGATATTTAAAAGAAATTATTCTTATCCCCATTTCTAAAACTGGGAGACAGCAAACACACACATATCTATGGTACGAGTGACTCGCAATTCTGCTGCTTTTGTGATGTGTCCTTGAGCAATTCCCTTAAGTAAGTTTGTGAAAGTGCTTGGAAGAGGTCCTTGACAGACTGTCCTTTCGCAGTCACAGATATTCAAGGCATAGGGAATCAGGCGAAGCCCTTACCTCCCATCTACATACTTCCCGATAAACTTGCTCCCGGTGTACTCCATGTCTCCCGCTTCGAGTTTCCAGCCGTTGGGATCCCAAATTCAGAGTACACGGCCTCACTATGACAACTAGGGCGGCTGGGCGGAGCCGGCGAAGCCCCGCCCACTGGAGCCCACGGATTCTCCCGGCAACTGCGCACGCTCCGTCGCTCGCGGTTGGGCTGCGCAATGCGCCTGCGTGGTAGGTTGCGCGTGCGCAGGTGCCGTGTGGCCCTCGGCGGTCGAAAGGGGACTTCAAGGAGACGGGGGCGAAGCGGCTGAGGGTGCCACCTCGGTCGAGGCTGCTGCCGTCATGCCGGGGATAGTGGAGCTGCCCACCTTGGAGGAGCTGAAAGTGCAGGAGGTGAGGCTCGTCCGGAGGACAGGCTAGCGTGGCACAGGGCTGCAGCTTCCTCGGCCTGGGCCCAGCCCCGCTTCGCCTCATCCCACACTGGACTCCGGACTCCCCCAGCGCCGGTCCCGCACCCCTCGACACATAGACAGGTCGACCCTGGAAATCCCTTCCACTGCTAGAGAATCGCCCCCTGGCCCACCTCGTCCCATTCGCCATGGCTCTAGACCCCTCCCTCTTGCCCACCCTCACAGTGACCTGCTTCTCCTTCCGTGAACAGTGGCGGTACATTTTTTTAAGCACTAACCAGGGCCTCTTCCCTTCCTTTTTGTGTCTTTAATCCTCAGACCTCCCTGCGCAGCGAGTATACAACCCTAGGTGCTCACTGTCAGGGAGAGAGACGGTCACCTTAAAGTAGGCTCCTCGATGCAGAGTTCATTAAAGTGGAGCTAGGAAGCCGCAGGAAAAGTGAGATGACCCTGGAGAGTGAATTTCTAACAGCTGTGGGAAGGTGTTTGCTAACAAGACACATTTAAAACGTCCATTATTCAAGAGATACCTGAATAATTACCATGTGCACATGCACTGGAAAATAAGTGACATGGTACCTGCCTTCACAGAGTTTGTGATCTGCTAGGGAGAAAGTCACATAGGCAGTTGCAGTATTATGTACTTAGTAGTTGAGAAGTGAAGACAGTCATAATGGTCAGGCCTTTTCTACAAGCCAGATAAGATACTAATAATGACTTGATATGTATTATTATCTAACCCAGCAACACTATAAGGTAAAATATAATTGTCTTTCCGTGTTATAGCTTAGGTAATTGCCCTGAGAGTAGAAATAATTTGCTCTGGGTGGCATAGCTGGTAAGGTGGTAGAGCTGGAATGGGAACCCAGGTCTGGCTTTCAAACCCATGCTTTTCAACTATGTTATGGGCACAAGCTCTTAGAGTGAGAAGGCCTAGCAGAAGCTTGTGTATGTTTGATGTCACCCCGTTGGTGGCAGCAGTAGGTGCTGAGCCTGGAGAGAAACCATGGGCTGAGACAGAGCTTGGAAGACAGGACCAAGACCAAGCAGTTTGGACTTCAATCCTGTAGGTGAGGTGGTAGGAAAAGATGGGAGGTTTTAAGACAGAGGAATGTTGTGGAAGGTCTAACTGGGTTCTTGAAGAACAGGCTGTATTGAAGGAAGAGGGCAAGATCCAAAATTATGGTTCGGAAATTATATACTGGGCACTATATTAAATGTCTTACCTGCATTATTCTATTTAATCTTATATGCCTGTGAGAGTGGCAACTGTTATTTTTCTCAATGAAGACATTAGTAGCTGTGTTCAAGGTCTTCATAATAAAGTGACATTTACTTCAAGGTAGGACAAGGGGTGCTGCCATGGACAGCAGTCAGTGTTTCTCATCTCACCATCAAGATGGGCTAATCCTTTGGGGCTGGCAGGTAGCACAGTGGTTAAGGACGCTGGACTCCCACATAGTTGACCATAGTTGGAGTCCCAGACCTGGTGGCTTGCTTTCTCACTTTCTCTCTCTTTCTTTCTGTTCCTCTCTGGTCAAATTAAAATAAGTAAAGTTAAAAAATAAATACCTCACTCTCTCTCTTAAAAAAAAAAAGATGGGTTAATCCTTTAATTTTTTTTTTTTTTTTTTTTGTGCTAATTTGCTATAGGGCACATGCACTTGCTGGAGAGAGATAAAGAAAGAAATAGCCTGTCCTGGAGGATGACCATGCTGCAATCTCTTCTTCATCTTCCTCTTGAGATTTTGGGCATACACACACACATACACACACACACACACACACACACACACACATGCCCAGCGTGTTTTCCAAGCCACTAGATTCGGGACTTGAACTGTGCAGTTGGCCTTGTAGGATTCAGCTGCCTAAAATCACCGTGCCATTGACTGGCAGAGACTAGGTTAATTTTGACTTGCTTTATTTTTTCACAAGTTTAAGTTGTTTCAACAAACATCTGAGGTTCTGCTTTATGCAGATGTTCTATACCTGAAATAAATTTGCAACTCACACAATTGAATTGAGAAACAGATAATTGCATAAATAACAAAAATACAAGACAAAGTATGAGGAAAACTGTACGAGCCATAGACATGACTTAAGGAAAGAGAGTAGGATATGAGATTGGATTTATTTTCTAAGCCTAACTTCTTGGTCGTCTTCATTAGTGCTTTTAGCATTGACAGGTACTGTCTCTTTATTTGTAATACAAGGCGATTGCAGTTGAAACGTTCTCTGAAGCTTTAATACAAAAGGAATAGAGAAGGCACTTGTGCATAATGTAAGATGTGGCTAAGTGGTATTTTAAAAGTGACGTTTATGGGCAGAGATGGGGAGAACTCTCTTAAGACAGTAGGATCTGAGCAAAGGTAAAGAG
>NW_006159774.1:609510-620300 GCF_000334495.1 Tupaia belangeri chinensis
AAAGGCAGGGGGCCAAAATGGTTTCTGGGAACAATAAATTTAGTGTTTTGAAAGAACAGCAAATAGGCCCTTTTTAAAATTATTGTGGTTAAGAAGGCTAGAAAGATTGGATCCAGAAGGCTTCAAGAACCCAGTAAGAAGTTTAGGCTTTATCCTGTTGGTAAAACTGAGTTTTTTCAGTTTTGTTGTTAATTCATTTTAATAGCAGAGTAAAGTAAGAATTGTCCAGCTCTGTGAAGAATGGATTGAAAAGAGGAAAAGAAACACTTATTTCAAATTCTGTTAAAACAAGTAAGGAAAATATTAATGACCCAAGTGTAATTTGTGACTGCTTACAGAGAAGAAACAAGTCTATCTATAATTGATCCAGTTTCGCACAATGGGTTAAATGGTGGAGGCAGGAAAGTTTGAAGAGTCATTGTCACATTTGCAATCTGACAGTACAACTGGGGAAGCCAGAAGGAGTAAGTTTAGGGAGCAAGTTAAACACAGTTTGTATCTCATTGACCTAGAAGTTGGATGCATCTACATGGAAAAAGTAGTCAGAAAATTTGGGCTGGAAATACCTGGGGCACATTGAGAATTTTGAGTAAAAATAAAAACAAAAGTGACTTTTTTTTTTTTTTTTTTGAGAGATTTTCACTGTAGGGCGCGTGCGCTCGCCAGACAGACAGAGAGAGACATAGAGACAGAAAGCGAGAAATCACCCCCCAGGGGGGATGGTCATGCCGCAATCCCTTCTCCTCCATTCTCCTCTCGGGATCTTGGGCACGCACGCACACGCGCCCGGCGTGAGTTTTAAGCCACCGGGTCCGGGACACGAACCGCGGTCGACTAGGTGGGAGTCCAGCGACATAGCCATTACGCTAACTGCTGGTTCCCAAAAGTGACTATTTTTTAAAAATTATTTTATTTAGCTTTACTTATTTATTTAATTTTACCAGAGAGGGACAGAACAAGAGAGAGGAAAGTCAGAAAGCAAGCCACCAGGTCCAGGACTTGAACCGTTGTGGGAGTCCAGCGCCCTAACCACCACACCACCTGCTGGCCCAAATAGTTACTATTAATGATGTGTTTTCTTTTGCTAAGCACTGGTTTTTATATATAGAAACTCATTTAAGTCACATAACGGTTTTGTAAAACAAATACCATCATCCTCCATTTGATATAAATTAAGGAAAGCAGAAAGCAGGATATACCTTACGTATTAACAGTAAAAGATGCAGACATAGATTTAAGGAAGTAAAACCAAGACTGAAAGATTGGTCCACTGTAGACTGGCTTTCTCTGCCTCATTTTCCACACCTGCAGACTGTGTAACCCTGCTGTGCAGTAGGCTGTTGTGAGAATAAATGAGGAAAGATGTTGAAATGCTGTGTTCTTTGAGACAAAGGGAGCTGAATGGATTTGAGAGGGTATTCACGGTAAGCAGCTGTGAAGGGATGTTGTTTCTGTTGGAATTCATCAGTCTCAGTGAAGAAGCAGGTGAGGGGTTATTGTGACACCTCAAGTTCTTTGCTCCCTCAGTGATGGTGACCTACTAGGAAGAGACCTGTTTGGAGGTCATCATCTTGGTTCACGGTCTGGGGTACCACTGACCCTCTGTGTCATCTTAAGCACATCTTTCTTTTTCATCATTAAGGAAAAGATTCAGTGAGTTGTTCTCATTCTTTATTTCTCTGTGAGAGGGCAGTATTTTACATGCTCAACACAGGTGGACCTTCATTTTGATGAGCCTTCTTTTTTTTATTTTTATTTTAAAAAGGAAAGCAAATAGTGCTGCTGGCTTTTTGGGCCATGGGAGAGGCAGGCATCTGAGTTAATTTAATCAGCCACTTAGGGCCAGTTTTGTAGGGAGAGCAAGATCTCACATAGCCAACTGGTTTAGATCCTCTCCTACAGCTTGATAAACATGGAGTGCATGAATGCATGCCCAGAATTCTGACAGGATGGAGAAAATGAGGAAAAAAGCATTGTGGTGTGACTAGACGTCCATTGGGTGCATGGGCCCACACCAGAATCAATCAATCTGCAAATCACATCAACCAGCAAAATCAGTCAACCTTGTAAAGATATTTTAAGGGATTTGATAAGAAAGTAAATAGAGATAACCTCATCTGTAAAATATTTTAAGCTTTTTAAAAAAATCAAGTATTGGGACCAGCTGGTGGTGTGGTTGTTAAGGCAGCTAGATCCTATGTGGCTGACCGCACAGTTAGAGTCCACGGACCTATTGGCTTGAAAAACATGGTGGGCACATGCATGCCCAAAATTCCAAGAGAAGAATGGAGGAAGAGGGATTGAGGTGTGGCCCCCAAGAGGGCGTTTTCTCATTCCCATCCTGCTCTGGTGAGTGCATGTGCCTTATAGCAAAAAAAAAATTTTTTTTAAGAGGTTTTTCCTGTAGGGTGCGTGCACTCACCAGAAGGACAGAGAGACAGAAAGTGAGAAATCACCCCCCAGGGGGGATGGCCATGCTGCAATCCCTCCTCTTCCATTCTCCTCTCGGGCACACATGCACACGCACCCAGTGTAAGTTTAAGCCACTGGGTCCAGGACTCGAACCACGGTCGACTACATTGGAGTCCAGCGACATAGCCATTATGCCAACTGCTGGCCCCCCCATAGCAAATTTAAAAAACAGTTCATGAATGTTGATTTTTATTCTCCTGACTGTTTATAGGTAATAATGAAAGCACAAATGTACCACTCAGCCTAAATGTTATTTTTAAAAATTTCACATTTTAAAAAATAATTATTTCATTTAAATTTGTTTATTTATTTATTTTAATTTGACTTGAGGGGGACAGAGAAAGTGAGGGGACAGGGAGTGAAAAGCAAGCTGTAAGGTCTGGGACTAGAACCATGGTCGGCCATGTCGGGGAGTCCAGTGCCTTTAACCACCATGCCACCTTACGGCCCAAAACTTTACATATCTTAAACAAGTTTTTTATAATCACTTTGGCAAATTTTACTTACATCATAACTTTATCTTTGTCTCAGGAATTATTACATTTGTAATAATAGCAGACAAAGTTATGACTGTTCTCTTTTTCCTATGGTAGGTTGATGAATTACTCTTCATCTTTCTTTACCTTTTTTAATCTAGCTGTGTAATATATATAAGAATAAAATTATAGACTGTTCTCGTATAAAAATCCTTAATTTTGCAAATCAAATTCAGTTTTGTGTTAAAGCATAATACACTATGACAGTACATTTTATTCTAAAAATAGACTTTTACAACATCCATTCTACATTATTTTTTTAGATTAATGAAAAATAAGCCTAGAAACTTCAGTATTTTCTAGTCAGTAGTCAAGAAAAACCAATTAGGATTAGAAAGAAACTTTTTAGTAAACAAGGCTATGAAGGAGAGACATTGTATGTCCCCTCTTAATATATACCAAGCGTCCTCACTCTATGACTGAAACTGATCAACTAAAGGATATAGAAACACAGTAATATGAATGTAAATACCAGATATAATGTGTGTGAAAGGGTAGGGTCTGAGGAAGGACATTTAGAAGAAAAATAGGGAGGCAAAGCATTAATGGGACAAAGAAATGTGGTATTATCTGTTGAAGATATTTTATAGTTTTATCAACTAGACTGGGGAGAAATGTTCACCATTGAAATACTCATTTTGTAAGCTAAATAATGTGATTGAATGTATAAAACAAAATGAAATAAAAAAATGTGGGAAAAAGAAAGAATCTTCTTTAACAAGGAGTATGCCAACAGCCAGGTACCAACAGCAAGTATATGAAATTGTTTTAATGGCTGGAAAAAGGCAAGGTTGCTTACAGTTTTTGTGTTCCTCTGTGTTGTCCTGGAGGGTTTGAACAGAGCAATAAGAGAGGAAAATAGAATGAGAAGACAAAGGATAGAAATATAGGAAGAAAGGAAAGGGATAGTTCTTGTTTGTAAACGATAGGTGTTTTGTTTGTTTGTTTGTTAGTCCTCGAGTTTTTTCTCAGAACTAACAGGAGTTCAGTAAGATGGCTAGAGAGAATTTATAATGTACAGTGAACAGGTAGAAAATCTCATTGAAAAATATCTTATTTAGATAGTGTCAAAAAAGCTAAAAAAAAAAAAAGCAGGAATAAACAAGAAATGTATAAAATCCCTATATGAAGGAAACTATAATTTTAAAGGACAGGAATGACATGAATATAAATAAATAGCTGTATTCTGGATGAGAAGGTGTAATTCATGTATTCTTACCTCTTTACACTATTAATGTTTGTATTGTTGGATCTCTGTTAACAAACTCATTACCTTCTTGGAGCTTAGTCTCTAGTGGTTACACAAAGACCACATGAGTGACCACTGATGCCAGCTTACCTCAGTTGATTAGGGAAAGGGCTCTCTGAGGACATAAAATTTAATGGTATCAAGTTTTATAAAAATGCCCTCCCCCCACATAATATATAAATAAATGTAATGTAACTTGAATGCAAACCAGTGGGGAAGGAAGGTATCCATCTGAAAGAATAGCTAAGATTTTGAAAAGGAAGAATGAGGAGGGTGGATCTTCCAGATAATAAAATGTTTTGCTGAGATACAGTAATTAAATTGATGTTGTGTTAGTATAGGTAATACAGAGGAGAGGTAAGCAGATCCTTGCTATAGAGAGAAGTATTAGGTAGGCCTTGAACTATTTGTAGTTGCCTGTGAACTTACTGTAACCACACCATGTCTCCTCTTTAGAAAACATACTGAAAAACGCATGGGAGACTGGCATAGTTGTAGGGATTACAGCCTTGGGTTTGCTCTGTTATGATTTTTATTATTATTTGTTATATTTGATTGCTATACATCATTTAGCTTGTAAAGAGATTTTACTCAATATGAAATAAACCTCAGACCAGCCCAGATGAGAATACTATACACGTTACCATCAACAGGTAATAAACCATTTCTGTGTCCCACAAATGTCTTACCTCTATTTTTCTACTCTAATTTCCTTTGCTATACTCTTCCCCTCTCCTACCCTTCTTCCACACTGTTTCCAGTGTCCATAACTATTTTCAATGCTTTTATGTTCTCCAATCTTTTCATCTCTACCGTAGAGTGCGGACAGTAGGTATATGTTAAGTGGAGACATACAATGCCTCTCTGTCAGCCTGACTTGCTTCATTCAGCAGTAAATCTTCCATATTCATCTACTTTCTATCAAATGCCATTGTCTTTTTTTGGCTGAATAGTATTCCATGGAGTGTATGTGCCACACTTTTTCAATCCATTCATCTGTTTGTGGACATTAGGATTGGTTCCGTGTCTTAGCAATCATGAATAATGCTGTAATAAACATAGATGTGCAGGGGCCAACAGGTGGCTTGGTAGTGAAGGCAGCTGGATTTCCACATGGCTGACCGTGGTTTGAGTCCCAGACCTGACAGCTTGCTTTCTCATTTTCCTTCTCTCTCTCTGTCTCTCTCTGGTCAACTTCAAAAAAATTAAATAAGGGACCAGCAGTTAGCGTAATGGCTGTGTCACTGGACTCCCACATAGTCGACCACAGTTTGAGTCCCGGACCCGGTGGCTTAAACTCACACCGGATGTGTGTGCGTGCGTGCCCGAGATCCCGAGAGGAGAATGGAGGAGAAGGGATTGCGGCGTGGCCATCCCCCCCGGGGGATGATTTCTTGCTTTCTGTTTCTCTGTCTCTCTCTGTCTGGTGAGCGCACGCGCCCTATAGCAAAACCTCTCCCCCCAAAAAAAAATTTAAATAAGATAATGACAATGAATAAAATAAAAATAATACTTTATCAAAAAAAAAAAGCAAACATAGATGTGCAAGTACTTTTCTGATTGAGCGTTCTCCTGTCCTTTGAGTAGATCCCCAGGAGTGGAAGATTGTTGGATCATATGGTAATTCTATTTGCAGATCTTTGAGGAACCTCTGTATTGTTTTCCACAGTGGCTGGACCAATTTATATTCTCACCAACAGTGTAGGAGAGTTCCCCTTTCACCACAACCCTGCCAATATTTATTATTTTTTTGTATTTTTAATCTTCACCATTCTGACAAGGTTTAGGTGGTATCTCATTGTGATTTTAATCGGTACCTTATGATTATCACAATTTTATAATATATATTGGGATTAGAGTGAGATGCCATTTACTCCACTCTTCTTATGCAAGATTGCTTTGGCAATACAGGGTCTTTGATGATTCCAGACAAATTCTGTGATTGTTTTTTCTAGATCTGTGAAGAATGTCTCTGGTAATTTGATTGGAATTCTGTTAAATATGTAGATTAATTTGGGTATTAATTTGGGGGATGTTGAATATTTTTTCATTTGTATTTTTGGCTGTTCATATGTTTTCCTTAGAGAGTTTTTTGTTCAGTTCATTTTCCCATCTTTTAATTGAGTTAATCTTTTTTTTTTTTTTTTTTTTCAGGTAAGCTGCCTGAGTTTCCTGTTTATTCTGGTTATCAGTCCCTGATGTGAGGCATAGTTTACAAAAATATTCTCCCATCTGAGGGTGGTTGACACAATTATGGTGTCTTTTGCTATGCAGAAACTTCTTAATCTTTTGTAATCTCACTTGTCTAGTTTTGAGATTATTGCCTGTGCTTTGTGGGTCTTATTTAAAAGTCTTTGCCTACCCCAGTGTCTCCCAGAGTTTCCCCAGTGTTGTCCATTGGTAGTTTTACAGTTTGAGGTCTTAGGTTTAGATCTTTGATCCATTTTGAGTTGATTTTTGTTAATAGTGAAAGATGGGGGTTAAGTTTTATCTTTGTGCAGGTGGATACCCAATTTTTCAAGCACCAATTACCAAAGAGGCTTTCCTTTTCCCACTGGATTGACTGTTATCCTTTGTCAAATATCAGCTGACTGTGTATTTTGGGATTTATTTCTGGGGACTCTATTCTGTTTCATTAGTCCACCTGTCTGTTTTTGTGCCAATAGCATGCTGTTTTGATTATCATAACTTTATAATATATATTGGGGTTAGAGTGAGATGCCATCTACTCCACTCTTCTTACTCAAGCTTGCTTTGGCAGTATAGGGTCTTTTATGATTCCAGAGAAATTCTATGACTGTTTTTTCTAGATGTGTGAAGAATGTCTCTGGTAATTTGATTGAATTTGTGTTAAATATGTAGATTAATTTGGATATATTGCCATTTTGATTGTATTCTTTCAATCCAGGAACATCTTACGATTTTTAAAAAAAGGTATTTATCTCTTTCCTCCATGAGCATTTGTGAGAGAGAAAGAGAGATAGTGAAAGAGAGACAAGCATCCTGAGCAAGGTCTTTTTTTCTTTTTTTTTTTTTTTTTTTGAGTTGGAAAGACAGAAAGGGAGAAATCACCCTCCCCCCAGGGGCAGGGGATGGCCACATCGCAATCCCTTCTCCTCCATTCTCATCCTGGGATTTTTTCCCCCCTAATTATTTATTTATTTGTTTTTATATTTTCCCATAAGCATTTACTTTACATATCAAAAAATTTTTGCTCATACTCCATAGTTCTTGACAGTTAATAAACAACTTTCAAAATTTCAAAAAACAGAATTTTAAAGACAGTGTTCAAAATGTTTGTTATAATTTTGTTTGTTTTTCTGTAACAGAGACAGTATGGTTTTTGAATACTTTGAGAAAATATTTACATGTCAACTATTCAAACTATTGAAAAGCAAACACCCAGCACATAATTCACACGTTAAATCTTCTCAATTCAGCCCTGCCTACCAAGTATTCTGTGATAACATCTGCTAGCAAAGATCAGTTTCTTTTTCTTCCTTCAGAGTCATCCTCAAAAGAATCCTCTGGTTGTGGCTGCTCTTTTGCAATCTTTATTGACTACAATGCTGGACTGGAAAAATCCAGGTTATTTTACGATACAAATTCTTTCATTTAGCTTCTCTAATCCTCTCTACCACACTGTAGAAGAACTGTTTATGGTGCCTGGCCATCTTTCCAAGAGCTTCTGTTGGTTTACTTGAGATCTACTTTAGTTCCATAATTTTCTGGCTTAATCTTCAGATAATGACATTCCAGTCAAAGCTCTGTTCAATAATGAGTATTTCCAGTTTCTAATTCAAGGCAACAGGTATTATTGAATTTATGCAAATAGCCATTCTACCACAAAATTAGAATACTCCCAAATATTGGGAATCAGCAGTTAGCATAATGGCTATGTTGCTGGACTCCCACGTAGTAGACCGCGGTTCAAGTCCTGGACCCGGTGGCTTAAAACTCACACTGGGCGCCTGTGCATGCATGCCCAAGATCCCGAGAGGAGAATGGAGGAGAAGGGATTGCAGCGTGACCATCCCCCCGGGGGGTGATTTCTCGCTTTCTGTCTCTATGTCTCTCTGTCTGGGGAGTGCACGCACCCTATAGCGAAAACCTCTCCAAAAAAAAAAAAAAGAATCAAATATTTTCCAATTCCAGAGGGGTCAGGAAGGAAGAAAAGTTTGTTTCCATTTGAAGAAACAAGAAGAAAAAACATTTTAACAAATTGCTAAACCTATCAACAGCTCAAAAGAAAACAAAATCCTTAAATTGGGAAAACAAAGCATAGTAAAGAAAAAGTCAGTAATGTTTTACTCAAAAGTCATAAAATTCTATTTCACCAGTTCAGTCTTATGTAATTAATCTTTCTTTTGTCGAATTTGCAGTGTTACTGTGGTCCAGTCTTTTCATTTAAATCCTGGAAGTTAACATTCAACGTTATTGATATTTCTTGTCCCTTGCATTAAGTTGGTAATTTTCTTGGTTGCTTTTTGTTCTCTTATTTCTGTATGAATGTCCTTGGTTTTCCTGAACTTCTTGAAGAGCTAGTCTGGCGTTAGTAAATTCTTTCAGGTTTTGTTTATCTGAGAATGTTTTTTATCTTTTCTTCCCATATGAAGGATAATTTTGCGGGTATAATATTCTTGGTTGAAACTGTTTTTCACTTAACACTTTGAATATATTTCCCCACTCTTCCCTTGCTGACATTGTTTCTGATGAGAGGTCTGATGGTAGCCTGATGGGATAACCTTTATAAGTAACCTGTTATTTCTCTTGCCAATTGTAGTATCTTGTCTTTGTCTTTGTGGATTTGGCCAATCTGGCTATGATGTGCCTTGGAGAAGATCTTCTTGGGTTGATTCTATTAGGGGTCCTTTGTATTTCTTGGGTCTGGATATTTGAATGCCTCTTTAGCTTTTCCAGGATTTCATGGAATAGATTATAAGTGCCCTTATTAGTTTCTTCACCTTCTGGGATACCAATTATCCAGATGTTTGGGTCCTTAATGATATCTAGTATTTCTTGTATTCTCATTTTTTTCTGGTTATTTTTTCAGTTTTTTTGTTGTTTTTTTCTAGGTCAGAGGTTTTGCCTTCAACATCCAAGGTTTGATCTTCTGCTCTTAATACTTTTGAAGGAGGTTTTGATTTCCTGTATTGAAGCCTTCCTCTCTAACAGCTCCATTTGATTCTTTTTTATGGTGTACATTTCCTTTTTTGGATCATGTAGGAACTTTCTCACCTCCTGGAACACATTGTCTCTTTACTCCTGCATCTTCTGGAGTTCATTGTCTCTCAGCTTTTGCATCTCATTTAGTTTTGTCACTTTGAGTATTCTGAATTCTATATCAGACATTTCCAAAAGTTCCACTCTACTGTCTGTGAATGATGGATTGCTCTTTTCACATAGGGGAGAGATATTTTCTTGGTTTCTCATATTCCTTGTGTCTCTGTCTTGGTTTCTGGTCATTCTGTGACAAAAATCTCTCCTCTACTGTGTTTTGCAATGTGGTATCCACAGAAGGAGATTATGAGTTCAGATTTATAAAAAGTTTCTTCCTTAAAGCAGGAATTTCAGTAAGTGTTAAGGATTTCAGTGACCCTTGTCTGAGTGTTTTGGGGGGCTAGGAGATGAGGTTTAGAGCATAACTTTAGTCACCTTGATCCCTGAACATGTCAGGACACCTCAGCTTTAAAATGGCTTCTTGTCTGAATGTTTTGGGGGTCTAGGAGATCATCACCTTGGGATTTGGGGCATGTATACACACACACCCCCAGCACAGTGTTTTAAGCCTCTGGGTCCAGGACTCAAGCCACAGTTGACTATGTGAGAGTCCAGCAACATAACCATTATGCCATTTTCTAGTTCTCTGAGCAAGGTCTTTATGTTGCGATTCACCCCCAGCTGCAGCTGCCCTCAGATCAGGGGCATACATGTACATCCAACTTGTTCTAGGGGGGTCTCCAGACATGGAGACCAACATAACCTCAACATCTACATTGGCTTCACAGAGCATTACATTACCCCTGTATCACCAACCAGTCCCCCTAAGTTATGATTTTTAAAAAATTGGGGGACCAGCAGATGGCATAATGGTTACATCACTGGTCTCCCATGTAGTCATTCATGGTTTGAGTTCCAGACCCAGCTGTTGAAACTCACACTGGGTGAGTGTGCATGCATGCCCAAGGTCCCAAGAGAATGGAGGAGAAGGGATTGAGTCATGGCCAGCCTCCCTGGATGATTTCTTGCTTTCTGTCTCTCTGGCAAGCACACATACTCTATAGCAAAAATCTTTCTTAAAAAAAAAAAAATGCAGATTGGGGCCTGCAGGTGGGATGGTGGAGCTGCTGGACTCCCACATTCCTGAACACAGTTCGAGTTCTGGACCTGGGAGCTTGCTCTCTCACTTTCTTGCTTTCTCTGTCTCTCTGGTCAAATTAAAATAATAATAATAATAATAATAATACAATTAAATGAAATCTTTAAAAATATTTCCAGATTTTGGTATTTTTATTATTACTGATAACTTGCGG
>NW_006159774.1:621362-647322 GCF_000334495.1 Tupaia belangeri chinensis
CCAAGATCCCGAGAGGAGAATGGAGGAGAAGGGATTGCAGCGTGACCATCCCCCCGGGGGGTGATTTCTCGCTTTCTGTCTCTATGTCTCTCTGTCTGGGGAGTGCACGCACCCTATAGCGAAAACCTCTCCAAAAAAAAAAAAAAGAATCAAATATTTTCCAATTCCAGAGGGGTCAGGAAGGAAGAAAAGTTTGTTTCCATTTGAAGAAACAAGAAGAAAAAACATTTTAACAAATTGCTAAACCTATCAACAGCTCAAAAGAAAACAAAATCCTTAAATTGGGAAAACAAAGCATAGTAAAGAAAAAGTCAGTAATGTTTTACTCAAAAGTCATAAAATTCTATTTCACCAGTTCAGTCTTATGTAATTAATCTTTCTTTTGTCGAATTTGCAGTGTTACTGTGGTCCAGTCTTTTCATTTAAATCCTGGAAGTTAACATTCAACGTTATTGATATTTCTTGTCCCTTGCATTAAGTTGGTAATTTTCTTGGTTGCTTTTTGTTCTCTTATTTCTGTATGAATGTCCTTGGTTTTCCTGAACTTCTTGAAGAGCTAGTCTGGCGTTAGTAAATTCTTTCAGGTTTTGTTTATCTGAGAATGTTTTTTATCTTTTCTTCCCATATGAAGGATAATTTTGCGGGTATAATATTCTTGGTTGAAACTGTTTTTCACTTAACACTTTGAATATATTTCCCCACTCTTCCCTTGCTGACATTGTTTCTGATGAGAGGTCTGATGGTAGCCTGATGGGATAACCTTTATAAGTAACCTGTTATTTCTCTTGCCAATTGTAGTATCTTGTCTTTGTCTTTGTGGATTTGGCCAATCTGGCTATGATGTGCCTTGGAGAAGATCTTCTTGGGTTGATTCTATTAGGGGTCCTTTGTATTTCTTGGGTCTGGATATTTGAATGCCTCTTTAGCTTTTCCAGGATTTCATGGAATAGATTATAAGTGCCCTTATTAGTTTCTTCACCTTCTGGGATACCAATTATCCAGATGTTTGGGTCCTTAATGATATCTAGTATTTCTTGTATTCTCATTTTTTTCTGGTTATTTTTTCAGTTTTTTTGTTGTTTTTTTCTAGGTCAGAGGTTTTGCCTTCAACATCCAAGGTTTGATCTTCTGCTCTTAATACTTTTGAAGGAGGTTTTGATTTCCTGTATTGAAGCCTTCCTCTCTAACAGCTCCATTTGATTCTTTTTTATGGTGTACATTTCCTTTTTTGGATCATGTAGGAACTTTCTCACCTCCTGGAACACATTGTCTCTTTACTCCTGCATCTTCTGGAGTTCATTGTCTCTCAGCTTTTGCATCTCATTTAGTTTTGTCACTTTGAGTATTCTGAATTCTATATCAGACATTTCCAAAAGTTCCACTCTACTGTCTGTGAATGATGGATTGCTCTTTTCACATAGGGGAGAGATATTTTCTTGGTTTCTCATATTCCTTGTGTCTCTGTCTTGGTTTCTGGTCATTCTGTGACAAAAATCTCTCCTCTACTGTGTTTTGCAATGTGGTATCCACAGAAGGAGATTATGAGTTCAGATTTATAAAAAGTTTCTTCCTTAAAGCAGGAATTTCAGTAAGTGTTAAGGATTTCAGTGACCCTTGTCTGAGTGTTTTGGGGGGCTAGGAGATGAGGTTTAGAGCATAACTTTAGTCACCTTGATCCCTGAACATGTCAGGACACCTCAGCTTTAAAATGGCTTCTTGTCTGAATGTTTTGGGGGTCTAGGAGATCATCACCTTGGGATTTGGGGCATGTATACACACACACCCCCAGCACAGTGTTTTAAGCCTCTGGGTCCAGGACTCAAGCCACAGTTGACTATGTGAGAGTCCAGCAACATAACCATTATGCCATTTTCTAGTTCTCTGAGCAAGGTCTTTATGTTGCGATTCACCCCCAGCTGCAGCTGCCCTCAGATCAGGGGCATACATGTACATCCAACTTGTTCTAGGGGGGTCTCCAGACATGGAGACCAACATAACCTCAACATCTACATTGGCTTCACAGAGCATTACATTACCCCTGTATCACCAACCAGTCCCCCTAAGTTATGATTTTTAAAAAATTGGGGGACCAGCAGATGGCATAATGGTTACATCACTGGTCTCCCATGTAGTCATTCATGGTTTGAGTTCCAGACCCAGCTGTTGAAACTCACACTGGGTGAGTGTGCATGCATGCCCAAGGTCCCAAGAGAATGGAGGAGAAGGGATTGAGGCATGGCCAGCCTCCCTGGATGATTTCTTGCTTTCTGTCTCTCTGGCAAGCACACATACTCTATAGCAAAAATCTTTCTTAAAAAAAAAAAAATGCAGATTGGGGCCTGCAGGTGGGATGGTGGAGCTGCTGGACTCCCACATTCCTGAACACAGTTCGAGTTCTGGACCTGGGAGCTTGCTCTCTCACTTTCTTGCTTTCTCTGTCTCTCTGGTCAAATTAAAATAATAATAATAATAATAATAATACAATTAAATGAAATCTTTAAAAATATTTCCAGATTTTGGTATTTTTATTATTACTGATAACTTGCCGAAGTAGATGCTCTTTCTGATCCCTCCAGTCTTTCATCTTTTGTGGTTCTCTCATCCTCTGGGAGCTTTAAATATCCTTGTACTGTTAATTTTATTCCTGGAATGGAAACTCAGCAAAGCACTCCAGGTTGGTTGTTCCCTCTATACCCTAGAAGCCTTCATCTTCCTTCAGGGTTCCATTCTCTATAAGTAGCTAAAGATTTTGTTAGGACTGTCATTTTTTAATTTCTTAAATGGGTATAGTAATATCAACTTAATGAGATTATTGTGAAAGTGAAGGAAATGATCTGCAAAGTACTTGATGGCCTGAAGAATGACTGGCAGCCTCCTGTCCTTAATCATCTTGATGAAGTTGGAATAGTGCTGCCTGTGTTCCCTGTGCCCCACCAGCATGTGGTAAAGTGGAAGGAGTGCCGTTCTGGTTCACAGTCTGCATTTCTCTCCTGTTCTTCCTTCCCCAGGTGAAAGTCAGTTCCTCTGTGCTTAAGGCTGCGGCCCATCACTATGGCGCTCAGTGTGACAAGCCCAACAAGGAGTTCATGCTTTGCCGCTGGGAGGAGAAAGATCCAAGGCGGTGTTTAGAGGAAGGCAAACTGGTCAACAAGTGTGCTTTGGACTTCTTTAGGTAAACATCTTTTGGTATCAATACCTGTGTGGCTGGAACATCATGATATTCTTAAATGAATAAATGAACATCCAGTTATTTGGATGAAAGGATAATTTTGTTTTTTCTTTTTTTGTCAGAGAGAAAGAGGAGGGGGAGAGAAAGTACCCCCCTCCACAATGGAGCATGGGCATACCCTAATCCCCTCTCCTCTTCTCCATTTCTTTGTCAGAGGACGTATGTACTTGTCAGAGTTGGGTGGGGGAGAGGACCTCCCCACACATACACGCACATACAGTGGGACATGAGCACGCTTAATCCCTTCTCCATTTCTTTGTCCGAGGACATATGAACTTGTCAGGGAGTGGGGGAGAGAGAGAGAGACAAATATCACACACCAGCCATTGGGCATGGGGCATGGGCATGCCCTAATTCCTTCTTCTCCATTTCTTTGTTCTGTTGGATTTTGCGCAGGCAAGCACATGTACCCGGTATGTTTTTCAAGCCACTGGTTCTGGGAGTTGAACCATGTGATTGACCATGTGAGATCCACCTCCATTAACTACTAGGCTATGGGTCTGGCCCTGTAAAGATAATTTTAGTTTGAGTTGTATAGACTTTAAAATCACATCAGGATAAATCATCGATGATGGTTATTTTGGGCTTTGTAGGTTTTCTAATCTTTATGATTCTTTTCTATATTAAATTGTAAAATAATACCTTATCTTTTGCAGTATTGCTGTGAAAAATTTGAAAAGGCACATAAAATCTACTCAGCGCAGTGCTGGTTAGTAGGTATTATATTGTTGTTACTATAGAACACTATTAGGATGGAAAGAAAATATATTGAGAGTCAAATTTTTTAGGTAGGCTACTGCCCTTGATACTTACATTAATAATCCAAACTGTATAATTGAAGGAAGATGTTTTAGTAACCATATTAGTCAGAACTCTGTTAAAAGGAACAGATGGGCTGACAGGTAGCATGGTGGTTAAGGACGCTGGACTCCCACATGGCCGACCACAGTTTGAGTCTTGGACCTAGCAGCTTGCTTTCTCACTTTCTCTCTCTCTCCTTCTGGCTCTTGCTCTGTCCCTCTCTGGTCAAATTAAAATAAATAAATAAAGTTAAATAAAATAATTCTTAAAAAATAAAAAAGGACAGAAACTCTATTCAGAGGGAGTTGGCCCATGTAACTATAAAATTCAGAAATAGGCTATGTGAGAGTCCAGAAAAAATTGGGGGACCAGCAGATGGCATATCCCACGTAGTCGACCGCGGTTCGTGTCCCGGACTCGGTGGCTTAAAACTCACGCCGGGCACGTGTGCGTGCGTGTCCAAGATCCCGAGAGGAGAATGGAGGAGAAGGGATTGCGGCGTGACCATCCCCCCTGGGGGGTGATTTCTCGCTTTCTGTCTCTATGTCTCTCTCTGTCTGTCTGGCGAGCGCACGCGCCCTACAGTGAAAAAAAAAAAAGAAAGAAAGAAATAGGCCAGCCATTAGGCCTGGCTGAATTCAAGGACTTAAGTGATTTTGTAACTCTTTGTTGTCTTTTTGGTTCTCTTTTCTCCAGTCTTTTGATTCTGCTTTTCTTAGTTGACAGCATTTTCAGAGTTTCTCCCTTTATCGTAACAATTATGGCCACCAGCGACTTAAAGCTGCTCTTCTACTTGCTTAGCAAACTTTGACAGAGAATGCCGTTTCTGCAGTAGTATGAGCAGAGACCTTTGGGCTGTATCTGATTGTCCTGGCTGGCTGACTTCATGTGCGTATCGAGTCAGCTGTGCTTTAGAGGATGAAAGCTCTGATTGGTCAGCCCTAAAGTGAAGAGTAAACTTCGCTTCATCCAAACCACATTGCTGAGAGACAGGGAGGGGTTCTTCCCCAAAGGAAAACCAGAAGGTTGCTGTAGAAGAATGGTGAATGACTGCTGGCTAGGCAAAATCCACAGACGTCCACTCTAATGATGTTAGAGGAAAAAATAAAATGCTTTAGCACAATAGCTGTTTTCCTTCTTGCTTGCTTGCTTCTGCTGTCTTTGTCCACATGTGAAGATATTTTTGTGGTTATAATCATAGCATATGTACATTTTAAAATTCATTTTTTGCTTGAAGCTGTTGGAAATATTCCAAGTTGCCCTACAGTCTTCAAAGTGATTTTTAATGGCTATATAATATTCCATCAATAGGTTAAACCAACCAGAATATACTTGACCGGTTTGTTTTTGAACGGCATTGATGGTTTTAGTTTTTGGTTGTGGGTAAATCAGCATTGATTAACTTTGTGTGTAGACCGTTCTCAGCTATAGGAGTGAGGTTATTTTATAAAAGGTTTCATAAATTATTGCCACCTCCTGGACTTTATTGCCTTTCTTTTTTTTTTTTTTTACTTGGGTCTATATTTACTGTCTTCAGCACCATATCCTGGTGAGCATGTTATTTAGATATTTGATAAGTACAAAATGGTATTTTGTTATGCTTGAATTTTCATTGGTTTGATTGCTAGCAAGTTTGAATGTGATTATTTATTTAAAATAATTATTTTCTGAGAGAACCTCAGCAAAACATCCTTCTTGTGGCCTAGAGGCAGTATATTTTAAATGAGAAATGTTTGGATTTTACAGATTCCTAAGATGCCTATCTGCCTCCACAAGGGTCCTTTCTCACTGCCGAAGTTGCTAGTGTAGGCCTTAGTAGGTAATTTTCTGGTAGGTGTGGGGAACAGAGTCTAGGGTAGGATCTGCACTGCTAAAGTGGTGGTTTGTGGCCCTCTCCTGCCACAGCATTTTGGAGGGATACAAAGCTCCCATCACCCACGGTAGCTTTCTACCAAGGGCGACTCTCTAATAGAGGTTAGGTGGGTGTAAGTTACGCTTGGAATACCTAGGAGGGGACTAAGAAATCAGTGACATTGGCGAACTCCCAGGAGGAAACGTGAGCGGTTAGAGGCAGGAATGGAAAGCACACTTTTCACTGTGCACTTCCTTAGACCATCTGAGATTCTTTCTCTGTGAGACATGCCAGACAAGATTCATGTGTAGAAAGTGTAGCTAAATTCCTTGAGTGTGGCAAATAGACACTTTGTAATTATTCTGGGGAATGGAGGTGATCTGAATTTCTTCCTCTGCCTCAAACATGACTTTTACTAAGGTAGTGGTGTTTTATTTTTGCTTGAATTTGCATGTATTTTGATTACTAGTAGAGTTGAATGATAAGGGAAGGGGAATTTTGCAAAAATAACTCAGACTTATTTCTTTTATACACAACAGTTAAATTTCCTCAACTGTTTTTATGGCCGTAAAATGAACTGTATGCTACCCTACTTCTTAATAGAGAGCACCAAATGTAATTTACATTCTTCTTTTTTTGGAGAGATTTTTGCTATAGGGCATGTGCGCTCGCCAGACAGACAGAGACGGAGAGACAGAAAGTGAGAAATCACCCCTCGGGGTATGGCCACGCCGCAGTCCCTTCTGCTCCATTCTCCTCTCAGGATCTTGGGCGTTCACACATGCAACTGGTGTTGAGTTTTGTTTTTTTTTTTTTTTTTTTCGAGAGAGATTTTCACTATAGGGCGCGTGTGCTCGCCAGACAGACAGAGACGGAGAGACAGAAAGTGAGAAATCACCCCTCGGGGTATGGCCACGCCGCAGTCCCTTCTGCTCCATTCTCCTCTCAGGATCTTGGGCGTTCACACATGCAACTGGTGTTGAGTTTTTTTTTTTTTTTTTCGAGAGAGATTTTCACTATAGGGCGCGTGTGCTCGCCAGACAGACAGAAAGAGCCATAGAGACAGAAAGCGAGAAATCACCCCCCAGGGAGGATGGTCACGCCACAATCCCTTCTCCTCCATTCTCCTCTCGGGATCTTGGGCACATACGCACACGTGCCCGGTGTGTTTTAAGCCACCGGGTCCGGGACGCGAACCGTGGTCGACTATGTGGGAGTCCAGCGACATAGCCATTACGCTAACTGCTGGTCCCTACTTTCTTCTTGATGAGGAGGATTAATCTCTGTTTTTGTTCACTGCATTAGTAGAATGAGGACTTTAATTTTTGAGGAGTGGAGGACAGTTTGCTTTCATACTGAGTGACCCCAGAATCTTCTGTTTGTCAGTTTGCATATTTGTTTCTTAGAATTCTGCCTCATTCTTGGTCGTTGCCCCCTCTGGTCAGCACACCCACCTCTGGTTGTGACTCCTGCTAAATTTGCTAAGCTGATGCTCTTTGGAATTAGGTCTCAAGGAAAGAGTAGATAGGGCCCCAGGTGAGGAATTCTCCTCTGAATGAAATTATGTGTGCCTAAGGTCATAATCTTTTCTTGCTACATAAGGAAATCGTTAGGTTGTCAGGAAAGTCAATGTGTTTTCCTGTGAAAAATGCATCTTAACTTTACCAGCAGCCCAATAGGTTTTGTTCCTGAGAAAATCTTGTTATTGATTCTATATATGAAGATCTTTTTTTATTTTTTGGAGAGATTTTCGCTATAGGGCGCGTGCGCTCACCAGACAGAGAGAGACATAGAGACAGAAAGCGAGAAATCACCCCTCAGGGGGGATGGTCACGCCACAATCCCTTCTCCTCCATTCTCCTCTTGGGATCTTGGGCACGCACGCACACGCGCCCGGCGTGAGTTCTAAGCCACCGGATCCAGGACGTGAACCGCGGTCGACTACGTGGGAGTCCAGCGACATAGCCATTACGCTAACTGCTGGTTCCCTATATATGAAGATCTTGATGTTATCTTGTAAGAGTATTTACTCCCATGCCTTTCAAAAACCAAGGCTGTACATTTAAGATCTGTCCATTTTTCCCCACTTTTCTGCCCTTTTTTTTGAGAAGTTTTTGTTATAGGATGTGTGTGCTCACCAGAAAGAGAGACAGAAAGCAGGAAATCACTCCCCAGGGGGGATGGCCATACTACAATCCCTTCTCCTCCCAAGATCCCTCTCGGGATCTTGGGCATACACGCACACGTGTCCAGCATGAGTTTGAGCCACTGGGTCCGGAACTCAAACCGTGGTCGACCACATGGGAGCCCAGCGACATAGCCATTATGCCAACTGCTAGTCCCACTTTTCTGCTTTTTTATTGATTTGCAGTGAGCTACTCCTAACTCAGCCCTCTTTTCTAGGCAGATAAAGCGTCACTGTGCGGAGCCTTTTACAGAGTACTGGACCTGTATTGATTATTCCAACCTACAGTTATTTCGTCACTGTCGCAAACAGCAGGCGAAGTTTGACGAGTGTGTGCTGGACAAACTGGGCTGGGTGCGGCCTGATCTAGGAGAACTGTCAAAGGTAAAAGGTTCTTGGAATTCTCTTTCCATGACTCAGGTGGGTAAAGGCAGGAGGTAGTCAGAAAAGGGTCTCTGAGTACATATACAAGAAATCCAAAGTTGCCAAACAGATTAATTAGAGTGATTATACCAATCCAGAAGGGAGCTTTTTCATTTTTAAATAAATATTTCTTTAAATAGATCTTCTAGCACGTGCAGGTTTGTTTTTGATTAATTAGCTAATGGAAAAACAGAAGGGAGTAGATGAGGATAAACAAAATGTTAGTGAAACACTGTTAGTGAAAAATCACTGAGGTTATTGTAGAATTTGTTGAGGAAATAGAATCAGAATTATGCCAGACTTTTGGGGAACATTCCTAAGATGTAAAATGCACATTCGTAGTTTAAAAAGAATGTTTTCCTACTCTTTCTCCTATTAGGTCATCTGAAAAGTCATGATGCATTTTTGCATAGAAAAAAAAACCAGAAAAATACGTCATGACTTTTCTGATGACCCAGTATGTTTTCCATCTGAGTTGTGGCACCGCTGTCAGTTGAAGCATCAGAGCTGGAAACTCCCTGCCCTTTCTTACTCCACACAGTCCTCAGTTCCTATAGCTGAGCATTTCCTGACGTTACTTTTTTAATCCTCCCACCGTCCCTGTGGCTGTTATCTTATTCTTGAACAAGTGTTCGTAACCTGGGCTACGTGAATTTCTTACAGGAGAAAATGGATCAGCTTGGGCTTTAGGAGATAGTACATCCTTTGAAATTAAAGAATTTAGTATAAAATTACATCTTCACTATAGAAGTGACCTGTATGGAAAATAAATCATGTATCACTTTCTTTTCACCAACCTTTTAGGGACTCCCCATTGTTTGCAAGATTAAAGTATCCTCTCTATGTAATGGCATGCAAGGCCTGTTATGATCTGGCCCATCCCTGCTGCCATCCATTCCCCTGTGTGGCAGCCCAGGTTGCATGGTGGTTAAGGTAGCTGAATCCAACATGGCTGACTACACGGTTTGAGTTCCAGACTCTGCAGCTTGAGACACATGCTGGGCACATGTGAATGTGTGCCCAAAATCCTGAAAGGAGGGAGAAATGGAAGAGAAGGGATTGTGGTGTAACCTTAACCCATGAGGGGTGATTTCTCACTTTTCCTTCTCTGTCCCTTTCTCTGCCTCTTCTGTAAGCACACATGCCCTGTGGCAACATATTTTTTTAAAAAGGCTATTTCTGAATTGTCATATTAACATAAAAAAGACTCCTGTAAAATTAAAAAAGGTCTTTTTTCAAGTGAATTTATTTGTAAGTGTATTTATCAGTGTTAGTTATACTGAAATTCAGTATCTAGTCTCTTCATAGACAGGTGATAACCAGCTGGATAAAGCCTAAATTCCTTTTTGCATTCTGTTTGCACTGGATTGTTCTTCCCTCCTGTGTTCCCCTGGAGAGTTCCTGCTAACTTATCCAGTCTCTGCTCAGATGTCATGCCTTTCCTTGTAGTTGTTTTTCCCTTTATTCATGACAGAGTGAGTGTGCACACACACACAGAAAGAGAGACGAGCACCCTCCACAGGTATTGGTCATACCGCAGACCCTTTCCTCCAGTCCTCCAGCCTGTCAGATCTTGGGTACTCGAGTACCTGCAGGGCCTGTTTTAGGTGGACTGACTGGGGATTCAAACTGCAGTTTGCCATGTGGGTTCCAGCTTCACTTGAGCAGCGCATTACCACTGCATCTTGGAGCTAGCCCTTCCTTGAAGTTTCTGACTTTCTCAGACAGGATCGCTCTCTCTTACCCACAACCCCGTCCTCCTGCTAATATTAAAAATAACTTGGGGAACCAGCAGTTAGCGTAATGGCTATGTCGCTGGACTCCCACGTAGTCGACTGCAGTTCGTGTCCCGGACCCGGTGGCTTAAAACTCACGCCGGGCACGTGTGCGTGTGTGCCCAAGATCCCGAGAGGAGAATGGAGGAGAAGGGATTGCGGCATGACCATCCCCCCTGGGGGGGTGATTTCTCGCTTTCTGTTTCTATGTCTCTCTCTGTCTGTCTGGCGAGCGCACGCGCCCTACAGTGAAAATCTCTCCAAAAAAAAAATAAAAAATAACTTGGGGAGCATATTCTATACATCCAGCTCTTTAGTATATTATCCCGCTTCATCCCACTAGCCCTGTGAGCTACTAATAGCCCCACTTTACCAATGAGAAAGTTGTTTACTTAGTAAATAGTTTGACCTCATGTCTCTGCTCCTTTTCTTTTTTTTTTGGAGAATGGTACAGAAGAGGAAGTTGCTTTACTGTTCTTTCCTTTCAAAGAGTCTTTGATTACTTCAAGTTTAAGAAACATTTTTGTAGATCTATTTCATAAATGTTTTGAATTCCTTAAAGGAGCTTCAAATACCAGCTGAATGCATTTGGGATTACCCTTATTAAGCAATAAGGAACCATAATTGATCTCTCCTTATGGCAGAGAGTTGAAGATACTGTTTCAAAAACAAACAAAAAACTACTGGAGACTTGAGGACTTGGGTTCCAGTGTTAGCCCTGCCTTTATTGTGTTTCCTTATCTGAGGCAGCCAGCCTGCTCGGGCCTGTCTGTGAACTTGAGAAAATGCCCCAGAGTATGATCACAGTAATTGTCTGATTGTATACTTGTAGTTTTGTTCACAGTAAACTGTTTCTGAATCTATACGTCTAGGAAGATTAATTTAGTTGTGTGTGGGATGACTCCAGACCACTGGAGCAACGGTCACAAGGCTGGTAACTGTGGCCTTGCGCCATCTCACTTACCTAGGCCTGTTTCTTTATCTTTAAAGTGAGAATAATTTCTCTTGGCTTTCTGACTGAGGTTTTTGTGACCATCATGCATGACTTGGGTATAAATATCTTATGTCTGTCTCCCCGTTTGGGTTCAGTGCTTCATCATCTCGCCTGGCCCCTCCACTCAGCCCCTTCATTCGGGTCTGGCCTCTCTCTAGTCTTCCTCCCACACTTTGCAGCCAGATGTGACTGCGTTACTTCCTTGCTTCAGTGGCACTCGTGTTACGATTCAACACCTTGGCACGTTAATACCTTTTATCATCTGGCCTCTGTCCACCAGTGTAGTGTGGTACCTAAAAGCACAGGCTCTGGCATAGGCAGGCCTAGATCTCCTACTGTTAGCTAAGTGCCTCAGCAGGCACACTCATGGGGGTTTGAAAATGGACTGGACCGATGTGCTCAGCCTTACTTCAGACGGTAATGAGTGCTTGGTTCGGGGTTTTATCTCCCTGCCCTATTCATGTGGCCTTTGCTTTGGCCATTCTAAAGACAAACTTGTCTTCATAAGCACCGTTGGTTCACTTAGATGGGCTTTCCTCCTTCATCTTCCTGGCTGGCCCCTGCTCATCCTTCAGGAGTAAGCTGAGTGTTACCTCCTCAGAGCTAATCTGAGCCCCAGCCCTCAGGATGGCTGAGACGCACAGAGCCCTCGCTCCCTCCTGTAGCATGCAGCTCATGTCTCGTGAGGTGATCACATTAGGTATGTGATCATCAGGAAGTCTTGGTTCACGGTCTTGTCTCCCCTTCACTATACTGAGTCCTCGAGGACCGTGTATCTTGTTCCCTTCTACCTCTCTAGTCTACATCTCTAATCACAACGAATGACACGAAGTAGGCTTCCTAAGTGTTCACTTAAGGATTACATGAGTCTCCACGTGGTTTGAGTAGTTGGGGCAGTAGGGGCAGAGAGGGACAGCCCAGGGTGCATCTGTGGACACAGACAATGCCACCCTCACGTTGAACTTTGCTTCTTCCTACTTCGCCCTTCCCAGGTCACCAAAGTGAAAACGGATCGGCCTTTACCAGAGAATCCCTATCACTCCAGACCAAGACCAGAGCCCAACCCTGAGATAGAAGGAGACCTGAAGCCTGCCAAACATGGCAGCCGCCTGTTTTTCTGGACCATGTGAAGATGGGTTCCATGGCCCTCGCTCAGTCACGCGCCCAGACAACGACCGAAGAAAACGCCCATGCCGTTTCCATCGGCCGATAGTGTGTTCTTTCCGGGATCACAAACTTTAACAAAAAAGTTAATTTATGTGACTTGGCAGTTATTCTATACCATTTCCTGGCCATTAAAAATTTTAAAGGAAACGGTTGTATTTTATTATGTTTTATGTAACCCTTTGCCCTTTAAGGATGACTTCCCTTTGCTTTTTCGTCTTGTCCTGTCGGTTCCTCTTGCTTTGCTATAAGTGAGCAGTCACCATTGTGGCCGTGCAGCCGGGTTAGGTCAGGGAGAGATGACTGCCCAGGAAAGGCTTTGTTACCTGAGACGGCTCCTGGACTCCTCGGGGCAAGTCTGTATTCACACATTGCGAAGTCCCAGCTCTCTTCCCATCTCATATCTCAAGCAAATAGATTTCCCTAAAGGTCATTCAAGGGAAGTGTCCAGGATAGAAGTGAAGAGATGTTTGAGCCTTGTGACTCGGCACGGGAGGGGCTCCTGGCTGGGTCTGGGTTGTCTTGCTCAAAGTTTCTTAAAGAACCGAACTTCCACCACTTCCCCTTGATAGTCCATCCTCAAGTGTTATAACCCAGATGTTTTTCCTGATAGACTAGGGAGGTGGAGGCCGAGCGTCCAGCTCCAAAGCCAGGAAGTCGGGAGGTCTGAGTGTCAATTCCAGCCTTGGGTGTGTTTCTTAACCTCTTGTGAGAGGTTGAATTTGAGGACAAACTAAAGGACACATGCTTATCTACCTCCTGGGCAGGTTAAAGCCACAAGTGTTTATAAGGCTCTGTGGCTCAAAGCACTGTTATCCCTTGCCCTCCTTATTCAATTACTTTTTCACCACTAGGCTATTTCCTTTGCATCTGTCTGGTTCACTTTACACCTTCTTGTTGTGGCTTAAAATTGCAGTGTATGACCCTGCACAAAGTCACTTCAGTTCCCTGCATATGGATTTTCTCTCTGCAGAGCTCAAGCGGTTTGAGAAGAGGTTCTGTTAATTTTTCTTTTTCTTTTTTTTTAATTTTGCCAGAGAATGCGTGCACTTGCCAGTGAGAGGGAAAGTGAGAAAGCACCCCCCATGGAGGATGGACACACTGCCTTTCCTTCTCTGTGTCTTCTTTTGGGATTTTGGCCATGCAAGCACGCATGCCTGGCATGTTTTGCAAGTTTCCAGGTCTGGTACTTGAACTGCATTGTTGGCCATGTGGGATCCAGCTGTCTTAATCACCATGTCACTGGCTGGTCTGACAAGTCTAAAGGCCTTTTCAACTCTCATTCTAGATTCTCTGGGAAATTGGAGAGAGATAATAGACAGATGAGGTGCAGGATCTGTTGCCCAAAGCATTAGGACAGCTGTTCAAAGAAAGCATTGCCCTGTGCCATCCCTACCCCATGCTGACTGCACAGTTGGGAGCATTTGGGGTAAGTCTTACATTGTCTACAAAGATTCCTTGCCAGCAATCTGCCTCAGTTTCTCTAATGAAGAAAAACAATACATTCTTGTGTTTTAGAAATAGCTCAAGTAAATTCCATTAGCCTCTTGGTTACCACGTAATTGGAAGTCATCTCTGGTGAGTAAATCACGAGCATGACCACAGATGGCATTTATGTACCCTAAGCCACATTTGCTTCCTAGATTCCTTCTGAAAAGTAGGCAGGGCCTTGCATAAATAAAAAATACTCATTGAGCATTGGACCAAGTGCTTTCTGCATGCTAACTCCCCCATGCCCAGAGCCCTTTGAAAGCGAGAATTCTTACATGTCACAGGTAAGCCCCAGTCCCATGTATGAGAAGTAGTAGGCACAGGATACAAAGGAAGATAGTCTAGTTTCAGTGGCTGCACTCTTGTCCTTTAAAAGTCATGAGTGGGCCCCAGCCTTGGATGCCCATTGGGATTGCCTGGGCATCTTTAAATGCTTGCTGACTTCTAAATCCTACCCCTGAAGATTTCTGACTCAGTTGATCTAGGGTGTGGCCTGGACACAGAGTATATGAAAGTCCCCCCAGATAATCATCTTTTTTCATTGTCAGAAGGCTTATGTACTCACCAGATGTATATAGGAGAGGGAGTAAGCAGCTCCCCAATGGGATGTGGCTAGGCCACGCTCCTTTCTCCATTTCCGTATCCTGCTGGAATTTTGGGTATGTGTGCACACATGCATTAAAACTCACATACCTGGCATGTTTTTCAAGCTGCTGGGGCTGGGATTTGAACTGCGGTTGCCCATGTTGGATCTAACTCCCTTAAATGCTAGGCTATGGGACCGATCCCCTGGACCTTCTAATGTGAAACCGAGGTGTAGGGCCATGGATTGACTTTTACATGAAGATGAGGTCTAGGCGGTTATATACTAGTCAGTAAACATTAGGTTGTAGGGGAAGTCATGGCACATTTTTGTATAGAAAACCAGAAAGATATGTCATGACTTTTCCGACTACCCAGTAGTAAGCGGTTAGGATGAGATTTCAACCTATATACTTCTGACTCCAAAGCCCATACTCAACACAAACCAGTGCGTATGAATCACCTGGAGGTTGTTATTACAGTGTTGTGATTGAATAGGTCTGAGGTAGGACCTGAGATTTTGAGCATGGTTCTTGTTCATGCTAATGCTGTTGGTCTGAACCCACCTGTTGAGGAAGGGGATAAACCACACTCTCTGAGCGTAGGATCCAGCTGACTGCCTCACTGCTGTGTCTAGTGAATGTTAATTCACCTCCATAGAATTGGAGCAACACGTCCTGTACTGTTGATGACTTCAAATTCAATTCTAGGATGTTTTAACTTTTGCCCAAGTTGGACAGAAGTGCTTGCCCTCCCCTTCCCTCCCTCCACCTTGCTTTGAATTCCTTGAACAAAGAAACTAACTTTCAGCTTTCCTGTACTCTTGATGGACTTAAGTGACATCATAGCCTTCTAGGAAAGAAGGGTCTAAGTAATTAAAGATAATAATTTCTTAAGCTGCTCACAACAGATGCATGTTTCAATTTCAGTAGGTAAAAGGTCATAGAATAATTTGAAAGCAGTTGGTGTAAAGGATCCCTGAGCAGGGCTTTAAGTAATAGAAAATCTTCCAGCTGATTTTTGAGAATAATGACACTAATTCCTTACATTCCTAAAGGAAATTTATCTGCCCGCTTTCCTCTGGTAAGCCTGTTCCTGTCTTCCCTATCTGAGTTAACGGTGTCTCCATCCTCCCAGTGTCAAAACATGAGATGCGTTTTTGACTCCTTCCGTTCACTCATCTCCAAGTTCCAGCCCAGCACCAAATCCTGCTGAGTTTCCATAATCACTCGTATTTGCTATTTCCTCTTTTATTTTACTATCACTGTCCTAGGCCATTTTTGTTTCCCTTGCTTGGATTTTTAAAACAATTTCCTAAATAGTATCCTATTGCCACCTTTCCAGTTCATTGTCCAGTTTTCTGCATGTGCTTCTGCTGCTCCAAAACCTTCAGTGGCTCCCAGATGGTTGCTAACTAAAACCGTCTTCCTACTGGCATTCTGACATTTCACAGTTTGGTCCTGGCTTAGCCCATTTTCCCAACATTACCTACTTCTCATTATATATATATCCTATTCTCTCCAAAATGCCATTCCTCAAGAATGCTTTCTAATTTCCAAATCTTCACTAACGCTGTTCCCTTGCTATAAAGTGATGCTTCCCCCAGCTCCACTTCTTGAAAGTCCACCCACCTCTCAAGGCGAATGCTAATGCTGCCTTCCCCAGGAAGTGTCCCCTTCCTACAACCAGAAGTGGTCTTTCCTGCCTCTTTGTTCCCGTGACACGATCTAGCATGATGACTGAGCATGAGGACTCTTGAGTTGGGCTCTCTGGATTTGAATCCAAACTCTCATTTAGTAGTTGTGTGACCCTAGGCAAGCTGCTTAACATTCTGTACTTTATTTTCCTCATCTATATGAGGTTGGAGGGATAATAATAGTAGCTACCTTTTGGGGTGGCTACGAGTAATATTAATCAGTTAAGCCTATGAAATGCATAGTATAGGGTTGACAAAAAATGGTGGCATCATTAGAACATGCTGCTGCAGTCTTTAATGGATGCCCCCAAAACTCATGCTTTATACTTTGGCGAGCCATTGTGAAGGTAGTAAGAGGGTGGAAACCTAATCTGACTATGGGATAAAGAAGCAGAACCTCTGAGAGGTGACTGGAACTGGATTAGGTTATCAGAGTGGGACCCTGAACGCTGGTGGTTTTGTAAGGAAAATGGGATGAAACAGAGATGTGCTTGGCATTCATTCTGGCTCTCCACCGTGTGTGATGTAAGAAGACGCTCGCCAGATGCAGGGCACCATGCTTTTGGACTTTGCTCCCAAAACAGCAAGCTAAATAAACCTCATTTGATTAAATTGCCCAGACAGGTTTTCCTGTCATTAGCAACAGAATGGAATAGAGACATTATTTGCATTAACACCTGTCATGGCCCAGGACGTGTCTGGTCTCTGGTCTCAGGGCTGCCAGAACTGGACTTCTATCTTATTTATATTTCTATATCCTAGTGCCCAGTACATGACGGACATCCAGGAAATGATTAACTATACACCAGGTTTATCTTTCCAGAGAACTTCCACCCCACCTCCCTGCTATCCAACCTAAAAGAAACAAACAAATTACTTCTATGTAGAACTATGAAGTTAGGGTACTATGGCTGTAAGTTTCAAATCCTAACTGAAAGGCTTAGGGTATACTAAAACCTATATTCTTGTGCCCTGAAATGAATCAAGACAAGGGCTTTAAAAAGTTGCTTCTACTACATAGGAAGTCTGTCTTGGAGTGTGATGCCTTTGTGTTTCTTGATTATTTATAATCTAAGTCATTAGTAATTTGTTTTAATGATACTGAAATTTACATATTTACTTCTAAAAATGAAATGAGAACAGACTCAAGATATTAGGAAGTGGTTAAACAAGAGACCAGGGTTCACAGACGAGGAGAAGCAGATCTGGCAAACAGGTGAATGCTATCTGGTTCCAAGGGCCACACTCTTGTCTTCGAAGTCATCAGGTTCTCGGCCTTGAAAGTGCATTGGGGGTCCAGCAGGTGGAGTGGTGAACTGGACAGTCAGGGGCCCTCCTTCCAATGAGCTTCCATCCCAGTGGTGGGGGCAATAAACAGGTCACCCACAAACAAACAAGATGATTCTGGGTTGTGTTAAGTCTGGAGAAGAAACCAATGGGATGACCTTGAGAGTAAATAATTAGAGGGTGAGGGTATGTTTAAGAAGAGAGTCCATGGAAGGACTCTCAGGGAAAGTGATATTTGAGCTTCCTCCTGGAGGGTGAAAAGGAGAGACCAGTGAATGGCTGACTGAAGAGTGCCCCCGACTGAGGGAACAGCAGAACAGGGCTTAGAAATAGAGGAGCTCAACTGGGCTCAACACTTTGTTTAACTGGAGTGTGGTTTTGTGTATAAAAGCTACTCTGTCTTGGGCTGGCCTCATAGCCTAGTAGTTTTTTAATTCCTTTTTTTTTTTGGTAGAGAGAGTTTTGCTATAGGGCATGTGTGCTCACCAGAGAGATAGAGAGAGACAGAGAAACAGAAAGCGAGAAGTTACCCCCTAGGGTGATGGCCACACCGCAGTCCTTTCTCCATTTTCCTTCCCAGATTTTAGGCACGTGCACATTCATATGCACCCAGTGTGAGTTTCAAGCCTCTGGCTCTGGGACTCGAACCATGGTCGGCCATGTGGGAGTCCAGCAATATCGGCATTATGCCATCTGCTGGTCCCTGCTTAGTAGTTAAAGGAACTGGTCCCACATGACTTGAATTCCACATGGTAAGTTGAATCCTGGCACTGGTGGTTTGAAAAAGATGCCTTGTGCGTGTACATGTGTGCCTTAAATCCCAATGGGATGGAGAAATGGAGAAGAGATTGCAGTGCAACCATACCCCACTGGGGGTGCTTTCTCTCTCTTTGTCCCTGGCAAGCACACATGCCCTCTGGCAATTGGAGAGAAAAAAGCTACCTCTGCCTTTATCCTGGTGAAGACATTTCCTGCTTTAGTTGTCTCCGTAGTCCACTGGATCAAGTCCAACCGCTGCTATGTGACAGTCTCCTACAGTCTGACTCTGAGTTCTCCAGGTTCATCTCCCACCACTGTCCCCCTGACACTCGCTGCACATCAATCTCCCTCCTGCACCATTCAGACTGCCTGCCTTCCTGCTATGTCCTCTGCTCGAAAGGTCTTCCATCACCTTAAGATTCAGCCCAATGTTTTTCTCCTTTGTGATGTGGCCGTCAACCCACCCCCAGAGGGAATCACGGGCTTCCTTTTTGTTGAAGAGTGCCTCATACATTCCCACTATTGGACTCCTTACCAGTGAGGACCTCATCTTGATTGCCATTGAATCTATTCCTTCATGGAGAGGCTGATACATAGTCAGTGCTTGATAACTATTTGTTGAGTGAATATTACACAGCCAGCACCTCTCCAGAAGAGGGTAGCCTAGTTAATCATATATTTATTACTCTATGCAGAATAAACATAAAGATATTTTCTATCCAAAGTGAGGCTAGGAATTCTACTTTAATGATTAACACCATTGGAGAAAAAAAGGGAACCCTCAGGCTTTTTGTTTTTGTTATTTATTTATTTTTTTTAAGCCCAGAAATCCCTTTTACAGTCTTAGTAAAATGCTGTTAGCGAACTGAAGGGAGGATGCATAAAAGGTCAAATTAGGCTATGGTAATAAGAAATATAATTACATGCCGGTATTCCTTTAATTTGAGGGTTGGATGCAAATTGAGCAGGCATGCCCTTTCTGGAAGCCTTGTTTTAATCAATTCTGCTGCTCTGGTGGAAGAGTTGACGCCAGGAAGAAAATGATAATAATGTTCCTTTCACTTGCCATCTGAAACTAAGATATTACGTGACCTGACAGTAGTTTGATTTAAAGGCTTCATTTATTTATGTATATGATTGTCGAACATGCAGCACCTTTACATTGCTGAGGATGTTTCCAAGGATCTGAGGCTTACCAGACCAAAGAATTTGCAAGAAAACCCTTGAACACCTTTTCTTCCATAGCACTGTTTTGGACAGCCAGGTAGGGAGGAGGAAGAGGCTAGGGTGCTCTGCCGACTCTGTCTCTGTTGGACTTTGTTACATGACCTTGACAATCCACTTTCTGGCCAGTTTCTTTCTCTTTTTAAAAAGAAATATTTATTTAATTTTATTTATTATTATCGATTTTTTAATTTGACCAGAGAGAGACAGAGGTGGAAAGTGAGAAAGCAAGCTGCCAGGTCTGGGACTTGAACCGTGGTCAACTATGTGGGAGTCTAGCACCTTAACCACCATGCCACCTGCCAGCCTTTCCAGCAAACTAACTTCTTTAGCTGTAAAATAAAGGACTGGATCCAGATGGTATCTAGGTCCCTTCTTTGTCAAGAATTATATACATAGTGTTTCTGTTAGCTAACTTATTGGGGGGAGGTGGTGGAATCCTGGTGATTTTCTTGAAGTAGATCTAATAACCTGAGTAGTTCATTTTGGAAATTTCATTAAAATGAAAAGGGCATTTTGGGTCTTGTTTTACTTAGATCACCCGCAAGGACATTTGAAGGACAAGATGTGGAGGAGATTCTGAGATGTTGTCTTCCATTTCCTTCCACAGACATTGTTTCTTGTAACTTTATGGTTTAAGAGTGAGTGTGGTTAGGGGATTATTATAAAGGCTTTGATTTGAAAAGAGAAACCTTTGCCAATCATCTTCTACTTGAACTGCCATTTTATTGGGTCCAAGGTCAGTCTGAATCCCCTGCCTCCTTGGGTCCAGGCTGGCTGGAACTGCTGCTGCTTGCAGGGCTGAATTGGGATGATTAATCTACAGGATTGGGGAGTAGTCCTTGCAATACTAGAGGAGACCTGAGCATCAGAAGTGGGATCAAAAACTCGAGAGGGCCCAGTCATGGCAGCACACGTGGATGCTGGATGTGGCTTGGCAAGACGAGGCCATACGGGAGGCCCAGGTTCAATTCCCGGCTCACCCTAAAAAGCTGGGCATGGTAGCCTGTGTCCCTGGAGTCTCAGCTACTTGGGAGGCAGAAGCAGGAGGATTGCAAGCTTGTGGCCAGCATGGATGACAAAGCAAGAGTGTCTGAAAGAGTTGGGTGTGGTGGTGATAGCTTTAAAAACAAACCAACACACATACACACACACACAGCTTGAGACAGAAGTGAAACAGAATGTGGTAGAGAGATAAACACCCTAATAGAAATTTATACAAAGACCATGAACAGGCAACTTAGACAGAAAAATCAGAGTGGCCAGTAAACATGTGAAAAGATGTCTAGCCTCACTCACAATCAGAATAATGGAAACTAAAACCAGGATGAGGTGGATTTCATTAGGTCACAACAATATGAAAAGTAGATAATACCAAGTGTAGCTCCAGAGGTAGAGAAATGGACAGAAATTGATGCATTGATACCTTCTGTTTGGAAGGCAGTTTGCTACATTTTTTTTTTTTTTGAGAGGTTTTTGCTATAGGGCGCATGCGCTCGCCAGACAGAGAGAGACAGAGGGACAGAAAGCAAGAAATCCCTAAGGGTGATGGCCATGCCGCAATCCTTTCTCCTCCATTCTCCTCTCAGGATCTTGGGCACGCATGCACACGTGCCCAGCGTGAGTTTAAGCCACTGGGTCTTGGACTTGAACCACGGTCGACTACATGGGAGTCCAGCGACATAGCCATTACACCAACTCCTGGTCCCGGCAGTTTGCTACGTCTATGAAAATACTAAGTGCGGGGACCACCATTCCACACCTGTAGACATTTATACTATGGAAGCACTGATTCAAGTACCTTAAGATGTGTTCAAAGATGTTCATTGCAACATTGTTTATAAAAAATGGAGAGAGGGAGAGGGAGAGAGAGAGAGGAAGAGACAAGGCCCATGTCCACTAGCTGCAGACCAGTTGCGGTGGAGTCACATGATGCAGTCCTGAGCAGCTACTGAGAGGACTGAAGTGACTCTATACTGGCATGAGAATTTCTTTTTCTTTCTCTTTTTCTTAGAGAGATTTTTGCTATAGGACACATGCCTGTAGCAGAGATGAAGAGTGATAGAGAGACAAAGAGAAGAAAGTGAGAAATTCTCCTCACACCCCCTCCGCGTGGGGGTATGACCACATTGTAATCCTTTTTGCGTCCATTCTCCTCTTGGGATTTTGGACATGCACACACACTGGGCATATTTCAAACCGCTGGGTCTAGGACTTGAACTGTTGTCAGCCATGGGAGTCCAGTGATGTAACCATTACTCCATCTGCTTGTCCCTTGGCTTAAGAATTTCTATCAGACATATCTCCCTCGTGTGTCAAATTACACAATGACTATAGTTACTATCCTCCCTTTCTTTCTTGACTTGGGGTGTTCAAGGCAGGGACTGTGTATTTTATCTATGTCAGAAGCAGAACTAAAACCCAGGCCTGACTGGCTCCAACACCTGGAACACCTGGACTGGTTCCAACACTTACTGCTCCATGCCGAGTTGTAAATTTGGAGCTAGTGAATTGGATGACTTTAATGGTTGTTTGAGGAGGGACAAGGAGAAAATGGAGGATGAAGTGACTGGCCCAAGGCCACACAGCTCTAAGCTTATTTTAAAAACGCGCTACAGATGGCTGCAGTCCATGGGACTCAAGAAACATACTTCCATTCTCCAAGGTTTAGTTTCCTCCTCTGAGAAACGATAACAGAAGTGCTTCCCTTTCAACATGGCTTTGTGGATTGAGTAACAAGATGGTTGTAGACTGTCTAGAGCTGAATGAGTGGGCAACAGGTGTGACCTCCTTGGTTGACAGGTGCACTTGGCGGTGGGGTTCCAAGGCAGGCTGGGCACTGTCAAACTGAGGTTTTTTTCCAAGCAAGGGGAGCAGAGCCACTGGAACACAATGGCCCAGCCGCAGACCGTCTGAACGGCAGCCCCCAGCATGGCGTTCCCTGTGAATCAGTGCTGGGCTAATTGGTGGACAATGGCCTTAATGAAAAGACCATGTTTCTTAACAAAGGCACCCACCCGCTCCCAAGCCCCGAGACAGCTTGAACCAGTTGTGCAGTTGACTTTTGGGGACGATTCCAGCCTGCTGATGAACCGGGATGCAGACACCCTCTCCCACTTGGTGTGGGTTCCCAGCAGCTGGCAAGTCCAACATTAAGAGCCAAAAGGAGGACTGGGCGAGCTCGGAGCACCAGAGTGGGAGGCCCTTGGGTACCGTGTGTCCCTTTACTTCACAAAGGGATGAGTGGAGGAAGCCGAGGCCCTAATGGGCAGGACTCAATTGTAAAATCAGGACTGAGTCTAGACCTCTGACTCCCTCACTCACCCTGGACTGAGTGGGTCTGCAACTAGAGACTAAAAACCTATCTACTTGGCCCTGTGGCATAGTGGTTAAGGGAGCTGGATGTTACATGACCGACTGCATGGCTCACATCTCAGACTCAGCAGCTTGAACAACATGCCAGGCACGTGTGCACGTGTGGCCCACCTCCTGACAGGATGGAGAAATGGAGGAGGGATTGTGGCATGACCAAACCCCATGGGAGTGCTCTCTCCCTTCCCCTCTCTCTTTGTCTGTCTCTGGCAAGTACACATGTCCCTGACTAAATTAAAAGAAAAAAATCTATGCAGAGCTAGCTCTGCGACACAGGGGTAACGCCCTGGAGAGCAGCTGAGTCCCACATGCCAACTGCGGTTTGAATCCCCAACTGGGCAGCATGAAACGTGCCAGGCACACGTGAGCGCTCGAGAGACATCTGGAGGACTGGAAGGAGGAAGGGGTCATGGCATGATGAAACTCTGTAGAGGGCCGACTCTCTGCACTTGTAAACTCTCTATCATGAATAAAAGTTCTGTAGAACCAGATGAATGGGAAATAGGGAGGGCTTGGAGGCAGGAGGAGTAATTTGAGCAAAGACATGAAAGCCCATGGTGCCAATTATAATAACAGTAATAGTTAAACCTCTCTTGGGAGCCTACTCTTTGCCAGACACTGCCCCAGTGGTTTACATTTATTGGTCTATTGGTTTCCTGCAATGATGCCATGACATGGGCATTATTATTATTCCTATTTTACAGGAGAAGACACTGAAGGCCAGAAAGGCTCTGTCACTGTCCCTGGTCACACAGCTACAGGAAGTGGCAGAACTGGGGTTTAAACCCAATTCTGTCAGATTCCTAAACCGGAAGTCTCAGTAATGCTTGTGGAAATGTTTGGCTCTCAGTAGGCTGGCTGATGTGAGTTGACCATGACTCGGAGGCGACTCAGATTTTCCAAATGCAACCACGTGCCAAGCATTTCCACAGGTTTATCTGGCATGGCATGTCGGCCACGGCTGCTGCTGCTACTACTGTGGTCTCCTCTGATTAGCACACCAACTTTGCTAGGGAAGGACACACTCCCGTTTGGGATGGGGAGCTGAGGCCCAGAGAAGTTAAGTGGCCTGCCCACAGAACACAGCGAACTGATGGCAGAGTGAGGCATCAGTCGCAAAGAGATAAGCGTAAAGGACAGCTTGGCCAAGTCTCGGGAGGTGGGGAGGGATGGGGCAGGCCCAGGCCCAGGGCAGCAGCCCCTTCCTGGCTTCCTGACAGCGCTATTGTTTGAAGCCGGTTCTTGGACATCCAGGAAATGGGCGACATCACTCCCAACAAAGGGGCGGAAGCTGCTTGAATGTTTCAGCTCCACCTCAAGCGCTCACCCTGGGGCTGGAGATGGGAGCCAGGCCAAGGTGGCCTGACCCCTCGACTCAGCCAGGCCGCCCAACCCCCACCCTCGTATCTGGCCTGCTCCCTCTCTTCTCTGCCAGTCCAGCTCTCAATCCTTCCAGCCCCAACCAGCGACCTGCCCGCCCCAGGAGACCCACTGATCCTCTTCTTTCTGAGAGCCTCTGGGGACCTTCAGGTGGAGCTCACCTTCCACCATGCTCCATGAGTCTCAGCTCTGGCTCTGCCTTGTAGGACCTCAGATTCCCCATCTGTGTGGAGGCAGATAGACTCACCCGGGCCATTGCAAAGGTTCTCCGACTGTGGTTCTGAGTCTAAACATCTTTCCTGGATGAGGAAGGGGTGCCAGGGCAGCTCCTGGGGTTCCAGAAGGCGAGGAAGAGGGCACCAGGTGACTGAGCGGTCACTGAGGGGGGAGGAGGCACCAGGGAAAACAGAAACTGAGGATTGTCTTTCTGCTGGGCTCTAAGATCACAAAGGCCTGGGTGTACATTGCAGCTTGGCCTCTCATTAGCTGTGTGACGTTGAGCGAATCGCTCTACCTCTCTGAGCCTTCATTTCCTCAACCGTGCAGTGTAGGCAGTGATCCCTGCTCTGCAGAGTGCTTGTGGTGATTCCATGGGGACGTAACACGAGCGGGCACAGAGTGGCGAACACGTGGCATGTCTTCCCTTGCGTGTGTGATTTTCTGGCAAGAATTGGAGGCAGATGGAGAACAAGACAGTGGCATCATAATGAAGAAACTCAGGGCTGTGGCGAGGCCAGGAGGACAGTCCTGTTTTTTTTCTTGCGCTCCCATCGGTAGGCGGGGAAGGGCTGTGTATCTGGCAGATTCCCAGGACACTGATGCCCAGCGTCGCCGCCATAGAACAGGAACCACAGCCCAAGAGAGAAAGATGCGCCCTCGGGGTCACCTGGAGAGCTTCTGATCTAGGGTACCAGGTAAATGAGGACCAGAGATGGCAAGGTTACACAGCCAGTCCGGACCGGCATCCAGGCCTCCTGCCTCCCAGTCTAGGGCCCCGTCGACTGAGGAATGTCCTGGGACTGGGGAGACCTTCTCCACTCCATCTCCAACCCAGGACACCGGGGCCAGACTCTGACTAGGAAGTAGGATGGAGACGGGCTCCTTGTCTGTGCTGGCAGCACCATCCCTCCCGCAAAGTCTTTCTCCTGGGCTTCCCCAGCATCCCTGTGTCCTCCGGCCAGCGGGGCTCATGGCCCTGGTCCTTCTCTGCACCTCTCTGACCTCAGGCTCCTCTTCAGTCAAACTAACATGAAAAAATCCACCCGAGCGCTGTCGTAAACCTGTCGGATGGGAGCACAACTTGAAACCCCGTGAGGGCAAGGGGTTGTTTTAGACTCCCCCCACCTCCTACAGCATTAGTTGAGCACCTAATATGAGTCACGCCATTTCCCCAGGCCCCACGGAGACCCCGTAAGGGAAACATCTCACAGATGGGGAAGCAGAAGTGCACACGGAGAAAGGGTCTACCCAAGGCCACGCAAGGTGTCAGTGGTTTATCTGAGACCGGAACTCCAGTCCCTGCTTCCAGTCCGCGCAGCCCTCTCCCACATTGCTGGGTGGGCAGAGGGAGGAGAGGTGAGGAAAGGAGAGGGAAGCTTAAGAGGGTCCCCCCAGCCCCCTCCCCCAGCCTCCCATCATATCTCCAGGAAGCCCAGCGGGTGGCCAGGTCCCAGCGCTGATTGCAGGAGATGGCATGAGGGCCCCGCAGTTGCCATGGCGACTTCCTGAATCGCGCTTGTTCCTGCT
>NW_006159774.1:647355-660821 GCF_000334495.1 Tupaia belangeri chinensis
ATGAGTGCCCCGCAGTTGCCAGGGCGACTTCCTGAATCTCGCTTGTTCCTGCGGAGGCTTTGGGAAGTCAGACATACCTGGGCAGTCCCTGTGCCCGCCTGGGCCTCTCTGAGGGTGGGGGGACACGTGGGAACGCAGTGTGCCTGTTCATGGAGTCCACATGCACTCTACGGCAGCTGCAGCCGTGTGGCTGGGACACGCACAGAGTCCTGGGATGGCAGGCTCAAGGTGGCCAGCCACAGATTGCCCTGACAGGGAAGGGAGTTTAAACGTGAGAGCGTAAGCATATGGGAAAGGTGTGTTTGGGAGAGGGAAAGCCAAGGTGGCACCAGAGAGCATGCCAGGGAGCTTCCGGGCAGGGGCATAAAGTTGGCAGGGCTCTGCATGCCAGGCTAGGGAGCTTAGATTTTTACCTGGAGGCACTCGGGAGCCATTGAGGGCTTTTGAAGCAGGGAGATAGCACAGGTGGACCTGCGATCCCTCTGCAGCCCACGGAGACGGGTCAGAGGGGTGAGACTGGAGGCATGGAGACTCTTCCTCACCTGGCTCTATTTTTTTCTGTTAGCATTTACACCTCCTGCGTAAATCGTGTACCCAGTTTAATGCTTGCTGTCAATTGCCTGGTGTCCCCACTGTGACGGACAGTGTGATGGACAGAGGGTTTGTCTGCCTTGGTCACTGAGGTGTATCGAACACCAAGACGCCGGGTTTGCAGGTGCTCAGGAGACATTTGCTGAATGTATGAACGAGACTGGACTAGAGGAGCGGAGAAGGGACGGGAGACGGGGGAGGGCCGAGAGTGATGCAGACCGGAAGATGATCAGTGGGATTAAATCTGAGGTGGCCAGATGGTGGACATATGTGTGAGACCCCCAGGGACTTCTGAGGTGGCAGGTGTGGCCCTTGCAGGTGCTGGCTAGCTCAGGTATGAGGCCATGGGTGATTCCAGGTGGGATGCAGGGTGCAGGACGCCAAGGGCTGGAAGAATTGGAACACCAGATAGGGGAAACCGAGGTAGATACCATAAGCTATGCCCTGACCCTGAGTGCACCGGGGTCATTTTAACTGGGTGTCCTGGATCTTCACCTGACCCCTCTGGGGCTGGGGTCTGCAGCATCTTCCAAACTGCTGCTGTCAGTAGAAATATCTCACAGGCCATCGACGCAAGTCAAGTCGTTTTCCATTTTCCGGTAACACACTAAAAATGTCAAAAGGGCAACGGCAGTGAGTTTAGGTTACATATCTTGCTCACCCCATATGTCTATAGTGTTAACACTTCAGGTCATCTGTATTAATATTATTAATGAGATATTTTACTTTCCCCTTTTTTGGAGTATGAAGTCTCCAAAGGCAGTGTGCAGACCAGCAGAAGGCATAATGTTACATCACTGGACTCCCATGTAGTTGACCACAGTTCGAATCCTAGACCTGGTGGCTTAAAACTCATGCCAGGAGCATGTGTGTGCATGCCCAGAATCCCAAGAGGAGAGGGGAATGCAGCGTGGCCATCCCTCCTGAGGGGTGATTTCTTGCTTTGTGTCTCCCTGTCTCTCTGTCTCTCTCTGGCGAGCACATGTGCCCTATAGCAAAAATCTCTTTTAAAAAGGAAAGGCAGTGTGTGTCCCACACCCACACCTCCATTTAGACTAGCCATATGCTAAGGGCTCTGTGGCCCTATGTGGCCGGTGGCGACTGCGTGGGACGTGCAGCTCTAGGCTCTGGAGGCCACCCACCAGTAGTAAGGGACTAAGTAGAGCTGGGTCTGCAGAGAGGCCTTGGGGACCAGCTGACAGGCTGGAGTGGGGTGGAGGGGCAGGCAGGCCACATGGGAAAAGGTTCAGCTTGCTGCCTGTCTTCTTCAGTTGAGCCCTTCCCCCGTGTTTGTCACTCAGCAGAACTCATGCTGTGGGGAGGCCCTGCCTGGGTGCTAGCATGGAACTGCACCAGGCGTGGAGTACTACTTCTTAAGCTCCCTGATGAGGAAGCTGAGGCTCAGCGATGCTGGGTGACACTCTACAGGCCACACTGCTGAGGGCCCTCTGAGCTCTTTCCCGACTGTACTGCCCAGGTAATCGAGATGCAAGTAAAGCCCAAAGAGGGAGGAGGTTGGGGACAGGGTGGGGACCAGATGGGCCCTACAGAAAGACTTCTTAAGGATATCTCACGGTTTCTTTTTCTCCACAGTCCCCTCCTCCAGCCACCCTAGTCTTGTTTGCTTGGGACCTCGGACCCATAAGTCCCAAAGAACCTGGGTTGGGCCATCTTCCCAGAGTGCACTTGGTCCAGCCACCCTGCAGGAGGAGCAGCTGGTTGCCAATGATGCCCTGACAGTGGAGGAGGCTGGACTGGGGCATTCTCAACCTGAAGTGACCCTGTGAACACCTGTTCCCAACCTGAAGGCCCAGGTTGGGAGCAGGGACAGGGAGCACTGTGCTCGGGGCTGGAGTGTGTGGCTTCCAGACCTGACCCCTTCCCTTCCCAGTCGGTGAAAGAGGCTTTGACCCTCTGGGCTTCGAGCCGTACCTCCATAGGTGGGCAGGGTGGCCTGCTCCCAGGACGGTGCCACCTGATGGCCCCGGGAGCCCAGTGCCCACAGAAAGGGTCGCTCAGGGCTGGCAAAGTTTCCCAGAAAGACAAACTTGTGTGGATTTTGTTTAGAAGCTGACTGGGTTGCTTCCAGCAGGTGAGAGTCTGACAGGGCTTCCTCTTGAGGGAAAGGTCTGGAATGTTTCTGGGGTTCCAGCTCGGGACTAAACCTGGCTCCGGGGTGTCTCTTCCTTTGAGTTCTACTTCATCCTATCATTTACCAAGCCCCTGTGCTAGGGAAGTGGGCCCAGTTGGTGCCAAGTGGGTGTTCTCATCTTTTACAGATGAGGACACTGAGGCCCAGAGTTGTTGACTTGTCTGAGGTCACTGAGCCAGGAAGTGGCAGAACTGGGGCTCAAACCTTGGTCTCAGGCCCACAGCCATTGTGTCCACCTCTGCCCAGTGTGTGGAAGTGTCAGCAAGTTGTTCCTTGGGACCCGACCATGGCAGCTGCCTCACAGATAGCCTGGGCCCCCACAGACTAGGGTCAGCGGAGTGACGAGACAGGAGACTGGAGACACGCAGGAGCAGGGAGGCTGCGGGCCGGGCGGATTCACAGGTTGAAGACTGTTCCTCTGGGCTTCCGGACACCGTGCTTCCCCCACAGCCCCTTCCAGGGCCGCCTCCCTTCCTGGCCCGGTGCTGGGGGTGACGGGTGGGTGGGGTGGCATCCGGACTGGGGTTAGAGCTGTGAAGAGGGTGTCTGGGCAGAAACTGAGAGCTGTCAGCTGGCCACCGGCACATCCTCACATTCTTTGTGCCTGTGCAGAGTCAGGACCGTAGAGGGCGGAGTTTGAGACCCACCATGACTGCTGCCTCTGCCTCTGGCTAGCTGGCCTTTAGGCTTGTTCTGGGGAGTATGTGTGTGGGTTTAGGGAAATCAGGCCCTCACCCCCCTGCTCTGGGGCCAGCCCAGAAGTTCAAATCCTGACTCTGCTGCCCCTGTGCTGAGGGATCTCAGGCAGGCCTCCTTGTTTCCTGTCCTGGGCTTTGGTTTCTCATCCGTGCAGTGGGTCTGCCCAGCAAAGTGGGGCTGAGAACTCTCTCCCTGAAACTCCCCAGGCTCGGGGCTCTCCCAGTGGAGGGAGTGGAGGGGGTTGTCTCAGCACCCCCTAAAGGAGCCTCTGAGGGGCTGGGGGAGGGCAGAAAGGTGGGCAAGGTGAACCCTTCTCCCCAGGGCCTGCCCATAGGTGTGCTGGGGAAGAGGGGCTGATGGAGGGGTAACCAGGGAAGAGGCCCCAGGGGTAGTCTGACCTGAGAGAAACAGCCCCAGCATCTCGCCACCCCCATACAATGGCAGGGTAACCCCTGCTGGGTCACCCGGGGCCCCAAGGCCCACACCCGTGCTCTCTCTCTCTCTTACACACACACACACAGCTCTGCTCAGGGAGCCTCACTCAATCCTGTCCCCTGGCCACAGCAGCCAGCCATCTCAGCTCTATGGGCTCAGGAGACAGGGGGGAGACACAGACACCTGCTCAGAGTCTCATGACACACAGTTGCAACCACACACAGGCACTGAGGCCTTTGAGTGAAGTCGCACGCTGATCTGCAGGCGCACAGGTGCCCTGGAGCCCCCAACCCCACCCCTGGCCATGCCTGCCCCTTCGTGGATGATCCCAGGGCTCTGGAGAGCTGCTCTGGGTCCTCACCCACGGGCAGAGCCACAGGTGCTGCCCCACTGGGGGGAGGGGAGCAGGAGCCTTACTAGAGGGCCTCATCCACCCCATTAATAAAAGGAGCCAGGGGGCCGGCAGATGGCCCGGTGGTTAAGATCACTGGATTCCCATATAGCTGACTACGGTTCAATTGCGGTTCAAGTCTTGGACCTGGCGGCTTGCTTTCTCACTTTCCCTCTCTGTCTCCCTGTGTCACTCTATCCCTCTCTGGTCAAATTAAAATAAACAAATAAATAAATTAATTAAACAAAATAATTTTTTTTGAGAGAGGTTTTTGCTATAGGGTGCGTGTGCTTGCCTGGAAAGACAGAGAGAGAGAGACAGGGACCGAGAAATTTCCCCCCAAGGGGGAGGGGGATAGCCACGCTGCATTCTCCTCTCAGGATCTTGGGCACACATGCACACGTGCCCCTTCTGAGTTTAAGCCACCTGGTCTGGGACTAGAACCACAGTCGCCTACATGGGAGTCCAGCGACATAGCCATTATGCCAACTGCTGGTCCCAAACAAAATAATTATTTAAAAGAAAATAAAAGGAGTCAGCCCACCCCCACCCCCTCTACCCCCGCCAGTTCTGGACAGCAAGCGCAGCCAAGGCGTCTTACAGAGGGGCAAACTGAGGCTGGGAGGGACGGGTGGGGATGGCCCTGGGACAGAGCCAGAGGTCAGAGAACTCAGAGCCAGTGCAGTAGGCACCCAAACCCGCTCTCTCCTCTGCCGCCCACTCCCCATCGCGGGACTAGGCACCCCAAGCGTGCTTCCAGCCCCTTCCCTCCCAGCACCCAAGGGCCTCCCGGGCACAAAGCCACTTGGCGGCGCTCGAGGGGGCGCGCGTGGGAGCGCGCGCGGCGGCCCGCGCCTCCGGCCAAGATGTTCCCTCTCGGCGTGATTGACAGGCTCGAGTGCCGAGAAACAAAATTGTTTATGCGCTAATGAATAAGGCCCTGATTGCAAGATCCTGTTTGGAAAATTACAGTGCGGCGGCGGCGGCGGCGGCGGCCGCGGCGGCCCAATTACAGCCCGCGCGCTGCATATTCATTTCGTCTCTCCTTTGCATCGAGATGAACGGCGGCCCCGCGCCCTGCAAAGGCAACGCCAAATTTAGTCCCAGGTTCCGCACTCCTCCGCGCCATTGTCTGCCCCGACCACCTGCCTCCTGCCGGCCTGATTGCCCAAGAGGCCGAGACGAGGGAGGCCCAGAAAGTTCTCCCTGCCCCCTCGCTTCGCACCTCTGCTCCGTTCTGCGCGCCTTCCTCAACGCCCTGCCTCTGAGCCTCGCTTCCCTTTATTTGCCCCCTGGCGAATCTCTCTCCGTTGTCTCTCCTACCTCTGCGTGCCCGAAACGCTTTCGCCCGACTTGGTGCGGGTCTCTAACTCTGTGCGTGCCTCGCTTGGGTCTAGAATATGAGATGCACCACGGACGAATTTCACCCCTTTCTCCCTCCTCCTCCAGCTGCAGAAATCCCCTGGGTTCCTGGCTCTTAGCGGACTGCAGGGGCTCGGTGTGAATCCCAAGACTCCAGCGTTGGCCAGCCCCAAACCTGGTAGCTTGGGAGAAAGCTTCACCCTGCGCACTGCCTCTTCTGTGCTCCCGCGCTCTGGGCCTGCAGGCCCTGCACTGAGGCGCCGAGGCCCGGCCGTGCTCTCACCCCAGCCTTTGCACTTGCTGTTCTCTTGCAGGCACGTTCTTCCTGGCCTCCAAGACCTGTCCTAAGTACAGCTGTGAAAAGCTTCCTTTCTCCTTGCCACCCCAGGCCACAGGACCGCTCCTCCCCAGAGCACCCTCATTCCCAAGCATGACCTCAGTTACAGCTGCAGGCAGGGTACCCTCACTCCTGGGCCTGGCCTGTGAAGCTGGAGTGGGCTGGAGTCACCAGGGAAGGGAGCCCTGTGTCCAGGTCAGGGTCCAGCCAACCCACACACGTCTCTGTGATCTGGAGTAGATTGACCTGGCTTGCTGTCTAGTGTGGGTGGGCAGGGGAAGATGGGGGGTGAGGGGGTGGGGGGTGAGGGGATGGGCGGTGAGGGGGGGCTTCTGGCCCACAGAGGCCCTGCAGGCCAGCGTCAGCCCTGGCTCCTGACAGTAACAAGGACCACGAGTCATTCTCACTGTCACTGCCCTAATCAGTGGGTGCCTGAGGCCCAAGTGTGGCCAGTGAGACTTGTGGGGGGTGATAGTGGTAGTCTTTTCAGAAGGTGGTGCTGGGGACCAGCAGATGGCGTAATGGTTACGTTGCTGGACTCCCATTAATTGACTGTAGTTTGAATCCCAGACGTGGTGGCTTCAAACTCATGCCAGGTGTGTTATATGTGCATGCCCAAACTCCCGAGAGGAAAATAGAGAAGGGATTACCATGTGGCCATCCCACTGAGGGGTGATTTCTCACTTTCTGCCTCTCTCTCTGTCAAGCACATGCTCCCTATAGCAAAAATCTCTCCAAAAAAGAAAAGAAAAAAAAAAGAAGAGAAAAAAACCAACAGAAGGTGGGGCTGTGCTCTTTTTCATCCTTCCCCAGGCTCCACAGAGCAGCCAGGACACCCCTTCCTGGGGTAGGAGTTGGGGGACCCAGATGTGAGAAGAATGGAGCAGATACCAGCTGGCCTAGACAAACACCCCACCCAGAGACACGCTGAGTAGTACGCAGTCACATACACACAGACACAAACACAAGACTCCCTGAGAGACCCACGAGTTAGAACACAAAGACAGGGCCCCAGGTCCGTGTGTGGGGCAGCACTGCCCTCTGGTGGCTATGCTGGCCACCTTGCCATTGGGTCCAGACTGGCTTCCGTGAACTATAGCTGAGCCTCGGTGGGACACCCAGGCCAGAGAACTGGAACTCCCTGGACAGGGTTTCAGGGACCAAAGGAACCCCAGTGTCCCTGAGGCTGAGAGCCCCTCAAGTTCTGCTTCCTGCCTCCCCATGTGAGCCAGGTGCAGAACGTGCTCGCAGTAGGACCAGCCCAGTGATAGTGAGAGGGTCAGCGTGCCCATGGGAAGTGTCCAAGCTAGGCTGGGGCCACCTGCAGATTAGTGGCCTTCAGTGTCAGAGACCCCACTAAGACAACTTCAGGGTCATCACCTTCTCTGAAGTCCTGGGAGGCACGACCAGCCTTCAACCACCATGCCAGCCTGACCACCCTCCTGCTTGGTCTATTCAAGAGCCCTCAAATGTGAGAACATTTCAGCAGGTGTGAGAGCTGAGAGGTGGGAGATGAGTCTGCAGGGGCCCAGGCCACACCTGGAGAGCCCCCAGGCCAGTCTTAGGGAACAGGGATCTGGAACAGGCTTAGGCAGGCGGCGGCATGGTCTGATGGGCATGTGAGTGATGTGTCAGGAGAGGAGACTGAGGCAGGCCAGCTGAGAGGGCTGACAGGGAGTGGATGGCGAGGATTCAGACCTGCTGAGGAGATTGAGTCACCAGGCGCTGGTGAGGGACTGGCCGTGTTGGGTAGGGAGCCAGAGGAGGTGAGCATGAGGGCAAATGAGGGGGCTCTGGGGTGAGGTGACGAGTCTGCACTGGATCTGTGGGGCCTGAGGGCTGGGGCACACCCAGGGAGGTATCCGGGAGGCAGCTGAAATCAGGTCTGGAGATGTCCATGTGGGAGCTGGGAGGTTAGCGACAGTCGACAGGTGGGGGAGGGCCGTGCGTAGACAAGGACACCCAGACGGGCCCTCAGAAGTCCTAAGCATTAAACGGCCATGGTGCTTGTCCAAGCTGTGTGTGTGAAAAGGAGACTCGACTGTAAAATGTAACATGTGTCTTATGAAAATGTTATCACCAAATGGTTGGCTTCACAGACAGCTGACATTTCCTCTGTGTGTGTGCACACGTGTGTACGTGCGCACATGCTCCTGGTCCGAGGTGCTCTAAGGCATCTACCTGCCTGGGAAGTGTTCTGGCTCTGAACCCAGGCAGGAGCTGGGGTGGGGGAGGGTGAGAGGCTGGGGAACGCCCACTGTCTGTTGCTGTCGGGCAGAGGGAGCATCTAGATGGACCAGTGGGGGGAGGGGGAGGCGCACAGCGGGAGGGCCAGGAGCACCAGGAGCACGCAGCACCATGGGGCCAAGGAAGGGGAGCGTTTCCAGAAAGAGAATGTCATCAGTAACCTAGAAAAGAGGGTGAGGACAGGAGATGGTGCCAGAGCAGCCAAAGGGCTGCCGAGTCACTCATCGCTCCAGGTGTCCCAGCCCAAGGGGGCCAGCCCTGGGTGGACACACTGGGGTGCCCTTTGCCCTTGAGAATTCGCCAGACTGAGAAGCAGGGCGGGCACAGGACCCAGGGGCAGGGTTGAGGTGAGCTGCTTGAAGAGAAAAGCAGGCCTGTGCCCAGGTGGGCCTAATGCAGGTGAACGACTGGATGACTGGGTGGCAATGCCTCATGCGGCCACAGGGGGGCAGTATAAGAACAGGGCATGCCTGGGCCAGGCTTCTGCATCAGGCTGTGTTTCCAGATCCAGTTTGTATCTTGGGTGTGTCCTTGGGCTCCCTGGGTATCAGTTTCTTTCTCTGCAAAGTGGAGCAGTTGGGACCATAATCACTTGGGTTCTTTGGGGATCCCCTTGTCTAAATAGCCCCTCCACCTCTCACCCCTAGCTAGTGTGTGCTGTGAGTGCTGGAGTCACTTAGGTGACAGTGGCCAGCTTACCCCTCACTAGACATTGTCACCTGAGCCTCAGCAGGCTGTGTCTGCTGCCTCCAGGACTGGGCCTGAGGGGCTGGGGCCATGGCTGGTGCCCCACAGGAGAGAGGGGGATGCCAGGGTGGGGCCCTGGGGCACAGAGCTGGAGGCTCTTCGGACAGTAAGTGCCTTGTTACCCCTACTTTGATGCCTCACCCCCCCCCTGTGTGCAGCCTCACACCTGTGTGTGGCCTTGTGTACAGATGCCTGGGCACCTAGGGTGGCCTTTCCTATCTGCTGTCCCCACTCTGGGAGCCCCAGGAGAGCATGTGGAGCAGCTGTGGGCGGGGCCTGGTGGGGCATCTCCAGACTGCCCCTAGTGCTCTGGGTCACCTCAGTCACTCCCTTCCTCCCTCTGAGTTTGGGCTGTCCCTGGTACCTGGTGGAAGTTGGAGCCATCAGCTCATCCAGGCCTCTGGGGCTCCTGGAACTCCAGCCCCTGGGCAGAGCTGGCACTGGCCTTGTGGGTGACAGGGGTGCTGGAGTGGTTGTCCCTTCCAGCGTCTGTGCCTTCCATGGTGGCTCACTGCCCTGACTGCCATGTGCAGTGGGTTCTGGAGTCTGAGTTCGTGGCCACGCCCCAAGGCCTGGCCATGCCCTTCCTACTCTGCTGTCCAACACTCCTCACACAGAAAAGGCATGTCTGCTCAGGTGTGGGTACGGGAGACATGTAAGCACAGCCGTCAGGTTCAGATAGGTGCGAACAGCTTGGCACCTGCAGCTTCATGCACATAGCCTGGTGTGCACAGTCAGGAACACGGACACAGGGAGGTAGGCCTTGCACTAACTGCACAGATTCCCATGTCAACAAACATGTATTTGTATGTACACATGTGGACACATAGGCCGAGGTGCACACAAGCACTGGACTGTGGGCGCATTGACAAGAACACGTAGGTGTGCAGAGGACGTGCCTTCCTCAACACAGATGCTTCCTGGGCCTCCCCCGTGTCCTGAGCAGGTCTGGCTTAGAGCTGATGAAAACACATTCTCCACCCTCGAGCAGGACCAAAGGACTGGGAGGGAACACTTTTCTTGGACTCAAGGCAGATGGGCACCATCTTGAGTGATGAAGCCAAATGTCTTCAAGTCCCAGGAGTCATGGCACACATTAAAGATTCCCGAGGGGCTGTGTACAAGGCGTGATCCACTCCAGGCCCACCAGGCCCAGTGGGAGCTGTGTGCCAGGCAGAGCAGTTGGGCTGGGTGTGGGGGGCTGAGGTGAGGGGCCCCTGTATATGGACAGGCCATAGAGCACTGGGACCGTGCCCCCATCTGCCAGTGCTGGCCTCTGCAGAGACCCCGGGACATGAGGAGGGTGCCCTGGGACTAGGGCTGTGATCCAACCTCCCCATGCAGGAAATGAACAGACTCAGGCCAGAGACCACAGGGATGGGAGCAACTGGGGGTGTCCAAGTGTGCCATGGGGCTGGGGTCTCCCTAGCCAGCTGCTATGTGCAGGGAAGTCGACAGCCCTCTGATTAGGGAGAGTGATCAGAGTCAGGGATGGCTGTGGCCTTGGCTTCCAAGGGTACGAGGGCTCCAGTCGGATCCTGGCCACAGAGAGAGAGAGGAGGCAACTGCCTCGTCCACATTTTCAGCCAGGACCTGCCTAACCCCAGGGAGCAGGGTGGCTGTCATGATTTCAAAGTATACAATTCGGTGGGCTTTAGCGTAGACCCTGGGCGATGCAGTCATCACTACTGTCTGGTCCCTGGACATTTTCCTCACCCCAGAGAAACCCCGTCCCCCCACCCCCAGAAACCACGAATGCAGCCCCGTCCCTGTGGATTTGCCCGCTGTGGTGCTTCCATCAACAGCCACACAGTGGCTTTCTGTGCTGCTTTGCACTCGGCCTCGCATTTGCAAGGTTCTGTCACTTCCATTTAATTCGTTTATCTGTGTAAGATGACTTTTCTTTATATTCAAGATAGAGTGTGTGTGTACGCGAGAGGGATGGGCGGGGGAGGAGCACCCTCCGTTGGGTCTGGCCACGCCACCATCCCCCTCCTCCAGTCCTCCAGCCTGTTGGGTCTCAGCACTCGTGTGTGCTGGCGCGTTTCAGACTGTCTGAGCCAGGATTTGAACCCCAGTTGTCATGTGGGATCCAGCTTCTTTGAGTAGCGCCTTCCTGCTTTGCCAGCCCCATGTGCCTCCTTTAAAAGTGAGGAGACTGCGGCCCAGACAGTGACTGTCCAAAGTCACACAGACCCCTAGGTGGTGTTCCCTTAGCCAGTGCCCATGGGGCTGGGGGCTGTGGACAGCAGAGAGCTCACACTCCCCCTGAAGGGGCAGCCTTACTCAGCTCCTCTGTTTTTGGTCATGGGAGGGAGCATGGGGTCAGCATTTGCCTGAAACGAATCCTATTAACTAAGGACAAAAGCCAGTGACAGTTATCATTCTGCTTTTGTGCCTCCTGCTTACACAATGAAGTGATTTGTGGACACTTTCTCCTGTAACCCTGATGCAAGGCCTATCGCTAGCTTCATTATACAGAGGAGAATAACGGCGTGCAGAGAGGTTAAGTAGCTCGGGCAAAGACACACAGCAGGCTAGTGGCAGAGCTGGGATTGGAACTTGGGCAGTCTGACTTTAGAACCCTTGCTCTTCTCTGCTTATACAGACACACTACCTCTCTCAAATGTTTAAAGGTAAAAAAAATAATGCTGACTTGGGTTCGTGCAGAGGGAGGGGACACCACGTTGGCTTCTTCCTCCGCATCACTTTCCCTTGTCACCCCTCGTCCACCTTCTTCCTCCTCATGACCTTTCTGGCAGAGGCAGGGAGAACCTGTCACTGGGCAGCTGGGACCCAGCCAGGGCCATGCCATAGCAGGGGGCCCAGAGGCCCAGAGACCACCCTGACCTTGCCGTGTTACTCTGGGTCAGCCCCTTCCCCTCCCAACCTGGGGAGGGAGCTCTGTGCTGGGATTAAGGAAGCAGGAGCAGCCGCTCAGTAACTGCTGACTCCCGTGGTAGGAGATCCCACAGGCCCATCGGATGGAGAGCCTGGGGTTAATACCATCTGTAGCACAGAGACAGCTCCTGGCACTGCCTCACTCATCCTGAAGCTGCCCTGCGGGTCAGGCGCCTGCCCAGAGGTTATGGAGCTGGGCTTCGAGCCTGACAGCCTTGCGCGAAGCTGCCACTGCTTAGCTGTAAAACCTTGGGCGTTACTCAGCTTCTAAATGTCTGTTTCCTCCCCTGGAAGATGGGAGGTTAATACCTACTTTTGAGGCAGCAGGAAAGATCCAGTGAATTAAAGCACAAAAGCGTGAAGCACTTCCAGCGATTCTCACGTTCAGTAAACACCTACTCCAAGCCAGCTTTTTCCCTCATCACTATTAATTCCCATTTTACCGATGGGGTAACTGAAGACAAAGAAAACTGAGTGTCTGAGGCGGTGGTTTTTCAGCTGGGGTGGTTTTACTCCTGGAAAGCCTTTGTCGATGTTTGGAGGTATTTCTGGTTGCCACATCTTGGGGGGTGCCACTCGGGCGGATGCTGCTGAGAGTCCTCCAATGCACAGACACCCCCTGAAACACAGATCTACCCAGGTCAGGATGTCAGCAGTGCCGAGGCCAAGAAGTCCTGCTCAGGGAGCTCAGGAGAGCAGCGACGGGATCAGGGCTCCAGCCCACGCTAGCGGCCTGAGTACGCTCCTGTCCCCTGGTACCCGTGTCCTCGGCGTCTCCCTCTGGGTAAGTCCTGGCCAAGACCAGCACTGCCTGGGGCCAAGGGCTGGCTTTTGGGAGGCCAGGAGTGGGAAATCTAGGGTCTTCAGTGGCAGCTTCTCGCCCGCCCGTGTTGCTCCTGCTCGCAGGCTTGGGGGAAGCAGAAGGAGCCTGTTTAGGGTTGATGTTAGTAAAGGGCAGACTGGGGGTCCCAGTCTCACAGCCTCCGAGGGTGAGGGAGACCGTCGGGTCCCAGCTGCTCATGGGACAATGGAGGATGAGAATTCCCTAAGGAGAAGGTCGCACAGCTCCAGGCTGGGAGACAGACACACAGAGACAGAGACACACAGAGACAGAGTGGGGATGGGGCGAAGTGGAAACACCGTAGAGAGAGGCTTGTGTTTGGTGGCCGCTGCGGTGAGACGTGGGTCACGCCCAGAGTGCTAAGCCTGGTAGGGACCTTGTCACAGCCTTTGTCTGGGCACACTGGGGTGGAGGAGAGGCTGCCCTGTCCTCCCTGGGTGGTGCTGCGTTAGCCCCTGCCTCCCCCTCAGGACTGCCTTCTCCAGGACAGCCCCACTGAAGGGGGAAGAGGGAGCCAGACGCTGAGCCCCAATTGATCCAAGGCTGTTTTCCCATTGCCCTTTTCATCCGGACCCCAGGATTTCGGTTTCTCTCAGCATTTGCAGCAGTGTTTCCCTTCCCAGTCTCCCAGGTTTGTTCGGAGAGGGAGGGAGCCCTGAGGGGTTGGAGGTAGCTGTCTAGAGTCCAGGGACCTCCCGTGCCTCCCACATTGCGTCCACATCCTTCCTCCGCTCAAGCCTGGCAGCTTCTCCCGGCCTGCCCC
>NW_006159774.1:660998-680619 GCF_000334495.1 Tupaia belangeri chinensis
GTGTTTCTCCTGCTCGCAGGCTTGGGGGAAGCAGAAGGAGCCTGTTTAGGGTTGATGTTAGTAAAGGGCAGACTGGGGGTCCCAGTCTCACAGCCTCCGAGGGTGAGGGAGACCGTCGGGTCCCAGCTGCTCATGGGACAATGGAGGATGAGAATTCCCTAAGGAGAAGGTCGCACAGCTCCACACAGAGACAGAGACACACAGAGACAGAGACACACAGAGACAGAGTGGGGATGGGGCGAAGTGGAAACACCGTAGAGAGAGGCTTGTGTTTGGTGGCCGCTGCGGTGAGACGTGGGTCACGCCCAGAGTGCTAAGCCTGGTAGGGACCTTGTCACAGCCTTTGTCTGGGCACACTGGGGTGGAGGAGAGGCTGCCCTGTCCTCCCTGGGTGGTGCTGCGTTAGCCCCTGCCTCCCCCTCAGGACTGCCTTCTCCAGGACAGCCCCACTGAAGGGGGAAGAGGGAGCCAGACGCTGAGCCCCAATTGATCCAAGGCTGTTTTCCCATTGCCCTTTTCATCCGGACCCCAGGATTTCGGTTTCTCTCAGCATTTGCAGCAGTGTTTCCCTTCCCAGTCTCCCAGGTTTGTTCGGAGAGGGAGGGAGCCCTGAGGGGTTGGAGGTAGCTGTCTAGAGTCCAGGGACCTCCCGTGCCTCCCACATTGCGTCCACATCCTTCCTCCGCTCAAGCCTGGCAGCTTCTCCAGGCCTGCCCCCTCCCTCCCTGCGATCCCCTGGCCTCTTAAGAAGCTGGAAGAACAATTGCTAATCAGCTCCCAGAGAGGCTGAATGGAGGAGCCGCAATTGCTGGCAGCTGGTCCCCTCTGCTCACGGCACCCCAAACCCAGGGCCCAGCTCCCCTTCTAGGTCGGCTTCTTCCTTCCTCCACCTGATTTCTTCATGTCCTGAGCGGGCTATGGGGTTGGAGACTACGCCCTGCCTGTGTCCCCTTTCCTCTCTCACCTCATCACTGTGAGACCCCCAAAATGCTAGGCATATTCCCACTCTGCTTTGCTACACCCTACTCCTGGTAGACGTCCTCCCCCATCTTCTAAATGCCAGCGTCTATACCACCTCTTCTGTGAAGCCCTCCTGGGCCTTTATTCCAAGGCAAACTCCCTGCTCGTAGCGGTGCCCCCTTAGCATGGTCGCTGGCACGTCCTTCCCTCAGTGCCCAGGACAGGGCCTGTCAGGCGGGCAGCAGTGTGGGGGCGTGATGCTGTGGGAAGAACACCGGACATGGAGTCCAGTGGGTCCTAGGCATGGTCCTGACTTGTAGTTTAACAAATCACTACTTGTGTGGCTTCTCCATCCTGACCTGCTTTGCTCTGGCTGTCACCCTCCTCCCCCTACCCCTTCTCTGACCCCTCCCCACAGTCTAAACCCCCAGGGCTTCTGTTCCTGTCCTTGTCCTAGGAGAAATGACTGCTCAGCCCAGTCCCTGGCTCCCATAGGGGGTGGTCCTGACTACAGGGTCCCCCTGTGTCGCCTGCCCTAGAGAGATGAGTGAAAGAATAGAACCTGGAGTTGCTGGTCTGAGAAGTTGGGGCGGTAGTAATTCTGCACTTCCGGGGCAGCTGGGGCTAGGAGAAAAGCTCGCTTTTTGCCAGCCCTCAGCACACGTGCGCTAACTATGACTGTAAGTGTTTATCGAAGGAACTGAATTCCCCCAAGGCAGCTCTAATGGGATTCCCTCAGGCAGAACACCTGGAGGCATCCCCAGAGGAGTGGCCTGCATGCTAATGGGCAGGACCCACGTGGAAGGGGGATGGATTTAGTCCTGAGAAGGCACCAGAGCCCACTGCAGGGCCCTGCAACCTGAAACTCCACGCTGGGCTGAGCTACACCAGCAGGGGAAACCAGATCAGAATTGGCAGAGGAGGCCCCCCAATAAGTGGTGACTCTGGTCCCCAGCAGCCAGAGGGAGGCTGGTTGGGGGTTCTGGGCCACCGGTGGAGTACCCAGAGCCCCTACATGGCAGCACCGGACCCTTGGCCCCTTGGCACATGTCCTGGGCCTCCCACCTACAAGCTGCCCGTGTGTGGGGCTGGCAATTCTGGCTCCCCCAGCAGAGACCCAGCGTGGGTGTGGGGACAGCAAAGGCTGCCACATGAACGAAGGAAGGAGGACCCGCCATGACGGAGGGCCTAGGATTGGAACTTGGGGCTTGCATGCGGTCTCCCCGAGTTCCATCCTCTTCCTCGCAGCTGCTGTGGGGCTCAGCGCTCGGCATTTTCAGGGGTGGGTATGCTGCGGAAGCTCAGACGCCTTCTGCTGAGTCATTGCGTGGACTCCGGCCTGGACAGCATGGGAGGTGGGCTGGGTGGTGGAGGTGGCAGGAGACGAGCCGGTGGAGTCAGACTGATGGGATTTGCGCTTGGGCTGTGCCACTCCCTGGGCGAGCTTGGGCGGGTCGTGCAGCCCACTGAGTGCCAGGTCCTGTGTCTGTCCAGTGGAGATGCTAACCAGCCCTCTTTTGCCCAGGAACCCTGTTCCCAGCTTGCCCACCTGGGCCTGAGCCAGGGCCAGTCCTGTGGGCAGCTTTTTCTGGCCTTCATTTAGGGCCGACCTCCCCGTTCTTGGTGCCCTGGGAGCCTGCACATCCTGCATCAGCCTCAGCACATATGCTGTGAGCAGGACTGTGTGGGGCTCAGGGTTCGGAGAACAGTGAGAGCATGCCCTGTTTGCATGGCGCTCGCTCGCAGACCCAATCAGACCCAACGGGGAGGCCATTGAAATGCCATGTCAAGTGTTGAGGACAAGGAGGAAGTCACTGGACTTGGACAGGTGGGCAATCAGGCTGCTGGGAGATCTACCCTGGAGTTCAAGCTTGGCCTTCCTGAAGAGGAGCCTTGAGTAGAGACCCGAGCAGTGAGTAGAACTGACCTGCAAGAGGACGCTCCTCGCGTCTGACCTTGAAGCATGTGGTAGGCACTGGCATCTAGAGCAGCAGTGGGAATTGGAGTGTGAGGATGCCAGGGTGGCGGGGGTGGCGGGACAGACTGCCCAAGGCCTGTGTCCATCCTAGGGTGTTTCTGGGGACCAGAGGAGTAGCCAGTTGAGCTTGGGGTCCTCAAAGTTCACACTGTTTGAAAGCAGGCACTGGGCAGGGACAGCTGACACAGATGTGGGTAGGGGTTGCAGCCTGGCCCGGCCACCTCGGCCACCTTGAACCAGCTCATTTAGGTCCTGGCTGAGACACCTGCCTGCTGAAGGGCCTGAGAGGAAGCTGTATTTATACTGTGGCCTGGGAGGAAGCCCATAGCAGCTCTGGGATCTTCTAAAAATGGAGGCAGGAGCTTGGAGAAGCAGGTTGGCAGAGCCAGATCCAGCAGAGTGGGCTGTAGGCAGGTGGCACTAAGCTGAACCTAGGCATGGCTGCCAGCTCCTGCCCACTCCTTATTTTCCTGAGCCAGAGAGATGAGGTCCTGCTGTGACATCACATGGCCCCCTGTTCCAGTCCCAGCTGCTCCTGTGACTGGTTCAAATCATAGCCTAGTTTTCCAGTTGGCAAAGTGGGGGTGGCCTCAGTGCTCCCATCCTGGGGCTGGGCTGCAGTGTCAACATGGTAGGCCATGTCACGCACTAAGCATAGAATGGGCGTGTAGGAGGTGCTCCAGAGTGTCGCTAGCTGCTGTGACTCAGATGTAGGTCTGCTCCAGGGGCACGTGGTCTCTTGGGGAGGCTGCCCCTGCCACAGAAAATCCTGAGACCAGGGTTGGAGCAAGAGACGTGGAGGCTCTATGGGGGGAGCATTGCCTGGCCCAGAGGAAGAGGCGCGGACGTGCAGTCAGGTAGCCTTCTGGAGGTGGTAGCCTTTAAGCCCAGCCTCGAAGGAAGGATGGGATTCCTGCAGGCAGACACTGGTGGAGTGTCTGGGGGACCAATGGGGACGAGAGAGTCTGTGCTCCGAGGGCCATGCAGGGCCTGTGCATCCTGTGAGCTTGCTGAATGAGACAGACCTGAGATGCTGGGAGGGAACTGAAAGACCCTTGTGCTGGTCACGCTGGCCTCTAAGCAGATTCAACCCTCGTGCTGGACTTGGAAATGGGAGCAGGACAGTGGAGAGAGCGACAGGTGTCCGGGGAGGCACAGGCTCCTTGTTCTCTGGCATCGTCCAGGCAGCAGAATCCTCCTCAGCCCTGGCCCATGCCCCATGGGGAGGGATAGGCAGGCAATAAGGAGGGGTTGGTTGGAGACCCCAGCCCCCAAGTACCATCTCCCCAGAAATCTGGCCAGTGCCAGGCCCTGTGGCCAGGGGCCAGGAGTCTCAATCCACCTGTTGGGGACCTGCCCTGAACTGCTGGTTCGGGGCACTGTACCAGGAGAGGATGTATTTTGAGGTGGTGGTGATGTGGTGTTGCTCATCTGTCTGTCTCCTGGGGCTCTGGTGCTGGGGGCTGCTGATCAACCCCTCATTGTCCCAGAGTGGACTGTGTAAGGCAGGCCAGGGAGGAGCAAGGTCAGGTGGGTGGGACTTGGCCTTCAAGCAGATTCCTCAATGGACATCTTCCTGAAGGGTCCTGGCCCACAAGGTCATTGCTGGGCTGTGCACCCCTAGAGTACTGGGCTGTTTCTATGCCCTCAGAGGCCCTGTATAAGCTCCTTCTCAGCACTTCCCCTTGGGGAGGTGCCCATGCCTGCCCACCAGCCCCGCTCCTCTCCCCTGCTATGGGCTCTTCCATTCTCCCTTGGTGCCCTGTACCCTCAGGGTGTCAGAGGAAGGGAAGAGGCATCATGAAGCACAGAGGATGTGTAGGAGGTGCCCTCACACAGCCCTGCACCAGTACCAGGTACCAGAGCTGAGGGTGGCGGGTACCAGACAGGACACAATGAGGCTGGTTTTCCCGGGAACCCCTTCCCCCATCATCCCTCTGATCTGACCTCCCTGACCCAGGCTTCCCTCCTACCTGCTCTGTAAGATTCTCTCTGACTAGATCTCCCCAGATCTCTGTGCTTGGGCCCTGGTTCCACTTCAGGGTCTAAGAAGCTCATAGGAACAAGTACATGAATCACTTACAGATTTATTATAGACCTGGCTCCCTGCTGAGAATTTTACCTGCATTGTCTGGTTTAATCCTCAACATTTTTCTTCTTAGAACTTTTGCCATAAGGCGTTTGTGCTCACCAGAGAGAAAGAGACAGAGACAATGAGAGGGAAAGTGAGAAATCACCCCTCGGGAGATGGCCACACCATAATCTCTCCTCCTCCATTATTCTCCTCCTGGGATCATTGGCATCCACACACACGTGCCTGGCATGATTTTGAAGACACTAAGTCTGGGACTCGAACTGTAGTCGACCATGTGAAAGTTCAGTGACATAACCAGTATGTCATCTACTGGGCCTTATCCTCAACAATTGTATCCATCCCATTTTACAGGAAGAAAGTTGAGGCTGGAAGGTAAATTGTTCCCTTGCTCCAAGGTATACCTTGGAGCTTTGCAGCCTCTTGAAGTGCCCACCCCTGTCGTCCCCTCCCTGCCCCGCCATCTGCCTCAGTTCCTCAGCACACCTGTTCCCCTCTCTCCCATCCTGCTTGCTCTGAACAAATTCCCACCAGTTTTCCTAGCCCACTGGTGGGTACCCTCGGGGCCTGTCTGCCGTTTCCCCTCTCGCCCATCCTGCTTGCTCGGAACAAATTCCCGCCAGTTTTCCTAGCCCACTGGTGGGTACCCTCGGGGCCTGTCTGCCATCCTTTTTCTTACCCCCACTACCAATGGGCTTCACTAGAAGGAGAAAAACAGACCAGGAAAGGTTGGAGCTGAAAAGGGAGCGGCAACGGTGATGACTGGGGCTACATCCGGGAGCCCCAACAGTCAGGCTTACTGTCCCTGAGACATACACAGACATCCAGGCTGCGCACAATCCCCATTGGCTCCGCAGACACCTCAACCTTGACAGGCCCACACTAAATGCACTGTTGTCCCTGACCTGATTTTCCTTCTGGTTCCAGATTAGCAAATGCCAGCTCTGTCCATCCCTCCATCAGGAGGGACCAGCAGTTGGCATAATGGCTATGTCACTGGACTCCCATGTAGTCAACTGTGGTTTGAGTCCCAGACCCGGTGGCTTAAACTCATGCTGGGTGTGTGTGCGTGCCCAAGATCCTGAGAGGAGAATGGAGAAGGGATTGTGGCATGGCCATCCTCCCGGGGAGTGATTTGTCGTTTTCTGTCTCTGTCTCTCTTCGTCTTTCTGCTGAGTGCATGCACCCTATAGAAAAAAACTCTCAACACACACACACACACAGGTAAGCCACATCTTGGAGTCGCCCTGGACTTCTAACCTCACTGGCCTGCCATGTTACCTGTGGACATCTCTAGTTCTGCCCCTTCCTCTCCATTCCCACTGTTTCAAAGTGTGCCCAACACCCAGAACAGGGCCTGGCACAGGAGGCTCATCTCTCCTACCCATTCTCTCTTCGTGTCCTGTTAGAAAATGCCAACCTAACCCTGTCCCGCTCTGGTTCCAAGCCCTCCATGCTCCCCTTTGAACTCAGGGTGGTGGTCATGCTCTCTCTCCTGGCTTGCAAGATCCTGAACAATCTGGCCCCACCTGCCTCCACAGCCTCCTCTGCTCACATGCTGCTATAGATACATGTTCCAGCCAGAACAGGTTCCCGTAGGCGGCCAGCTGCCCCAGGCTGAATCACACTGCTGCCTTTGCATATGTCAGTCCCTCTGCCTACAAAGCCTTGCCCGTCTCAGCCCGTCTGCCCAGTGAACTCTCCATGCTTCAGGAGCCTGTTCAAAGGTCACCGTGGCTGAGAGGCCCAACTTGGCCACCTCGTATGTCTCCCTGTCATGGCTCTTCAAGGTCGGCTGTCATGCTGTCATGATGGGTGTGTCTGGCGTCTTGATGTGCAGGGAGCATCCTCAGGCCCCAGGGGCCTTGCCTCACTCACCTCTGTGTGGCGTTCCAGCACAGACCTGGGCACAGGAGGTGGGAGTGGAAGATGTTCCTCGGTGCCAGTTATGCCAAAGGCACGTGAACGGCCATGTCCAGGAGTGTGAACTTGCAGCCTGCACCCGTGTCTTGACCAAAGGAGGGTATTTTTGCATGCACAGCAGAGGACCCTAGAGCTGAGTTGCTTAGCAAAGGTAATGGATTCTTTCTCTTGTTCTTGGGGGTTGACTGAGCTCTGCTGGGAAGTTCTGCTCCACACAGTGTAGCCAAAGTCCCTCGGGTGGCTGCACTCAGCTGAGTTCAGCTGGGCGGGAACTTCTCACTCTTGAGGGTCTCTCCCCACATGGCTTCTTACCGTTCTATAGTCTTGGCCGAGCATCTTTGTAGTGTGGCGTTTGGCTTTCCTGAGGGAATGTTGCAGGAGGACAAGTCCTGGTTTGTGAGAACCTTTTAGGTCTTTGTCTATATCACACTAACATTCGTTGCCAAAGCAAGTCACATGGCTATTACTGAGGTTAGGGTGCAGTTCCTTGGGGTTATCAGGGCAACTGTCTATTATGGTCATGTTTTGTTTTTATTTTTTAAATTACTATTTTTAGACATTTTCCATGGACTGGCTCTGTGACTAGTAGCCAAATCCCACATAGCTAATTGTGCAGTTTGAGTCCTACTTTGAAAGACATGGAGAAGGGATTGTGGCATTACCATTTCCCATGGGTGGTGCTTTCTCTTCTCCCTCTCTCTAGAGTGTGCATGTGCCCTCTAGTTCCAAATAATAATAATAATAATAATAATAATAGTAATAATAATAAAGGTCCTGAGTATAGTTGAGCATCTTCCCCACCTGCCAGATCAAGAGCAAAGTAATCAAAGGTGGTTTGTAGTGGCCTCTGACCCCATTGCTTCAAACCAAAGACCCAGCAGAAATCTGGCCTTGGCCCATGAACCAAAACTAGGTCTGCAGGTGTGGCAATGAGGGCCACCCAGTCTCAAACTCTCCATGTCGTGGCCTGGCCCAGAGGAAGAGGCGCGGACGTGCAGTCAGGTAGCCTTCTGGAGGTGGTAGCCTTTAAGCCCAGCCTCGAAGGAAGGATGGGATTCCTGCAGGCAGACACTGGTGGAGTGTCTGGGGGACCAATGGGGACGAGAGAGTCTGTGCTCCGAGGGCCATGCAGGGCCTGTGCATCCTGTGAGCTTGCTGAATGAGACAGACCTGAGATGCTGGGAGGGAACTGAAAGACCCTTGTGCTGGTCACGCTGGCCTCTAAGCAGATTCAACCCTCGTGCTGGACTTGGAAATGGGAGCAGGACAGTGGAGAGAGCGACAGGTGTCCGGGGAGGCACAGGCTCCTTGTTCTCTGGCATCGTCCAGGCAGCAGAATCCTCCTCAGCCCTGGCCCATGCCCCATGGGGAGGGATAGGCAGGCAATAAGGAGGGGTTGGTTGGAGACCCCAGCCCCCAAGTACCATCTCCCCAGAAATCTGGCCAGTGCCAGGCCCTGTGGCCAGGGGCCAGGAGTCTCAATCCACCTGTTGGGGACCTGCCCTGAACTGCTGGTTCGGGGCACTGTACCAGGAGAGGATGTATTTTGAGGTGGTGGTGATGTGGTGTTGCTCATCTGTCTGTCTCCTGGGGCTCTGGTGCTGGGGGCTGCTGATCAACCCCTCATTGTCCCAGAGTGGACTGTGTAAGGCAGGCCAGGGAGGAGCAAGGTCAGGTGGGTGGGACTTGGCCTTCAAGCAGATTCCTCAATGGACATCTTCCTGAAGGGTCCTGGCCCACAAGGTCATTGCTGGGCTGTGCACCCCTAGAGTACTGGGCTGTTTCTATGCCCTCAGAGGCCCTGTATAAGCTCCTTCTCAGCACTTCCCCTTGGGGAGGTGCCCATGCCTGCCCACCAGCCCCGCTCCTCTCCCCTGCTATGGGCTCTTCCATTCTCCCTTGGTGCCCTGTACCCTCAGGGTGTCAGAGGAAGGGAAGAGGCATCATGAAGCACAGAGGATGTGTAGGAGGTGCCCTCACACAGCCCTGCACCAGTACCAGGTACCAGAGCTGAGGGTGGCGGGTACCAGACAGGACACAATGAGGCTGGTTTTCCCGGGAACCCCTTCCCCCATCATCCCTCTGATCTGACCTCCCTGACCCAGGCTTCCCTCCTACCTGCTCTGTAAGATTCTCTCTGACTAGATCTCCCCAGATCTCTGTGCTTGGGCCCTGGTTCCACTTCAGGGTCTAAGAAGCTCATAGGAACAAGTACATGAATCACTTACAGATTTATTATAGACCTGGCTCCCTGCTGAGAATTTTACCTGCATTGTCTGGTTTAATCCTCAACATTTTTCTTCTTAGAACTTTTGCCATAAGGCGTTTGTGCTCACCAGAGAGAAAGAGACAGAGACAATGAGAGGGAAAGTGAGAAATCACCCCTCGGGAGATGGCCACACCATAATCTCTCCTCCTCCATTATTCTCCTCCTGGGATCATTGGCATCCACACACACGTGCCTGGCATGATTTTGAAGACACTAAGTCTGGGACTCGAACTGTAGTCGACCATGTGAAAGTTCAGTGACATAACCAGTATGTCATCTACTGGGCCTTATCCTCAACAATTGTATCCATCCCATTTTACAGGAAGAAAGTTGAGGCTGGAAGGTAAATTGTTCCCTTGCTCCAAGGTATACCTTGGAGCTTTGCAGCCTCTTGAAGTGCCCACCCCTGTCGTCCCCTCCCTGCCCCGCCATCTGCCTCAGTTCCTCAGCACACCTGTTCCCCTCTCTCCCATCCTGCTTGCTCTGAACAAATTCCCACCAGTTTTCCTAGCCCACTGGTGGGTACCCTCGGGGCCTGTCTGCCATCCTTTTTCTTACCCCCACTACCAATGGGCTTCACTAGAAGGAGAAAAACAGACCAGGAAAGGTTGGAGCTGAAAAGGGAGCGGCAACGGTGATGACTGGGGCTACATCCGGGAGCCCCAACAGTCAGGCTTACTGTCCCTGAGACATACACAGACATCCAGGCTGCGCACAATCCCCATTGGCTCCGCAGACACCTCAACCTTGACAGGCCCACACTAAATGCACTGTTGTCCCTGACCTGATTTTCCTTCTGGTTCCAGATTAGCAAATGCCAGCTCTGTCCATCCCTCCATCAGGAGGGACCAGCAGTTGGCATAATGGCTATGTCACTGGACTCCCATGTAGTCAACTGTGGTTTGAGTCCCAGACCCGGTGGCTTAAACTCATGCTGGGTGTGTGTGCGTGCCCAAGATCCTGAGAGGAGAATGGAGAAGGGATTGGGGCATGGCCATCCTCCCGGGGAGTGATTTGTCGTTTTCTGTCTCTGTCTCTCTTCGTCTTTCTGCTGAGTGCATGCACCCTATAGAAAAAAACTCTCAACACACACACACACACAGGTAAGCCACATCTTGGAGTCGCCCTGGACTTCTAACCTCACTGGCCTGCCATGTTACCTGTGGACATCTCTAGTTCTGCCCCTTCCTCTCCATTCCCACTGTTTCAAAGTGTGCCCAACACCCAGAACAGGGCCTGGCACAGGAGGCTCATCTCTCCTACCCATTCTCTCTTCGTGTCCTGTTAGAAAATGCCAACCTAACCCTGTCCCGCTCTGGTTCCAAGCCCTCCATGCTCCCCTTTGAACTCAGGGTGGTGGTCATGCTCTCTCTCCTGGCTTGCAAGATCCTGAACAATCTGGCCCCACCTGCCTCCACAGCCTCCTCTGCTCACATGCTGCTATAGATACATGTTCCAGCCAGAACAGGTTCCCGTAGGCGGCCAGCTGCCCCAGGCTGAATCACACTGCTGCCTTTGCATATGTCAGTCCCTCTGCCTACAAAGCCTTGCCCGTCTCAGCCCGTCTGCCCAGTGAACTCTCCATGCTTCAGGAGCCTGTTCAAAGGTCACCGTGGCTGAGAGGCCCAACTTGGCCACCTCGTATGTCTCCCTGTCATGGCTCTTCAAGGTCGGCTGTCATGCTGTCATGATGGGTGTGTCTGGCGTCTTGATGTGCAGGGAGCATCCTCAGGCCCCAGGGGCCTTGCCTCACTCACCTCTGTGTGGCGTTCCAGCACAGACCTGGGCACAGGAGGTGGGAGTGGAAGATGTTCCTCGGTGCCAGTTATGCCAAAGGCACGTGAACGGCCATGTCCAGGAGTGTGAACTTGCAGCCTGCACCCGTGTCTTGACCAAAGGAGGGTATTTTTGCATGCACAGCAGAGGACCCTAGAGCTGAGTTGCTTAGCAAAGGTAATGGATTCTTTCTCTTGTTCTTGGGGGTTGACTGAGCTCTGCTGGGAAGTTCTGCTCCACACAGTGTAGCCAAAGTCCCTCGGGTGGCTGCACTCAGCTGAGTTCAGCTGGGCGGGAACTTCTCACTCTTGAGGGTCTCTCCCCACATGGCTTCTTACCGTTCTATAGTCTTGGCCGAGCATCTTTGTAGTGTGGCGTTTGGCTTTCCTGAGGGAATGTTGCAGGAGGACAAGTCCTGGTTTGTGAGAACCTTTTAGGTCTTTGTCTATATCACACTAACATTCGTTGCCAAAGCAAGTCACATGGCTATTACTGAGGTTAGGGTGCAGTTCCTTGGGGTTATCAGGGCAACTGTCTATTATGGTCATGTTTTGTTTTTATTTTTTAAATTACTATTTTTAGACATTTTCCATGGACTGGCTCTGTGACTAGTAGCCAAATCCCACATAGCTAATTGTGCAGTTTGAGTCCTACTTTGAAAGACATGGAGAAGGGATTGTGGCATTACCATTTCCCATGGGTGGTGCTTTCTCTTCTCCCTCTCTCTAGAGTGTGCATGTGCCCTCTAGTTCCAAATAATAATAATAATAATAATAATAATAGTAATAATAATAAAGGTCCTGAGTATAGTTGAGCATCTTCCCCACCTGCCAGATCAAGAGCAAAGTAATCAAAGGTGGTTTGTAGTGGCCTCTGACCCCATTGCTTCAAACCAAAGACCCAGCAGAAATCTGGCCTTGGCCCATGAACCAAAACTAGGTCTGCAGGTGTGGCAATGAGGGCCACCCAGTCTCAAACTCTCCATGTAGAGCATGAAGAAAGAAAGAGGATGATAGGGAATGTGGTGGGTGAGAAGAAAGGAGACAGTGAATCACACGGTGGCTTTTTAAGTTCACTCAGAAGTGATGCATCGCTCTTCTGTGACATGACATGTACCAGTGCAAGCCTAACTTCAAAGTGAGAGGGAATAGGTGATCCTACCATGGGGTAGGGAAAAAAAAAAGAGAGAGGCTGTCTTGGAAAACAGGCCCCGCACTGGATGCCTGTCACTGCAAGCACCAGAAGAGGGACTGGTACTCCACTTTCTACAAAGAAAGAGAACGTCAAAGGATGCCTCTGAACGGTGGGGCTTTGGTGCTCAGAGAACATAGTGAGAAGAATCTTTTCTTCCCCTCTTCCCATCTGCTCTTTCCTTATTTTACATTCTCTTTTCTCATTCTTGATTCAGGGACTTTAGCTAAAAGATCTTCAAGATCATTTTGAACATCTTATATCTCTTCCCACCATCATCTTTCTGGGGCCAGGTGACACTGTTCTTACTGCATGCCACCATGCACCAAACACATACTTCCCCTACCCTCATTCTAGAAGTCTCTGGATGCTACTAAGCTCCCTGGGTCCCACACCATTGCCTTTTTACATTTTTAATTGTTTATTTAATTTTATTTGTTATTATTTGATGAGAGAGAGAAAGTGAGAAAGCAAGCTACAGGTCTGGGACTTGAACCGCAATTTGCCACGTGGAAGTCCAGCACCTTAACCCCACACCACCTGCCGGCCCCACACCATTGCCCTTTAATAGTTGGTTCTGGGGCCTAGGGTGGAACCCTAGTTGTGTTGCGGTTGTCAGAAGTGAGTTTATTCAACATTTCTGGCTCTTCTCCATCCCGTGGTAAGATCACCTAGTCCCTCTAACTTTGAAGTTAGGCTTGCACTGGTAGATGTCACATCATAGAAGAGCGATGCATCACTTCTGAGAGAACATTAAAAGCCAGCGTGTGATTCACTGTCTCCTTTCTTCCCACCCACCATGTTCCCATTCTTCCCCTTTCTTTTTTTATGTTGAAATGGAGCCTCTGTTAGCCTGTGACCTCTAATGATCACTGTGTGCAGAACCCCCCTCTATGCCCAGGTAGTGTGAATGAGGAGACACTTTTCTGTTAAGTGGCTGATATTTGGGGAATGCTTGTCACTTCAGCATAATAGGCTATTCTGACTGACACACACACATTCAAGTTCAACAGAAGAGACTACAGACCTGCTGAAATCACTTGTCTGGCACTCATAACCAGTCTGTCTGGAAAATGACAAGATGCTCTTCAAATGGTCTCAAAAGACTTTTGGGGACTAGCAGGAGGCGTGGTGAGTAAGGTGTTGGACTCTCGCATGGAATGTGGACTCCAACCGCGGTTCAAGTTCCTGACCCAGTGGCTTGAAAATCACACCAGGCATGTATGCATGCATGCCTAAAATCCCAGGAGGAGACTAGAGAAGAGATTGCAGCTCCATCCCTTTTGGGAGTGGGAGTGATTTCTCACTTTCCCTCTCACTGTCCTTCTTTCTGTCTCTCTCCAGTGAGCACACACATACACACCCTATAGCAAAATCTTTGAAAAAGAAAGACATTTAGTAAATTCCAGTAGAAATCTATATGAGTCTTAGTGACCAATGAGTTGTGGAGAGGTGTGGGAATGGAGAAGTCAGGCATCCAGAAACAGAAGGAAATTGCCTCCTTCAGTTCATTTGTTAAACCAACAAGGAAAAGAATTCTTCTCAAACTGGGCCATTTGGGAACACTTGAGGTTTGTTTTTGTTTTCTTTTTTTTTTTTTTAAAAAAGCTTGCTTTCCCTAATTAGGCTAAAGTTGGGCTGGCTGTGGTGTTTTCCCCTAGCACACCCCCACTGAAACATGTCGATTCCTTTTGACCTTTCCTTTTCCTTTCTGTTTTAGAAGAAGTAATTAAAAATTTGGTGTTCCTTCTCTTCCTTTCCAGAGCACTTGGAGAACCGAAGGTGGTATCGTGTTGTCAGTAACTTTATTTCCAGCTTACTGCCTCACAAATTGGAATTGAAAGCCACTGCACTATCCTAACAACAGGCTTCTCTTAGCTGTCAGGGTTTAAACATATTTTACAAAGCAATCATCTGTATGCAGTCAAGAGAGGTGCCTCACCCAGGTCAAGAAGCAAGAACTGCAACACAACTAGGGTTCCACCCTAGGCCCCAGAACCAACTATTAAAGGGCAATGGTGTGGGGCCGGCAGGTGGTGTGGAGTGAAGGCTGCTGGGGAGGTGGTGGCTCAGCCAGAGCCCTCGGTAGCAGACCCTCCTCTAGCTCTGCTGGGACCGAAAGGGCCACTGCTGGCAAAGCCAGTGGCTCAGCAGGCTCGCTGATGACAGGGCTGTCCTAGCCTCCTTGAAGAGTAAAGTCTGGCTTCTAGGGGTGACTTTGTATCAGGCAGGACTATTCGTGACATGGCCATGGTTTTTCTGCAGCTGAAAGGTCCGGAACTCGAGGTGACGGTGGTTCATGCTGAGGGCCACAGGTGACAGAGCTGGCTTTATCTCCTCTGAACCTGAAAGGTTTGTCACTGGAGGTGGCGGTGGCTCAGGGTGGGCAGTAGTGACAGTGCTGACTCTAGCTCATCTGCAGATGATTGTGCTGCTTCTAGAAGTGACAGGCTTAGGCTGGGCCCATGGGCAGGGCCAGCTCCAGTTCCTCTGCTGCAGAACGGCTGCTGCTAGAGGTGGTGGCTCTTATAAATAGGGCAGGTGCGAGCTTCTGGGTGGTCCATGAGCCAGTGGAGGTTCCTGCTCTCTGGAGCTGGTGAGGATGTGGCCCCATGTCCAATGTGTGTGGTGTGAAAGATTCTCAGGTAACTCAAGCTCTGGAGCAGCTGCTTCAGGTGCCATCAAATGTCATGATGAAACACAGAAGCTGGAGGTAGCTCTCAATCTCAACGTGGCACCGAGTCTTCAGATGAGAAGATACTGTAAAAGTTGTCAGAATCAAAATGGAGTTGTCTATGTCCACTCGTGTTAAACCCTGACTGAACGGAGCCAAGGAAGGCCATGGAGGAGGTGTTTTCTCATGCAAGCATGCCCGATTACAAGAACTGTCACAAAGACTCTTCCAGAATCACAACCTTCCCCAATGCCTACTGCACCCTAGCACAGGAGTACTGTGAGGACAACTGTCCTGAATCTGTCTGTCTAACCTTGGATCCATGCTATCCTTGGGATCGATCCTGATAGCCAGGGATAATTGCTTCAAAACAATTTAGGTAATCCCTCCTCATTTTTCCTTTAAAAGTTCTTGTCTTTCCTTACCATCATGAACACAGCTGCTGTTTACTATAGCGAGCATCTTCTGCATTGCAATGCTGACTCCCATTTAAATATCATTTTTCTTTTTGAGAGTCTTATGCTGTCTGTTATTCAGAGGCTGACGTATTGGCAGCCCAGATGAAACTACCTGACCGTGGGCAGGTTAGCGCCTCTGGAATCGAGCACAGCTGCCCACAGGGTCCTGGAGCCCTCTGCTTCCACGGCTCACCTTGTCTGCCCTGGTGAATCTCCTCTCAGATTCCTGGACTCTGTGTCTTTGGTGAGCCCATTAGACTTCAGATCTTGTTTGGTGCCTCAGAGAAAGGACCTCACACTTCTCCTAGGGTATAAAGGATGTTGTGTTTTCTGAAAAGTCTTTTCTGGTATAAGGCTAGTATCCTTTCTGAGAGCACTCTAGTGTTCTCTGCAGATCTGAATGGTTTTTGTTTGTTTGTGAAGACTTAGATCTTCTCTGGTGAACTAATTATTTTTTGTTGTTGTTGCATCTTTGGATTTATGTGCTTGTAAATAATTTGGCTCTTTCTTTCTTGCCTATTTTCTAAACATTTTTCCAGGAATAAAGTCTTTGCTTCTGGGATTGGGGAAACAAAATGAATGAAATTGTAAAAATTCAAAGGCCTGCCAAGGTAACCTTCCTTCTGGGACTACAAGTCGCTATATCGTCTTTACGCCATCTTCTTTTTCCCCTCGCCGTCTCTGACACTGATTATGTCACTGTTGACATGGCTATTTGCTAAAGGTTCAAGGTTCTGCTCGGTTTTCTCTCTTGCTGTTGTTATCGTTTTCAGATTGGATCATGTCTATTTGTTCTGAAATGTAGAACAACGACAGTGTGTAAGCTAAAGTTCTGAAGTTTGAAGGATCTGACAGATTAAAGAATGTGACAGAGAAGGTCCAAAGATGCCTCTTTCTCAAGGTGTAGGCAGACCCTTCCAGCTCCTCCCCATCCTCTGGCTTGTAAACCCTAGACTCTGTCACCTATGTCTAATAAGAAATGGTTTGAGGAACCTGACAGAGTGCAGCGAAAGCACACACGCACACACACACGTGGAAGTTAATACCCATAGACAGTAGCCCAAGAGGATCCAAAGTTATTTATAATAGGAATTCAGGAAAAAGGGCATTTTAAAAATGGCCCAAAATCACCCCCTTTCTACCAGAGAGTGGGTGGTAAAGAGTGGGTGTGAGGTGTAAAGAGAAGAAATATTTAACAAACCAAAAAATAGTAAAGTTCGCTTGTGAAAAAAAGTGTATATATCATGATGGGGACTTTATGTAAAATGTGAAATTAATCTGAAAAACAAACAAATAAAAAAAATAAAACCGAAAATGTGCCTATAATATACTTGGTAGTTTAGATCTAACAGCATCTAAATATAAGGGTTTTTTTCCTTTTTAAAGAATTATTTATTTAATTGTATTTAGTAGTAGTAGTATGTTTAAGCTTGCTTTGGGCACATGTGTTGGAGAGAGAGAGAGAGAGAGAATAAGAAAGCAAGTCACCAGGTACAGCACCTTAACTACCATGCCACCTGCTGGCCCTCAAAGTTGGCTTTAAAATTTCAACAAAATTTAAATCAACTATTCTGTATTGAGAAAATAAATATCTCTATTAATGGTTTTTTAAAAAAGGCAAAAAAGCAATATACTAGTTCAGAATTCTCTAGCATTTGAAAAATATGAGATCTCAGATTTAAATGACAATACTTAAAAATGAGCAAAGTGAAGAAATACACACTTTGACTATTACGATGAACTGCAGAATTTTGAGCGTAGACAGAAAAAAAGGTAAAAAAATTACCGGAAAGAAGATGCATGGCCTCCAAAAAAAAGTAGATCAATGACAGGTTTTTTTTTTTTTTTTGAGAAGTTTTCACTATAGGGTGCATGCGCTCACCAGACAGACAGAGAGGGACATAGAGACAGAAAGCAAGAAATTACCCCCCCAGGGGGGATGGCCACGCTGCAATCCCTTCTCCTCCATTCTCCTCTCAGGATCTTGGGGATGCACGCACACGCGCCTGGCGTGAGTTTTAAGCCACCGGGTCTGGGACGCGAACCACGGTCAACTACGTGGGAGTCCAGCGACATAGCCATTACTCTAACTGCTGGTCCCAATGACAGGCTTTTTAACAGCCATGCTGAATTCCAGAAGACAATGGATTATTACCTTTAATAAAATATAAACAAAATGCTAGCCAAATAATCACCCTACAATATTATACTCAGTTCAACTTTTGTAAAATATTAAGGCAAAATAAAGACATCTTAGACATCAGGAAAACCGAGTCTGCCACTCAGTGACCTTCATTAAAAGAAATTTGAAAGGATGCATTTCAGTTAGTAAACCTAGAGAAACGCATGGGGTTCAATGATAAGCAGTGATTAATAAAATATTGGGTTGTTGGAAAATTCTTGAACATATTTTTTCTGTGTAAAAATGTGTCCTCACTTTTCCAGCCATCCAATATGTCAGCAAAGTGAACTATTGGCTATAAAAGTACTGATAGCTCACTTTTTTTTTAAAAAAAAAAAAGATGAGGGGAGAAAAAATTGAATTTTTATTGGCTATTGAAAGAACGGCAAGTACATAAAAAGCAAAATTATACTCAATTGCATGAGTTCATTCAGAGGGAAAACAATGCACGCTCAACATGAGAATAGTGTTCTATGGGAGAAGAACATGGAAGTAGCGTGGGTGGATACAAGAAATTAATTTTAAAACAAAGAAGTGAATTAGACAAAAACATACTTTAAGGCAAAATGTGCCAATAGGAGGGACCATTGGTGTAATGGCTATGTCACTGGACTCCCATGTAGTCGACCGCAGTTCAAGTCCTGGATTCGGTGACTTAAACTCATGCTGGGAGTATGTGCATGTGTGCCCAGGATCCTGAGAGGAGGATGGAGGAGATGGGATTGTGGCATGGCCATCCCCCCGGGGAGTGATGTCTCACTTTCTGTCTCCATTTTTCTGGTGAGCGCACGTGCCCTATAGCAGAAACCTCTCAAAAAAAAAATAAATAAATAGTAATAAATAAGTAAATAAAAAAGCACCAACAGGAGAGACAAGGGAGCCAACATAAACACAAAGAAGACATTGATCTACCGACAGGGCCCGCAGGTAGTGTAGTGGTTAGGTGCTTGACTCCCACATATCCTGGTCCTGGACCTGGCAGCTTGAAAGTCACACCAGAGTGAGTTGCATGCATGCCCCAAATCCTGAGAGAAGAAGGATTGCAATGTGGCCATCCATCCCTTCTGGGGAATGATTTCTCACTCATTCTCTCTCTGTGTGTCTTTGTTGAGTGTATGTGCCCTATAGCAAAAATCTCTCTCTCAAAATTAAAATAAAAAGGATTGATCTACTGAGGTTAATATTTATGAATTTGAATGCATTCTGCACTGAAGTACAAACAGCCCATGCATGCGTCCCAGTGCGACTGGATGCTGCAGCTCAGCAGGGTCTCACTCTCATCACTGAGCTCTTGCCCCAGTCCAGGTATCCTTTCCCGGGGACCATGTATTAGCAATGGGGTCAGGATCTCTGCTGAGGGGAAGGGGTCTCTGACTAGGCCCTGAGCCTCTGCATGGATGGGCCTCCTGGACTGAGCATTTTCAGCTCTGGCCAGGCTGGACTCCTGCCAGGTCTTACGGAAAGAGCCCAGCTCTGCAGGAGTAGACCAGGTTATTCCAGAAATCCCTGCAGCCACCCAAGGTTCCTGGACTGAGTGTAAGTCCAGTGCATACCCCCCTAAAGGACGTGGGCACTGAGTGAAAATGAACCACACTCTAGACAGATGCTCTGAACGCCAGAATCTGACCACAGCCACGTAGAGGCAGATTCGGAGAGAGAAGAGAGGTGCTGGCGAGCACAGCTGAGGAAGGGGAGAGGCACTTGGAAAGTGTGTGGGAGGAGGACTGGATAACTGCCGGGCTCCGGGTGTTAGAGACAAGATCCAGCAGGGTGAGGAAGGCCTTGGGCTGTGAGGCCCAAGCAGGGAGAATTGGAGTTTGCTGGCCTGAGGGTCAAGGTGGGAACTGGAGGGATGGCACTGGGTTGGGAAGGGGTGAGAGGGGACAGGACCTGTAAGCAGGAGCTCAGTGAGGTCAGGGATGGGTTCAGGAGGGTCTTGTGGGGCTGTAGGACCCTGCTGGCACTCAAGGCCCTCTTTTAGAGTCTACAGGTGCTGGAGCCCTGAATTCTGAGCCTCCGACCTCTTACAATGAGAGAGGAGGTCGCCTTGACAATCACTTTCGGCTTCTTGTTTCTGGTGCCTGGACAGAGATTCTAACTGGCCCATCGAGGGAAAGA
>NW_006159774.1:680808-694732 GCF_000334495.1 Tupaia belangeri chinensis
AAGAGCTTGAAGCCAGGCACAGAGAACAAGTGTGGTCCCTGCCCCTCTGCACCTTCATGAGTGTCCTGGCTCATGGTCTCTTTCCACACCTGCTCAGAGATTTTTGAGAAGGAAGGGAAGGAGGATGTCCCAAGCAGAGGAGATAGGGGATCTGGAGGAATGAGTAAAAACTTCAATTTTATTTAAAATAGTTAAACATTAAGAGAGAGAACGTGGGGGGGGGGCAGCAGTTGGCTAACTGGGGGATACCCACAATGCTGGGGCCCTTCGTCTTTCCTGGTTTCAGCACTTCCATTAGGTATAGTGGGTACTCTTGCCCCCTGGTGGCCATAAATAGCACTGCAGCCTAAGGCCTGAAACTCAGAAACAAAATCCTAACCCTAGGTCTGGATGTTTTAAGGCATGGGGACCTCCCTAGATGATGGGGCAAAGAGGAGAGGCCTGCAACTTCTGAGTGGTGAGAGGGACCACAGAAGATCCCCCTGCCCCCCTGTAACCACGCGCTGTTTCTGGTGTCCAGGTACTCCCCAGGCCTCCTCACTGTCAGGACAAGGACACTGGCTACGCTTATGTGAGGATCCATAGGCTCCAACAAAGGTCTGTCCCTGATCTCTGGACGAGTAGCCCAAAGCTCTGCTTTGTCCTCCAGAACCCAGGTTCTCTGTCCCCAAGCTCCCAGGCTGCTGTCTGCTCAGAAGGACCTACAGGGAAGAGCCAGCAGTGGCCTCAACCCCGAGATTCTAGGACCCTGGGGACAGCCCTTCCCATTAGTCTGGCATGTCTTCCCCTCCTCACACCCAGGCCCTGTCACTTCCCTGCAGTCTCCTCCTCCGTGACCTGCTCCTGGGCTCTGTATGCACATAAGTCTGAATGAGTGTGAGAGTGTGTGTGTGAGTGAGTGTGTGTGTGAGAACGTGTGCATGTGCGTGCATGTGTGTGTGTGAAGCATGGCATGCACCCGTACAAAGCCATCCTGCACTATGTGGAATCTGACAGGTATCGGAAAGGGCCAGGGTCTCCAGGTTCTCAGGGCTCTTATTCCCAAGGGAAATCCCACAAGAGGGCTGAGCCTGGCCTAGGATGTAGCAGCCAGCCCTCCTTCTCTATACTCTGTCACTTGCTGGCCTTGGTCTTCCTTGCCTCTCTGCTGCCTCAGTTTCTCGACTCTCGGTAGAGGAGAGGCAGAGGAGGTGAGAGGAGAAAGGAAGGAGAGGGTCTCACAGGAACATTTCAGGGCACAAAGGCTGCAGAGTTTGGATCTTGGAATGCTCAGCACCTGCCTCCCACACATAACCCTGCCCACAGCCCCCGCTTTAACCGAAGGTCAAGCACTGTATGATCTAGCCCCTTCTGGAATTGGGTGTCAGGTGTTTGTATCTTTAAGGCAAACCAGCTGGTGGGATTGAATGCCTGATGTTCTGAGCAGGGTGTGCAGTGAGGTCCCTCTCTGCTCCATATACAGAGCCGATAGCTCAGACATATGGACAGAAAAGCAATATAGATATACGTGTGTGCCTACACACACTCACTCACACACACACACACACACACGCACACGCTAGCCTATATACCATCAAGGATGGAAGAAACACACAGACTGGTGCCTACCAGCTCAGATCCCGAGGCAGGTCAGAAGGCTGATACCCAGCTCCTGGGAGGAATGAGTGGGATTTCTCTGACTCCAGAAACGGATGAAAGGCTTCTTGGCTGAAGGTCACCCTGAAAGGCTCCCCACTCTTCCAGCATATGTCTTGGGCCTGGTCCAGCTCATGGGTGCATATTTCCCATCCAATCAGTTTTCTCCAGGATAGCACCCCTGCCCAGACACTGACTGCTCATCCTAGAAAACAGAAGCTACATACACAGGCTGCGTAGACAGGGCTGCGTAGACAGAGCTGCACAGACAGAGCTGTGTCAGGTTGTGCCCATATTGGAAATGCAGCCAAGCTTCCAAAAGCCCACCCTCTGCTGGGAAGCAGCACCTTGCAGTGCCTTGGAAAGGTGCTAAGGTGCTGGCTGGGCCCTCCATGGCATGCCTGGAAGTTCCCCGAGTCTCTTGGAGTCTCCAGGAGCTCTGGACCACTATTTCTAGACAGGCCTCCCAACCTACCCTGACTCGCTGCCTAAGGATCTGGTCACCTGGGTTGCAGGCATGTCCGTGGCTGTGAGCCTGGGTCCCAGTCCCCTGTGCATGGGCCTCGTCCTTCCTGTGTCCTCTCCAGCAGACCGTGCTCCTCCTGTGGATGTTCAGGGACAGGGTCCACACCTACTGCCATCTAACCCAGTGAGGGAAAGGTTGAAGTATTGACTTTGGGGAGAAGATGCAAACATGTGGATAGTCTCCAGGGCCAGTGGCTGCAGCAGGGTGGACCCCCAGAATCAGAGCACGGGTGCAGCCCTGCCATGCATGCGGAAGCCACCAGTGTTGAAGCTACCCAGGTGGGAGCCACAAAAGGAAATGAAAGGGTTCTTTGTGTTGCCTCCCCAACCTTCTTCCTGGCATCTTACATCCCTTCTTGTTCATTCTGCAAACCCCATTCCTGGGGATCTCAAATCAGAAGTTTACCATGAGGGTTCTAAATCCAGAGTTCCCAGGGACTCTGGTTGGATTTGAAGGACCTTTTCCCAAGGGACCTGCATGGCAGACAAATGTTCCCAGTAAGCAGGGAAGGTGGGTAGAGCCCAGCACCCTCCATCTTTGAGGCCTAACCCATGGACCTCTCCCCTTTCTGCAGACCCCCCTCCAGAAGCGGTGTGCCCTCAAAGCTGCCAGGTGCTGTGTGCCACAGGAGAGGCTGGGGACAACCATCCAGCATGGTCACCCCATTCTGCCCTGCGCTCTCCTATTTATCAAAGGGAAGGCCTAAGCAGGCCATAGGCCACACAGATGGCTGAATGTCACAGTGCAGTGACCTTGACTTCCATGTTGACTCTCTGAAAGGTCATGAGCATAGAGGGATTCCCGGCTACTTCCTGAGAACCTCCTAGCTGTGGTCACAGCAGATTCCACACCTCAACATCTGTGGAAGACTTCTCCATTCTGACTCAGGTAGACCCTTGCAGGGCCTCTATATCCCCACCCCCTAACATGAAGCCCCCAGACTCTATCCTACCCCAAGGGTTGGGGACATTCTCCACCTCACCCATTCCTGCCTGCCCCTCCATTCCTAGCAAGTCAGCCAGGATTTCAGGCTCTCTCACTGCCAGGGGAAGAGTGAAACCACCTCCCAGCTCAGCCCTTCTGCACCCCAAACCCATCTGGCTAGGTTCCTTCTGTCTGACCACTTTCTTGGGCATGGGCTTAATGCCTGAGGCTGAAATGGGTCCTCTGGGGTGAGGGGTGGCAACGTCTTCAGGGGGCAGTTTCCTATCCTCTCTGACCCACACTCCACATCTCAGCCTCACATCCTGCTTTTCCTTGTCCAAGGCCAGGGATCCTGGGCCTGCAGGGCAGCAGTAAGGCCAAGGCTGAGGCTCAGAAACAAGGTCTTCATCTCTGGGGGTCTGTGCTTGCCTCCTCCTGACAGGCCACCTTCTGGGGCTGGGGCAGGAGGTGCCACCTCCTCACAAGGCTGCCAGTTTATTGCTCACCTGAGGTCTCCAGAGACTGTGGCAAGACTACTGATCGTCCCTTTCTGGCCATAACCCATGACCAGTTCTGCAGTGGAGCATATAAAATGTCATTATTGCTGGAAGATAATGGTAATAGCTTGTTAATTACCTAGGCAACCGCCAACACCTGGCCAACCGTCCAGAGGAAGGGATCTGTAGATTTTACCTGGGAGAGAAGTGAGTTTGAGGCAAGGGTCTGGATGTTCTTGTGTGGAGGGCCACTGAGGGGATGCGTGTGGTGACCATGGACACCTTCAGCCCATGTTATAGGGCACCTTGGCTGGCAACAATGCAGGCTGTCAGAGGATGCAGATGAGTCAGAGCATTACAGGCTTGGGTATCCCCTACCTTTCTCTGTCCCAAGGCAGGTGACTTAACCTTGGACTCATTATGAAAAAGAGGAGCCCTGCTATGTGAACATGATACCACATGCACTTATAGAGAGTGCCTGCCCTTCTGAGCAAGGTGTGCAGTGAGGTCCCTCTCTGCTCCGTATATAGAGCCAATAGCTCAGACAGATGGAGAGAAAACCAATACAGATATACGTGTGTGCCTACACACACACACTCACACACACACGTACACACACACACACTAGCCTACCTACCATCAAGGATAGAAGAAACACACAGACTGATGCCCACTGGCTCAGATCCCGAGGCAGGTCAGAAGGCTGGATACCCAGCTCCTGGAAGGGATGAGTGGGGTTTCTCTGACTCCAGAAAGGAGGCTGACACCTTCCCTGACACATCCCAGAGGCTGTGTCTATTACAACTTAGTGACATTTGCAACATGTGTATCTTTGGAAGGCAACAGGTCATAGATGTGGCCTCCAGAGTGAAACTGAGATAAGCCATCCTATGGTACGGTGACTGTAACTGTGACACCTTCCATACTAGAACAGAAGTGATGAGAGGCAGAGGTTATGAAAGGCTGCTAGACTGACAGCGGTGACAAAGAAGTGACAGAGAGTGGCAAAAATGCATCGACAGCATGTCCTCACCTTAAATTGAGCTAGCAAGTATATGTTACAATTTACACCCAGAAATATCACACTAAGAAAGACAGACTAAGTATAAACAATTTGAGAAATTCAGGGCTTGAAGGTAGGGTGTCACAAAGGATTGAGACCAGAGATGAGGAAAAGGTTAAATCAGCAGGATAAAGCTCTTTCGGAACAGAAGCAAAACTGCACGAGAGCTGAGCCCATTTATTCCAAATTAAATCAGATAAGCAGTGAGTGAGTTTAGCTATAAAAAACAGTGCACAATGACATTCTTTGTAGGCTATATTTCTGGTACTAGATCAATAGCTATCATCAAGTTAGTACTTATATAATATCTTGGCTTGCAGAATGTCACCCACCATCTTGAAACAAGCCCATACCTGGAGCTCCATCTGGTCGACAATGCAGTCCCTGAAGATTTCCATCTGAGAAGTAATGAGCAAAATAGGTAAAGGTACTCCTAGACTATACAGTGAACTGCAGAACATCAAGGATAGAGAGAATGAAGTAAAAAGTATTAGAAGACAGAAACACATTACCTACAGAAAAAAATGAGTATTGACTGATGGTGAATTTTTCAATAGCAATATTAAATTCCACAAATGATGAATTACTATCTTTAACAAACAGAGGGAAATAAATATCCACCCTAGAATATTATATCCAGCTAAAGTTTCATAAAATATTGAAGGCAAAGCGAAGACATCTAGACATAGGAAAAGTTGAGTCTACTGCTCACTGATCTTTATTTTTATTTTTAAAATTTTGCTATACAGTGTAAGTGTTTTTCAGAAAGAGACAAAGAGAAGAGGGAGGGAGCGAGGAAGGGAGAGAGGAAGAGAGAGAGAGAGAGACTGAGAGAGAGAGAGGGAGGACATCCTCCATGGGGGATGGCCACCTTACAATTCCTTAGCCTCCATTCTCCTCTTTGGGTTATGGATATGCATGCACATATACCTGGTATATTTATTTTTCAAACTGCTGGGTCTGGGATTTGAACTGTATGGTTGGCTAAGTGGGATTCACCTTAACCACCATTGCTATCCTGAAAGCCTTTCTCCACCCCCAGTCTAGGTGGGGTGTCCTTTGTCTGAGCTTCCATGGCACTCATGAAATGGGACTCATGCCGTGGGACCCCACCTGGCTGTGGGAGTGAACATGGCCTTGGCTTACATGCTTGTGTCTGTGGACAATGACTATCCTGAGTATGACACCTGCCCTCTGGGGCCTCCAACCTCTTCCTGCTTTCCCCTTAGTCATCTCCCCTCTGTCCCCTCCACCTGCAACCCCTACCTAGCAAGGCAATATCTGTGTATGTGCACAGTCTTGGGGATGTCCATGGAAGTGCGTAAACAGAGGTCCCCAGGATTTTAGAGGATCTCACATCCAAAGTCAACTCCAGGGCAAGTATGGCTCTCTCCTAGGAGGCTATCTGGGATCCTCTCAGGGCCTGCCTCTTTCCTGATTGTTTCCTGATTGTTCCATAAGAGGTTCACCGTAAATGTCATTGTGGCGGTTGAGCTCAATCCTGAGGTGGTTGTATGGAGAGTGTGCTTAGGGGCGCTCTGGCTTGCCGCCAGCTAGAGGACGTTAAGGGCAGTCCAAGGGGCAGTCGGGCCTCTGGGATCCTGCCCCACAGATGCGAACGCGAGTCCTGGTCGGTATCACGGACAACGCTTGAATGTGTTCTTCCTCCCAGTGCGCACGCACCCAGCAGCAACGATGAGGAGCATTAACACCTTACTATCCAGTGCGCATGTGTCCTGCTCCCAAGGCGCGGGAGCGCATCCTCTACTTGCCAGAGCACATGCACTCTGCTCACTGGCGGGAAGCTCAAGCCCTACTTTCCAGTGCGCATGCTCCAAAGGCGAAGCGCTCATCTTCCTGCTTGCGCGCGATCTACTCCAACGGCTCACTGAACAGTGTCTCCAGTTTACTGCTCCAGCAATCTGCCCTGTACCATCCAAGGATCTTGGAACATCGGGTCACCCCCGACCCAGCCTGGCAGAGTCGCACGCAGAGCATGGGACCTGCAGATGAGTCAGGCAATATACTCCGTACTCGGTTTCCTGATCCGCACTTTACCTGCTGCGCTCCTCTGGGTGAGTGGCTGGAGTCAGGGGGACCAGAGGCAGCTGGAGACCCTGAATCTGGGCAGAGAGAAGACAGGTGCCCCTCCCACCCTCCCCTCCACCCACTTCCTCCGTGTCTTCTCATGCAGGACCCAGATACACAAGGTCCAGCCTGTCCCTGGCTGCAGCACTGGCTGTTGTAAGAGAGTGCCAGGCAACCAGCGCTGAGCCAGTGGGGCACTCACTGCTATTAGGGAGCCCCTGGGTTCACTGAAAGTTTACCCATTTTACACAAGGACTCCGCATTCAAGGCCACAGTTCTCCACGTGACCAAGCTCAGCATACGGGGAACCCAGAACCATTGTCTTCAGCATCGTTCCTCCCGGCACTGATCATCAGAGGCCTCTTCCAGGCATGAGGCCTCCCTGGCCAGACCCCCTTCTGAGTCCAGAACTTCAGGTATCTTAACTTCCCTGCTTTTCACACCCACAACACACCATCATGGGGTGGGAGTCACTGTCTGATTTTCAAACCAGGAAACAGCATTGGAGAAGTCACCACGTGTGCTTGCCTGCTACAGCCCAGGACGTGGGCCAGCAGAGGGTCTGAAGCCAGGTCCATGAACCCCAGACCCAAAGACTGTGCTCTGACAGGAGCCCTGAAGGTGAGGAGTCCCTCATGGATGTGGGGTATGGGGAGGGGACAGTACAGGGAGGGAGGTCTGAGGGGCCAATGGCAAAGTGGGGCCCTTGGGCCAAGAAGGACAGGAGTCTGAGTTGGGGTGTGAAATGTCCCTGGGTGGGCCTCTGGACCGGATCATACAGGTTCTGAACACTGGGCAAGGAGTTGGGGTCATTGCCAATCTAGGGTACAGGGGACCTCATCAAGGTGGTCTTCTCAGAGCCACAGAATCTCAGATCTGGAAGCGGGAGCTGACACTGGAGGGGTCCAGGAACGACTGGGAGATCGTCTCAGCACTGTGGTGACTGATAGGTCTGCAGAAGCCCAAACACTGCAGAGCCCCTCAACAGCGTACAACTCCAAAGGGTTCTCAACACAGGTACCCTGTGCACATTGTGGGTGCAGAGTGGGGGATACTGGCTCCAGGAAGGGAGGGTCTGGGTAAAGACCATCAGGAAATAGACCAGGCAACACCTTCTTTACCTGGTCATCGGGGGACCCTGGGACATGTTCATTTTGATCTTTGATTCTTCGGACTTGGAGGATCCAGCCAATGCACATCGACCACATCCCAGCTCCTGAGGGAAGCCTGAGCTGATCACAGGACATGGAGTAGGAACTGCCCCTGATCATGAGCTCTATGTTAAGGGCCAGGTGGCCTGATGGAAGGGCTGGCTTTGCAGTGCTCAGACCTGGGGAATAAGCGGGTGCTCTGTAGAGTCCACGGACATAGGTTGCACAGATGTGCACCAGGGAAAGTGTGAGCGATATGCACAGAGGGAGGTGCCTGCTAGCCGGAGAGCTCAGTGCCCCATGGGCAGTGCTCCTTTGAAAATGTCAGCTACTCTTTTGGATGCCAGAGGGCAGAAGGCACCTAAGACAGCAGGTGGTCCATGGGAGGCCAGGGCTGCCCATCTTATGCCCAGCAACAGAAAAGGTTCAGGGTAAAACTGGAATTAAGGTGCCTGGGGCTGCAAGTGGGCAGAAAGTGTCTGGATGTCCTGACCCACTCCAGGCCATAAGCACTTAGTTATCCAGCAAGTGAGACCCAAGGAAGGGAAGCCCTATGGCAGATCTTTGCCAAGGCTGTTAGAAGATGACCTTGGTGAACTAGAAAAACATGTGCAAAGTCAACCTAAAGTTAACAGGAAGAAGGGAACAATAAAGATTAGTGTGGAGATAAATGGACTAGAGAACAAAGAGGCACTAGAGAACATCAGTGAAAACAAATGCTCCTTCATGAAAGAATTGACAAACCTGTAGCTAGTTAACTAAGAAGAAAAGACTCAAATTGTTAAATTAGAAATGGCAATGAGATATCACTAATGATCCCACAGAAAGAAAAGTATTACTAACAGAATATCGTGAACAACTATAGACCAACCAGTTGGTTAACTAGATGAAGTAGATGAACTTCTAGAAGAAAACTACCACAACAGACCCAATAAGAAATGGAACATCTAAATAGACCTAGAATAAGGAGGGAGATTAAATCAGTAATCACAAATTTCCCAACAAAGAATACCCAAGGACCAGATGACTTTCTTCGTGCATTCTCCCAAATTTTAAAGAAATAACAACAATCCTTCTCAAGGTCTCCAAAATTAAAAAAGTGAGGAAGGTATATGTCTTAACTCATTCTTACTGTATTACTATCCTACCAAAGACAAAGACTTAACAAGAGAAGAAAATGACAAAATAAAATATGAATACAGATACAAAAATTGCCAACAAAATATTCACCAGTAGCGTTTAGCACATTGCCAGCATGCCCCTGGCATGAAGAGATAGAAACACATGAGAGAGAGAGAAAGCATCCTCTAATGTAGCATGGTCTTGCTGTAATTTCTTCTCCATTTATTCACCCTGTCAGGATTTTGCGTATGCATGTACACATGCTCAACGTATTTTTTCCAAGCAACTGTGGTTGGGATTTAAACTCTTGTTGGCCACATGGGATCCAACTCAACCACTAGCTGGTACCATCTAGCAGAATATATTGAAAGGACCATGCGTCATAATCAAGTATTATTTATCCAAGGAATGCTAGTGTTCTTCAACAAAGGAAAATGATGTAATGAAATAACCCCATTAAGAGAATGAAGAGAAAAGAAAGCAGTCAAAGTCAAGAAAGGTTTTTGACAAAAATCCAATTCTCTTTCATCCTAAGAGCACAGATAGAAAAGAAATATAAGAGAACTTTCTCAAGAGATAAAAGATAGTTATGAAAAACTCATGCCTGCAGTCATACTTACTATCGAAAGACTGGACGCTTTCTAAGATGAAGAACAAGGCAAAGTCACTGTCATACCTCATTTCCACGTTATATTGAAGTTGGGCCAGAGCAATTAGGCAAGACAAAGAAATAAAGGCACTGAAATAGAAGTAAAATATCTTTATTTGTGGTTGAAAGAAATTTAAATGTAGAAAATCTTAATAAAAAAAAAACTATTAGGGTTAGTGAATATTTTTAGTAGAGTTTAAATGGAGAAGATCAACATAAACAGGTCAATGCAAAACAACGGAGACTCAAGGAATAAATTCATACACTGCATTCACTTGATCTTGAGCATGGAGACCAGAATCATTCAATAAGGCAAAACAATCTCTAACAAATGGTACTGGCAAAACTGAATACCCTTAGGCAAAAGAGTGAACTTGGAGCTCTATATACCACCATATAAGAAATATAAAAAATTAAAAATTAAATAAAAGAAAAAAAAAGAAATTGACGTGAAATGAATCAAAAGCCTAAGTTAAATAGATGAAATTCTCGACAACTCTTAGAGCAAACAGGGACAAAGCTTCATAACCTTTGGTTTGATAGTAGCTTCTTCAATATGACACCAAAACCACAAGAAACAAACAGCTAATTTGAACTTCATTTACATTAAAAACTTTATGCATAAAGGACACTCTTAAGAGAGTGAAATGTGAACCCATGGTAGAAAACATTTACGATCGGGCTAGCCAGTGACATGGAGGTTGAGGCAGCTGGGTCCCACATGGCTGACTGCACAATTGGAGTCCCAGAACTGGTGGCTTGAGTAACATGCCAGGTGCGTGTACATGTGTGCCCAAAATCCCCAAAGGAGAAATGGAGGGGAATGAATTTTGGCATGATCATTCTTGGGGGTTGCTTTCTCAATTCCCTCTCTCTCTGTCTCTGTACACCATTGAACACATGCACCCTCTAGCAAATAAAAAAAGGAAGAAAAATATTTACAGTTTATAAATCAGATAGGAATATTATGTCCAGAAAAATATCTCATAGCTTACACCCAAAAGACAAATAGCACTATTTAAAGTGAGTAAATGACTTGATTAGACACTTTTCCAAAGCAGATATACAGATGGCCAGTAAGAACATGAAAAAATGACCAAACTCATTATGTGAATGCAAATTAAAACCAGAATAATAACACTCCATACCCACTAGGGTGGTCGTAATTAAATAACTAAATAAAAAACCAGAACATCATAACTGATAGGATGTGGTGAGTTGGAAACCTCACACTTTTTTGGGGGAGAGAGTGGAATGTTATATGCAGTGCTGTGGAAAACAGTTTGATAGTTTCTTAAAAAGTTAAGCATAATATGGGACCAGCAGTTAGTGTAATGGCTGTCGCTGGACTCCCATGTAGTCGACCGTGGTTCGAGTCCTGGACCCGGTAACTTAAACTCACACCGGGTATGTGTGCGTGTGTGCCCAAGATCCCGAGAACAGAATGGAGGAGAAGGGATTGTGGCGTGGCCATCCCCCCTAGGGGGTGATTTCTCACTTTCTGTCTCTGTCTTTCTCTCTCTGTCTGTCTGTCTGGTGAGCGCAGGCGCCCTATAGCAAAACCTCTCAAAAAAAAAAAAGTTAAGCATAATGTTACCACTTACTCTGAAGTACATATCCAAAACAATTGAATATCCAGGATGCCAGAGGGCAGAAGGCACCGAGCTATCTACCTTATTCAAAGCATCTGAAAGGTAGAAACAATCTAAATTTTCATCAACTGATACATGGTTGAACAAAATGTGATGTGTGAATGGGCTACTCCCATGACGTGGTGGTTAAGGGACCTGGATTCCACATGGCCAACTATAGTTTGAGTTCCTGATCTTGTGGCTTGAGAAACATGCTGAGTATGTGAGTCCCCAGTCCCAGCAGGTTGGAGAAAGGGAGGAGAATGGATTGTAGCATGACTGCTCCACTGGGGGACACTTTCTTCCTTTCCCACTCCTCTGTCTTTCTGTTTTTCTCTGGTGAGCTCATGAACCTTCTGGTATATTAAAGAAACATGCAAGTTGCATATGCTGGCATGTTCCACATCCTGACAAGATAGAGAAATGGAGGAGAAGAGATTGTAGTGTAACTGTGCCCCATTAGAGAGTGGCTTCTTCCTCTCTGTAACTGTCTCTCTCCAGTGGGTGCATGCAATGGGTGCATGCACTAACATTTAAAAATAATCTGGTATATTCATACAGTGGAATACCATAAAAAGATGAGGTATTGATGTATACTACAAAGTGGATGAATCTAGAAAGTATTATCCTTAGTGAAAGAAGCTTTTCAGAAATTTATGAAATTTGAATGATTCCATTTGTATGAAAAACCTAGCATAGGCAAATAATATAGGTGACAAATTCATGGTTGTCAGGAAGTAGAGAAAATAGTTATCAATGGCTTGATGGGTATTGGGATGATAAAAATGTTCCAGAACAAGAGTGGTGATGGTGTACAGCATAGTGGTCGTTTTTGCCAATGCATTATATAATTCAAAATTTTAAATAGGTAAACATATTTTATATTGAATTTGTGACAGAATACAAGTAACCATAAGAAATACGAAAAGAAAAAAGAAAAATGAACAGGATTGTCTTACATATGAGAGACAGGAAGTATCAGGTCTTGGCTGGCCCTGGCTGCATCTTGGGAGCTGGTGCCAGTCAATTCTAGCTGAGGATCTGGTCCCAGCTGTAGCTCTGGATGTGGCGCTGAACTTGGCTTTTGCTGCAAGATAACATAGCCTGGCCCTGAAGTGGGTGGCAGAGTGACTGTAAGTCAGGAAATGGTGCTGCAGCCAGACCTGGAGTTGGAGCCAACTCTTAATTCTGCACTGGCTCCAGCCCTAGAAGAGGTGGTAGAGCCGATTAGCACTCTAGAGCTGGGTTCTAGCTGGCCCGGAGCAGCTTCAGTGAGAGAGCCACCTCCACCTGATGTGTTCCTGGCAGTGCTGGTGCTTGAGCTCTTTCTTACGGAGACATTGGAGGCGACTGGTTAGCTCTGGAGTTCACACGGACTCTAGCTTGAACTGATGTTGGAGTGCTCGATTTTGGAGTGCTCGTTGTTGGAGTCCTCGGAACCTGGTGCTGCATCCGTGCGTAGACTTGGGACTGGCTCTCACTTTGGAATGAATCTGTTTGAAGGTGGACCAAACGCTAGAGGTGGTCCCAGAACTATCAGGAGATGTGGCACAGGGTGTTGTGATAAAGCTTCCTCTAACTTTGGGCTTGGTGTTAGAGCACATAATGGAGTCATTTCTAGCTCTAGAGCTAGTGCCACAGCTGCCTGTAGCCTTGGAGCTGGTGTAGGAGCCAGCGCTACAGCTGCCTCTCCTCTGCCATTGGCTCTAGGTCTGTGTCAGACACTGGCTCCAGTTCTACAGTTGGTGTGGCAGCTGCTTTCATCTCTAGACAGAGGTTTGCCTCGGTGTCCTCCTGTGTACAGTGGGGCTGTGGAGCCCACCTGCCTCCTCCCAGGATCAGGCATGAACCTGGAAGGACTGCACCTGGCTACCTGTCAAAGTAGCCCTTTAGGAGAGGTCTGTACCCCTGGAGGTCTGGGGTGGGGGGTGGTCCAGGGATGTCATGTACTCCTGACTCTCTGGAGTGCTCTTGTACATGCTGTCATTGTCCTTGCCCACACTGATGCCCCCTGAAGATGGTGGAGCAGCAGTGAGGAGGTGTGCTTGAGGACCTCAGAGGCAGAGTGTTTGTGGGTAGATGTTGGCCGGTGGCATGATGGAGGGAGAAGAGGACATGCTGGTAGAGACATGTGTGATATTGTAATCTCTGGGGGATGATTGAAAGGTCAGTTCCTGAAATGTGGGAGCTACTGGGTCAGCAAAAGACGCTGATCCTGCAGAGATCCACAGAAAACCATCCACTATGGGGGCTTCTCAGGAGCAGGGCTCATTGGGTCCTTTTGGGGGTGCAGAGTGGGAAAAGCTGGCACTGGGTAGGAAGTAGCTTAGGAAAGGAAGAGAGAAGAGATCTGGCCTGAGAGTCTAAGTGGGAACAGGAATTGGGATGGCGCTGGGTTGGGGAGGGGTAGGAGGGGCCAGGACCTGTGAGCAGGAGCTCAGAAAGGTCAGGGCTGGGTTCAGGAGGGTCGTGTGGGTCTGTAAGGACCCTGCTGGCACTGAAAGCCCACTCCTGTGACTCTATTGGCGTTGGAGCTCTGAATTCTGAGTCTTTGACCTCCTTCAAAGGAGAGGTCACTTTTGGAGTCACTTGCAGCTTCTTGTTCCTGGTGCCTGGGCAGAAAGTCTAACTGGCTCAT
>NW_006159774.1:695189-698130 GCF_000334495.1 Tupaia belangeri chinensis
GAAAGAGCTTGAAGGGCTGTGGGAACAAGCAACATCCCTGCCCCTCTGTACCTTCAACCATGGCCCAACTCATAGTCTCCCTCTACACCTGCTCACAGATTTTGGGAAGCAAGGGAGGGAGGATGTGCCAAGCAGAGGAAATAGGGGGTCTGGAGAAATGAATAGAAATGGAAATTTTATCTAAAACAATTAAAATGAAAAGAGAGAATGTAATGTAACAGAAAGAAAAAAAAAGTGAAGAAAATGAAGTCCTGGGCTTCACTGACACAGCAAGGGAGGCCCAGGGTGGGGACTGCGGGTGTGGCTGGGGCCAGTCCCTGAGCGGGAGAGGCTCTGCCAGCAGCTAGCGGTGCTCGTGCTGCATCGGGGCTGGCAGAGCAGCCAACGGCGGACGTGCTGAGGCTGCTAGGGTAGCTGCTGCCTGTGCTCTGGTGCTGGCCCAACCAGTGGCTTATTGGTGGCTTTGGTGGGGATTTGGCCCTGATGGCTGTGGTACAACAGATGCCAGCCCCTTCCTGCTCACAAGGCCAGTCTCTGGCGATTGCAGTACAAGCTCAGATGGGACTTCTCTTGTCATGCCCAGCTCTGGATAAGCTGAGGCGGCAACAGCCTACACTAGTGGTGGTGGCAGTGGCTCTGCTGGGAGACTCGTGGCATGTCTGGCTGTGGCTTTTTGGCATTGGCAAGGACAGTCCTTCTGGGTTTCAGTTTATCTTAACTTGGGTGACTGTTGGATCAGCTAGTGTCAGCTCCTTCACACTGCTAAGAGTAGCCAAAGCCGTTAGAGGTGGCTAGAGAGATGGCTGGAACCAGCCTTTCTTGGGCAACAAGGACTATTTTTGGTAGCAGAGACAGTTGTTTAGAAGGAAGGCGGGGGGTGTGGCTGGTTAGACTGCTGCAAAAGCAAAGGTGACCCTGGTGAACTTTGATGGTGAGTCGGCCCTGATTGCTGGTGGCATGACCAGTGCCAGCTCGTTTGTTTGACCAAGGTGGGACTTGGGTAGTGGTAGTGCTGAGTCAGCACAGTCAGGACCCGGTGTGCTGAGTCAATGAGAGCATTGGCTGTGGTGTGGTGGTTCGGTCACAATGGCTTCTGGTGTGCGCCTGGTATTGGATTTTTGGTGGTGTTGAAGGCTACTGTTGAGGACTTCGGTGGGCGTTTGGCCTGGGTGACTGTTGGTGCGACCAGCACTTACCCTCAGTACCCACCAGCATGGCTGCTGGAGTCAGTGGCGGTGGCTCGGCTGGGTGGAATAGCCCTTGATCTGTAGGTGGCTCTGGAGCTGCAGGAGGAGAAGACAGCGACATGGTTGGCTTATTGTCTCCCTTCGCACCTGCTCAAAGATTTGGTAAAGGAAGTTGGAGGACATTCCATTCAGAGGAGATAGGGGATGTAGAAGGCCTGAGGCTTGAGAGACCTAGAGTGAGAGGGAGGAAAGCAGGTGAGCCTGGCTTGGGGTTGGGGTGATACTTGGGAGACAATAGGAGAGATGAAGGAGCTGGGGACGGGGACTTCTTCCTCCTATCTCAGCACAACTGGGAGATGGTACAGCAGAGCCCTTAGCGCCCTGCTGGCTCGCTCACCTGTACAGCATGTTGGCTGTTGCCATGTGGACTGACCCTGACTATGTGTTGATGGCCTGACACCAACACACTTCCCCCTCCCCCAGGCCACACCAGTGACTTTTCAAACTGTCCTGTCACATCACTCTAAAATCCCATTTCCTGGTCCACTTGCTATCCATTTTGCATAGGCAGAGACGGGCTTTGAAAAGTCAAGGGGTCGATCAAAGTCTCAGAGAGGAAAAGGGGAGCCTGGCCTCGTCCACTGCCCTCTATCCCCCAGATCAGAAGTGCTGTCTGTGTAGATGTGCAGAGGTACAGGTGGGCCTCACACTTCCAGATCCCCAGCATGGAGGGTCAGGGCCTTTGAATCCTTCTACCATCTTGGCCCTAGAAGTCAGGATGCAGAGGCCCACCTGTTGGGGATGGCTCTGAGAGAGCAGAGCTTGATTCTGGAGACCTGGATGGAGTGGATCCCTCTGCTGTGGGGCGACCCCAAGAGCTCCACTGGGTAGCATCCCAAGGATGCAGACCCCCTCTACTAGAGGTGAATCCTCAGAGAACCAGCCCCAGCTGCATGGACAATCTGCCAGGCATCTCCACAGGAGAGCAGAAGCCTGTGGGCTTTGGCTTTGGTGCAATTCTTAAGCCAACTGAACAAGGAACGGTGAGGAAACAAAAACCACCTAATTCTCAGGGAAGCAGAAGCTGGAAGACACTGCTTTTCCTGTAGCCATCCCCGACACTTTTGGGACAAAGAATAATGTTGGATGATGGTTGGTGCTGCCTCTCCCAAGTCCTTCTAAGAAAAAGCCAAAGCTCCTGAGAGGTCAGACTGGACCTGAGCTCCTGCCTGGAGCCTGACTCAATACTGGCCTGGACACTAGGAGCCAGGGTCCCGGGACGTGGGGAGGGATGGAGCGAGCGAGCAGGCTGAACCTGGCAACAGGTATTAGGCATTTTCTGTGTTCACATACCCTGACCCTATTCTAATGTTTACTTTCGAAATAATTTTCAAATGCTATTTCAACCTTGGTTCTGGGGCAAGTTGTGAGCAAATCTCAGCCTCTTGGTCCGAGCGAAGACCTCGGTCATGCTGAACATGGCAATACATTCCCTCAGGTTTCTCCCCTCTTTGGTGTCTTTCTCACATGGATGACTACCTGGAATACTAAAAAGTAAAATTTCTGCTCTAGTCCCTTTCTCTTTAGGTACCCTCTGGTCTAGAAAGACTCTAAGCTGTACGTGCCTTACCTAGGGAGGAGAAAGGTTAAATTAAATGAGGATTTTGGTTCAGTTTGTCCTGTGCAGGGGCTGACTGGAGTGAGTCCGCAGGCCTTCCCTCGGTGGCTGGCTTTCTTTATTCATTCCTTGTAGG
>NW_006159774.1:698441-704783 GCF_000334495.1 Tupaia belangeri chinensis
GGGAAAACTTCCTACCCATTTCCCCTGGGGGTAAGAGTTACTGGATTTTGTCCCATACTTTTTGGGCTGACTAGGGAGAAGGGAATGGGGGCGTGGGGGTAGGGGAGCCAAACTCATGCTTTCATTATAAACTCACTCTTAGGAAATGGCATTAATCCATTCCTGGGGTGCGGGGGGAGCATTTATGACCAATCACTTTTTCTTTTTTTTTTAGTTTAAATTTTGATACTTTATGCTCTCTCATTTTTATATTGATGTAATTTTAAAGGATTACGTTTAGTGACTAACTCCTTATTTCTTTCTAACTTCATATTGATTCAGTCTTTTGTTTAAACAGTTAAGCTCTCTAACCAATCACTTCTTAATCTGGGACCTCTTTGCAGTGTTGCTTTGGGGATTAAGTTTCCAACATACGAACTCCGCGGGACTCATTCGCACCATAGCCCCCTTCCTCCCACTGGTTACCAGGGCAGTCTGCCTGCCAGGCATGGACCATGCACCCTGGCTCCATTCCCTCCTGTGCTGTAGACACCTTGGCCTTAAGCATCGCTGTGCAGATTGCCCCTTTGTTCTTCCAGAGTCCCACTCCTGGGGCACAGTGGACAGGCCCTTTGACAGCTCTTGTCACATGACGGGCAGCTACAGGGGTTCCCAGTGTCTCAGTCCAGAAGTTCTTCCTCTTCAAGCTGATGGTCTCTGCTTGAGGGGCTCCATTCTTTATACCCAGGAGGTGGTGGTGAATGTCCTTACAGTTTGCATTGTACATAGGAAATCAAGGAACTCATCCTGTATCATCAATGAAGACGGAAACAGAACATGCAATACAGAACAAGAGAACAAAAATCAAAGAAAACGATGACATTGTTAGCTCCACGGAGGAGCAAGGGAGGTTAAAGATGGTGCTTGTGGTGGCTTTTCTTGGCAGCCAGAGCATTGGCTGGGAACAGTTCTGCGGTGATCAGGGCAGCTGCTGGAGGCTGCAGTGCTGGTTCAGCCTGAGTGGTTAGTGGTGCACCTGGGGCCACCTCATCTGTGGCCATGAGTGTGGACACTATTGGTGTAGGTGGTGGCTTGGCCAAGCACCTGGCTCTGCCTGGGTGGCCAGTGACATTTTGGTGCTGTCTTCTCCTGGGCAGTGAGTGTTGCTGCTGGAGACTGTGGGAACAGCTTGACCTCAGCCACTGTGGCTGTGCCTGGGGAAGGGGTGGCTTTGCCTAGGTGGCTGATGGCACATCTAGGACCATCTCCTTTGTAGCGATGAGGGAAGCTGCTGGTGGTGGCAGTAGTGACATGTCATTGGTGGCTGGACACTGGTGGCAGAAGTAGCAACTTAGTCTTGGGTTGGTTGTGACTTGTCAGTTGGTGTCACACCTGGTGCCCACTCTTCCATGGTTACTGGTGGTGGCAGTTTCAGCCTGTGAAGCTGATGTCATGGCTAGGGCCAGCTCCTCCTTAGCAATGAGGGTGATCAATGGTGGCAATGGTGGCTCTGCCTGGGAGGCTAGTAGCAAGGCCATGGCTGGCTCATTTATGGTGCTGGTTGCTCAACCTGGAGGGGTGATGGCTTTTCCCAGGCAACTATAGGGCTGGCTCTTTTGCAGTAGCAAGAGCATTCACTTGTGATAGCAGTGTAAGCTTGTCCTGGGTGGCCGGACATGCAGTCAGGGCCAGCCCCTCTGTGGTAGCAAGGGTAGCCACGGATGGCTGCAGCTTTGCCTTGCTGATGACAACAGTGGTGGCCCAGCCTCGGAGGCTTGTGGATAGCCATGGGCACTCGATGCTCTTGACTGGTTCCTTTGCAGTTGAAGGGCATCTGTTAGCAAAGGAAGTGGTGGCTTGACCTGGCTGAAGGCACAGCCAAGGTCGGCTCATTTGGGATGGCAAATATATGGCCACCAGTAGTGTTGGTGAGGGCTCATTCTGGGTGGCTGGTGTCATGACCAGGGCTGGCTCCACCAAGGCAGTGAGTGTGGTCTACTGGTTGTGGTTGTGGCTCAGCTTGGGAGGCCTGTGGCTGTACCTGGGTGGTTGATGGTACATCCAGGGCCTGCTTCTTACAGTAATGAAGGTAGCTGCTGGCAGTGGCAATGGTGGCTTGGTCTGGGTTGTTTATGGCTGTGATTTGGCAGTTGGTGGCACATCCAGTGCCCACTGCTCCACAGTGGCAAGGGCAGTGGTTGGCAGTGGCAGAGGTGGCATAGTCTGGGTGCCTGGTCACTACTTTGGTGACTGATGGCAGAGGTGAGGGAAGCTGGTGGCATCAGTGGTAGTGACACACTACTTCACTGGGAAGTTGGAGGTACTGGGGCTGACTCCTTTGTGGCAGCAAGGGTGGCTGCTGGCACAGTGGCAGAGGCTCTGCCTCAGTGGGCGGCAGTGAGTGGGTAGTGTTGGGGCATTCTAGGCCCACTCCTCCGTGGTGGTGAGGGTGAGTGCTGGCACTGGCGGTGAATGTGAACTTTGGTGGCAGTGATGATGGCTCAGTAGGAGAATATCCTCCTGGGACAGGGCTCCCTTTCTGATGAGCATCTTTGCTGGGCCCTCAGCTAGTAGCTTCTGAGCCGAGAGCATACAGGGGCAATCCGAGTGCAGTCTCCCTTGACATGTTCTTAGGATTCCATGTGACGTGGACTGCTATCCCATTTCACAGATGAGGAACCTGAGGCTCAAGTGGCAGTGCCCTCCCACACTTACCAGGTCTGTCTAACTTCAGAACCTGTGTTCTTAGCCATTAGGGGACACTATTCCAGCCCAGGCAGCGTCCCCAATATACTCCTCACCATTCTCTGCAGGTACCTATCTCCCGTATAATCAGAGAATTCTCTTGCTTCCTCCGGGGAGGGTCCAACCAGTATCCTCCCCTTAGCACTCAGTGGTGGGAGGTGCACAACATGCATTTAATAGTTTGAGTTGTATGATTAAAAATGATTAAAACTCAAAGTTTGTTTAAAATAGATAAAGGTAAAAACAATGTGAAGGACAAATGGAAAAATAAAAAGATATCAAAGAAAAGGACAACACCGCTTTGTCCCCTGAGGTGGCACAGGTGACCCTATGTGGCAGCCGTGGGTGCTGGGCCTGGGCAGCTGGTGGCAGCAGGCACAGGCTTCCTCACTGTGCCAGGGGCTGTCGCTGGAGGTGGTGATAGTTGTTCATCAATAGAGGCTGGTGGCCTGGCCCAAGCAGCTCTGCTAACACAGTGAGGACAGTCCCTGCCGGTTGCAATGCCCATGCCTCAGCTGGAGCGTCTCGTATCTCATCTGCAACTGGCCTTTTGGTGCCGATGAAGGCGAACTTGCGAGGTTTTGGTTGGTGGGGCTTAGTAGGACAGCTGCCAGTCTGTGCCCACCTTGAAAATGTGCTAGCTTGGCAGGTTGGCTTTTGGCAACCGCCAGCAGTGACTTTGTGGCAATGAGGGTAACAACCCTCGGGGTGTCAATGGGAGCCTGACCCGAGTGACTGTTGGTGTGGCCAGCACTGGCCCCATAGTGTCCATGGTGGCTTTGCTGTTCCCCATAGTCCCCAAGGTGCTCCTCATATAATCAGGGACTCTCTTCTTCCTCCAGGGAGAGCCTGTCCAGTGTCTTTCCCAAAGGGAGCTCCATGCTGCACCCAGGTAGTGTGGCAGGTGCATAGCAGGGTGAAGGTACTTAAGGGTTTGAATTGTACAATTAAAAATCACTAGAAACTTAAACATTATTTAAAATAATTGAAAATGAAAATAGGATATAAAAATAAAACACAAAAATACCAAAGAAATAAGGCAAAATTGCAGTCTACTGTGGCAGCTAGGATGGCTGAAGATGGCAGCTGTGGTGGCTCTGCTTGGCAGCTGGAGGCCTGACTGGGGCAGCTGTTTTGTGGTGGCCAGGAGGCAGCGATGGTGGCTTGGCTTGGGTGCTTAGTGGTGAGGCTAGAACCAGCAGAGTGGCCCTGCCCTGGTGGTACCAGAGCTGTATTTTTTGTGGTGGTTCATGTGAAGGGACGGTCACAGCTTGACCTCAGTGACTGTGGGCTGTCCCTGGGTGGGTGGTGTTGCATCCCACCTCCTCTTCCACCACACGAGGGTGGGTGCTGGCAGTGTGGTAGTGGTTCAGCTGTGGCTGGCTCCTCTGGTCCAGTGAGTGTGGCTACTGGCAGTGGTGGTGGTGATGGCACCTAGGAGGTTGATGGCCACTCTGCACTGACAAGAGCAGCTTCTGGCAGTGGCAGTAGAGTCATGGCCTTGGTGGCAAAGGCGGCTTGGTCTGCACTGGTGCTGTCTGACTGGGTGTTTGGCAGGGTATCTGGAGCTCACTCCACCATGGTAACAATGGCAGTAACAGGGAGATGTGCTGGTGGCTTGGCGTAGGTGGCCGCTGGTCCCGCCTAAGCAGTTGGTGGTGCAACTGCCGTTGGTTAGCTCTTCCGTGGTGGTGAAGGAGGCTGGTGGTGATGGCTTGTCCCGGTTGGCTGGTATCATGGATGGCTCTCCACAGCAATGAGGGAGACTGCAGGTGGCAATGGTGGTGCATTGTCCTGGGTGGTTAAAGAACAAGTGGGCAGGCAGGGAGTGTGGCCATTGGCAGTAACAGTGGTGGCTCAGCCTGTGTGGTTGGTGACTGTGGTTGGCGGATTGGTGGCCCCCTGGGGAGGTGATAGTGCCTTGGCCTGGGCAGCTGTCAGCACGGCAGGGGCTGCCTCCTCCATGGTGTCAAGAGTAGCCAATGGCATTAGTAATGGCTGCTCAGCATGGGAGGGCTGGGGCATAGCCAGGACCAGCTTGCTCCTCAGGGCAAATCCAGCCTGTGGCATCGGTGATGCTGTCTCGGTGAGAGTCGCTGGGATCACGGTTGGTGGCATCTTCTGGGCCAGCGCCTGAGTAAAGTTGCTGGAGACAGCTGTAGTGAGGGCACATCTGGGCAGAGGGACGGAGCCCGGACTGGTTCTTTTGTTTTTTCTGGAGACAGTAGTGGTGGCTCTGCCTAGGGAGTGTGAGTGTGACTGAACAGTGGTGTCGAACCTCAGCCTGCTACTCGGTATGGGGGGGTGAGCACCGGCAGGGTGGTGGTGGCTAGCCAGAACAGCTGGTCTCCTGGTGATCCCAGCTCACCCATGCAGTGAATGTGACCCTTGGGAGTGGTGATAGTGGACCTGCGATGTGCCTCCCCTGGGATGGGGCTCTTCGCTGGGCCCTCAACTAGTAGCTGTGGAGCTTACGGTGTGCGGGGGGGCTCCAACTGCAACCCCATATAATGTGATCTCATAACTGGGACGTGAGCTGCTATCCCATTTCATAGATGAGGAACCTGAGGCTCAAGTGACAGTGCCTTCCAAGACTGATGGTCTCCTCTGGGGGGTGGGGGCTAATTCTGCACCCACATAGTGGCTGTGGGTGCACAGCATGGTGAACGTACTTAATAGTTTGAATTGTACAATTAAAAATGACTAAAATCTCAATCATTTAACACAGTTGAAAAAACAAACAGAAATAAAAAATAAAAATAAATTAAAATATACAAGAAAAATATAGTCACTCCACTGAGGCACCAAGGGTGACCGAGCACAGCAGCTGGGCACTCTGCTGGGACTGCTTTCTATGGTGGCCAGGGTGGCAATCTTGAGTGGCGGTGCTGGCTTGTCTGGGGCAGCTGTCAGTGCGGCAGGGCCAGCTCCTCTGCGGTGTCAAGGATTGCCAATGGTAGGAGGGACAGTTGCTCAGCCCGGGAGGCCGGTGTGCCCCGTGCCTGCTTGCTCTCAGTGGAAAAGCCAGCCTACGGGGTCGGCCATGCCCTCTGTTCAGGACTAGCCGGAGGCACACGCGGTGTCTGGGGGACTGAAGCAGTGAGGGCAACTGCCCTTGGTGGTTCAGGCACAGCGATAGGTGACACGACCAGCTGTAGCTCCCCTTCAGCTGGAAGGCCTAGTGCTTCACGTGGCAGTGGATCGGTTCAGGGGCTAGCGACAGGGCCAGCTGGAGCATTTCTGCAGATGGCAGGCCTGATGCTAGAGGTGGCCATTGCTCAGGCTGGGACACAGGACAGCCTGCTCTAGCTTTGCTGCAGCTGAAAGGTGTGCCGTGAGAGGTGCAGTGACTCAGAGAGGCCACAGCGGCTGGCCAGATGGAGAGGTCTGCACTTAGGGTGACTTTGGCTGAGGCTGCAAAGCTGGTGACAGGACTGACTCCAGCTCACCTGGAGTTGAAAGGGCTGCTGCCAGAGGATGTGGTGGCTCAAGCTGGCCTCTAGAGACAGAGGTGCCTCCCTCTCCCTCTCCCTCTCCTTCATGATGGACAGGTCTGGTAATAGAGGTGACGGTGGCACAGGCTTGGGGCCACTGGTGACAGCCGGCTTCATCTGCTCT
>NW_006159774.1:705011-706258 GCF_000334495.1 Tupaia belangeri chinensis
AGGCCGGGCCGGTGGGGGGCTCCCGGGTGGCCCGGGAGCCAGTGGAGGTTCCCACTCTCTGGAGCTGGTGCGGATGGCGGCCCTGTGTCCAGGATGTGTGGTGCAAGAGATTCTCAGGTGGCTCAAAATTTGGAGCAGCTGCTTCAGATGATGCCACCGGATGGCACCAGATGGCACCCTGCAGGAGCTGGTGCTGGAGGGAGCTCCAGATGTCCAGGTGGTGCTGGAGCCGCAGGATGAGAAGGGTCTCTAAAAGTGGGCAGAATCAAATGGAGTCATTTGTGCCAATTGTGTTCAGCTTTGACTAAACCGAGCCTGGGAAGGCCATGGGTGGTGCCCTTGCTTTTTATGAAAGCCTGCCTGGCCCCAAGAGCTCTCTCAATGTCTCTTCCAGAACCACGCCCTGCCCCAGTGCCTACTGCACCCCGAGGACGTTTGTCCTCATCTGTCTGCCTAACCTTGGATTGATGCTGCCTTTCTTATTGATGGTGGTGACTGGAGACCACCATACCCTCAAAAAAAAATAGGTTGTTTTGTCTTTTTTTTAAAAAGCCTCTCATTTCTCTTTGTGCATAAAACCACTCATATTCTGCTCTGCAATGTCTACTCCCACGTGAAACTTGTTTTTCTTTTGGAGAGTCATTCTCTTGGTCTATGAGAGGTCGACACGTTGGCACCCCAGATGGGACCAAGAGAGCTCTCCTCGGGCAGACGGGAGGCCTGTGGACTTGCGCGCTGGGACCGCTGACTGCTGACCGCTGACTGCTGACCGCTGAGCTCTGCGTCCACCGCCGACCCTGGACTCTCTGTGCCGCATCCTTTTCGCTTCATCTGGGATCTTGTTCAGTGCCTTCAGAAAAGGGTCCTTTGTCTCTGCTGGGGTGATAAAGGGCCCCTTGTGTTTTGGGGCAAGTCTTTTCTGGTAGAAGGCTCTTTTCTGCTCTGGAACGCTCTCTTGGTCTGTGTGGAACTGAATGTGCTGTTCGTGAAGGCTTAGGTCTTCTCTGGGGACTCCTTGGTTTCATTTTTGGTTATGTGTTTTTGTAAATAACTGGCTCTTTTTCTCCCTGCTTCGTTTTTAAACACCTGGCATCAAGAAATTCTTTGCGTCTGGGTCTGAGGGAAAAATGAATGAAATTCTAACATTCCAAGGCATGCCAGGGGCTCTTTCTCTGGGACTTGAACTGGCTTTACTATGGTTCAGTTCCTGTGCACACTCTTTTCATTGATGAGCGAAAAATTATAAG
>NW_006159774.1:709448-722407 GCF_000334495.1 Tupaia belangeri chinensis
TTTTTAGTGCTACAGGTTTCTTTAATTAATAAGCCAGGAGGTACTCATCTTGATATTATTGAATATAGTTAGGGTATCTCTTCAAAGTCACAGCTCCAGGGGCCCCAACATGAGCTTACGTCAGGACTGGTCTCATAGTAAGACTGCTTAGTAGAGATTGTTGGGTGGTTTTTCCACAAGAAGTTCATCACCCCCTGCCGCTAATTTCTCATTAGTCCTGATTTAAATGGTTTCTTATATATTTCAGTTCCACATTCAGACTGAGTGGAAGTTGGTTCACTTCAAGTTCTACTTTTCTGTTGCACTGGTCTTTTCCTTTTAAATTTTCCTGCAAACAGTGGCGTTCTTGTTCCCGTTCCACTTTTTGACTCTCTAACTTTCCAGTGTTTTAATTTTCCTCCTAAGTTCTTAAGAGTGACTTTTTAAAAATTCTTTTCCTCTTTCACGTGAAAGAGCTGCGGCCTGGATTTGCATTTGGCTAACAGAATCTTCAGACTCTGTTCCAAGTATCACAGAATTCTCCTAATTAGAGGCAACACACGGTCCTCTGAGATCGTGTGTTCTGATGGCGTGAAGACTTCAAGATCATCCGTAGAAGTTATTTGGTTTGGGACCTCTTTCTTTTCCTTCGCTGATTTTTGGTAGGCCTTTTGCTTTTCTCTTGCTCATTTACACCATTTATATTTAGAAGCAGACGTTGTACTTCAGCCACGTGGCCTGTGAGGGCAGCCTTATGAATCTTTGTGAGATCTCGGTGTCTGATTTGCTACTGGGACATGGGCTTCGGCTTTCAGTATGCATCTCTTCCAGTGGTACTGATTTCAATCACCTGGTCCCTCTTGTTAAAGCCCAAAATTTTTCTCATCTGGGACTAGTGACTTTAGGGACACCTGGGCCAGCTCCAAAATCCAGCACAATCGCTAAACATAAGTTAAGCCGGTGTTGCCCAGAGCGCTTGCACTCCTCGGGACCAGAGGGTATAAAAGAGGTTTCTTAAAAGACAAGCTGAGCCAGCAAGTGGCCTCTTGGCTAAGTTCTGGATCCCATATGGCCGACTCTGTGGTTTGAGTTCCTGAACCTGTAGTTTGAAAGGCATGCCAGCTCTAAGTGTATGAGTGCCCGCATGTCCAAAATCCTGAGAGAAGAATGAAAGAGAAGGGACTGCAGAATGGCTGTCTTCCCCTTTTATTTTTTTTGAGGGGGGGGCAGTGATTTCTCTTTCTGTCTTTCTCTTGCTTTCTCCTGTGAATGCATGTGCCTTCTGGTAAAAATATGTTGAAAAAAAGAAACAAAAAACCAAACTGCTACGTAAATTACTTAATTCAAAATTTTGGTCCATAGCCTTTGTAAGATAGGGGCAAATGAAGTCTCTAAGACGTTTTGTTTACGCGCGTTTACACGTTTGTGCTTCTGTGTGTGTACACATGTATACATGTAATATGTTGCGTGTTGTGTCTACATGGCGAAATCTTTTTAGAAATTCTATTCAGTTTGGCTTACAGATAAATGAGCGCTCCTAGGAAATTACAACTATTAGAATACGTAAATACTAATCGAAGTAGTTTTCCAATTTATGTGAATAAAGTAAATCTTTTTTTCAATAGGCCAGTTTCAAATTTCTATACAAAATAAAAAAAGGAAACTATATTTAGTATTACCGGCATACATTTTGCCAGGGTTATATCCTTACTTCTGTCAGATGTTTAAGAACATAAAACTATGAATCTGACCGCAGAATAAATGTACAAGAGAGAGGTCCCTGTTACTGTCCTATCCCTTGGGTCCTTGTGTCATGCACAGCAATTTAGCTTTCCGTGTTTTTGTTTGACAAGGAGATAACTTACAGTAATAACTAGCTTTGTCTAAAATCTTAGATTTTACAAAACAAGAAAGACATATTTCAGAAATAAATTTGGCAATAATAAGTGAGATAAGCATTTATACACAGACCTTTTATGTCATTTCAGTTTTTAAAAATACCTCATATTAAAGGAGGTAGTAGAGATTCACCAAATGTTTAAGACATTTGTAAGGAAAACTGTTGTGACGAGTATAAAGTTTAATGGCATGTACTTAGGCTTTTTCAAGTGTTTTAAGGCAATGCTTTCCTTATTATAAGAAAATTATAGGATATATATTGATAGGGCAATGGTATAAAATAAACAGTTCAAAATTGCTTGTTTTACTAGACTTCAGATTACTAATTACTAACAGCTCTAATTTATATATACAATCCTATTTGTGGTGCATACAAAAGAAAAAACAAAGATATGCTTTTGATAAAGGGAAATTTATAAGAGCCAAAAAGTGTGGCTTTTTATTGAAAAAAAAATTTGCTCAATTCTTGGGTTACTTAAGGTCGTTCCCAAATGTACATTGACAAAGGAAATGGAAACAGGTAGAAGGAAAACAATAAAACAGAGAGAGAGAGAGAGAGAGAGAGAGAGGACGAGAAAGTGAGAAAGCGCCCCGCAGAGAGATGGCCACACTGCAGTCCTTTCCCTTCCCTTCGCTTTAGGATTCTGAGCATGCGTACACATATACCTGCTGTGTTTTTCAAGCCGTCAGGTCTGGGACTCAAGCACGCAGTCAGCCATGTGGGATGCAACAGCCTTAACCTCTAGCCCTAAAACATTTTTACGCTAGCCCTAAAGCGTTTGTGTTTTTTGTCTGTTTGTTTGTTTTGTTTGTTTTTTTAAATGAGTGACATCTTGTAAGTGATCAAATTGGCTAAACTTGGAAGCGAATCATAAGTTTTCCTAAAATGTTAGTAAAATGTTTATTGGTAGAAAACTAAAATTTTGGTCTTCTGTGTTCGAACAAGTTTTTCTGGGACGACTCATCTGTCTGTCATGAAAGGAAACAACCTACTCTAGAAGGTCTTTTCCTTTTGCTAACCGGCCTAGAAAGTGTGTGCTTCATATTCTCTTAATTGGGTTTCTAATTACTTAACCAAATTGAATTAAAAGGTATTTGTGTTTTTTTACATCAGTGTAATTTTCTGTATTTGCTACTGATATCTTTGATTACCACTAATTATGGCATTTAGGTACATGTTTAAAGATTATGTAAGATGTTTAAGGCTCTGATGATCTTGATATACTGTCAATCATACTTCTGGTTCTGTCTTAAAATCCTATAAACAATGGACATAAGTGAATTTCTTTGTTGATTTCATCATCATTATAAGGAATTGTCATCAAGTAATTAACTGTGGCTATTCTAAGTCTCTGTCATCCAGTTTCACGATTGCCTGTCATGAAATGGACTCTAACAGGTACTTTTGAATACAGGTTCCTGATCATTTTAGCATAAGTAGACTTCAGGTAAATTTGGCCTGAGGGCCACTCCCTCCAAGCCTCCTCCATTGCTCTAATGTGGCTAAAAGGGTTTCTGACCCTGACCGTAGGCACCAGTCACATCCCTCCAGTGTGGGACCAGACCAACATCCGGGGGACTACAGAACCTGACCATGAGGTGAATGCTCGGTTGTGCTTTGGGGAAAGTTCTTGGTTAGAAGGGGAAATGCGATGTTGTCAGAATCAAAATGGAGTCATTGGTGTCAACAACATATGTTAAGCCCTGACTAAACTGAGCCGTCGAGGCCATGGAGGGGGTGTTTTCTCAAGCAAACATGCCTGATGACAAGACTGTCGCAAGGACTCTGCCAGAGCCACAGCCTTCCACGGGCCTCACTGCAACCTGGCACTAGGACTGCTGCGTGGAGAACGACTGCCAGCAACTGCCCGCCTTACCTCGGATGACACACCCTTGTGACTGGGCCTATAGCCACGAGTAATTGTCCAAAAGCGACTTCTGTAAGAACTCATGCTCTTTTTTTTTTAACCCATGTCTTCAAACTCTGTGATCACGCTGCAGTGTACTGTTCAAGAAACCCATGTCTTCCATCTCTGTGATCACGCTGCAGTGTAGTATTCAAGTGGGTTCCTCACTGCAATGCCTATTCAGAAATACCATTTGTCTTTGAGTCTTTTTCTTAGCCTGTTGTTTAGAGGTTGACAGTGTCCATGTGACTGCCGTTCTCTGGCCTTTCCAGACAGAGTTAACTCCCCTATCCTTTTTGTGATCCTTGGATCCTCACACTCGCTGTCTGAGGCCAGAGGGATTTGGTGGGGGTATTTAATGGGGTCAGAAAGGAGTGAAAGTCTTGTCTGATGAACAGGCCACCCTGTAATGGCACCATTCCTCACCCCCAGATTTCCAGGTGCTGCTCATTCCTGAGTAATGGTAACACCAGTGACATGTTCAGGTGCACTCAGTCCGATCCTCCAGCTCCAACAACAAGAGCAACATACACTTTTCCTGAGTGGCCTGATGGCCAGGAAAGGAAGTTGCCAGCCCTTCTCCTTGGCACCCGTTCCTTTGTTAGCCCCTTCCTACCCAATGCTAGCTCTTCCCTCTCTCACCTATCTTCAGAGACCATGAAGCTAGCACTGGCCTGGATGCCCTGCAGGGTCTCGTGTTTCTGCCATTCCCAGCTGGGAGAAGAAATGTCGGCCTCAGCACCCCTCATGTCCAGGAGCACCTGCACCCCCACTCACACTATGCCTCCTTACTGCTGCTGTCCATCCAGCAGGTAGTGACGTGGCTTTCACCACATCTGGCTGCAAGAGGACAATGACAACTTGTACAAGAGCGTTTTGTGAGACCATGAGGGCAGAGTGATCCTTGCATCTCCCCATGCAGACCTATCTGCATACTTACCTATCCTGAAGGGCCACTTTGACAGGTTCGGCTCTGGGCCTTGCAGGGGGCATGCCAAACCCTGGGAAGAGGCAGATGGGCTCCAAACCCCCACTGCCTACAGGATGACACTGAGGCAAGCTTCCCCCTAGCTGGTGTCGGGGACCCATGCTTGGAAGGTGGATAATGTGCCGGTAAGTTCCCTCTATCTCTGGGACTTCGTGGCTTCATTAAGACCATTTGGGTGGGCTCCATTAATCCCCAAATCTGCAGTAACCTCCAACTTCTTCCCCTGCAGTCATCTCCCTGAATGATTCTATCCAGACACCATTCCCAGAGAGACTGCACACTCCACCTCCAGCCTTCTGGATCCTTTCTTACCCATTTGCCCTTGCCAGGACTTGTCCCCTCAGAGCCTTCTCTCTGCACTCCCCACCCACGACAGACTCACCTTCAGAGGTGGGCTTAGAGGTCACCTCCTTGGGACTCCAGTGCAGAGCACACCTTGGGGTCAGTTGTCTTCAAATCTACTGCTGACCAGTCCTAGCCCTGTGATAGGCAAGCTGGTATGGTGACTTACCAGAGTCTCTCATTCCTGGATTGAAAATGGGTCAGTGATTCCTACCCCATGGTGGTGTACTGGGGGATGTGTAAGGCTGATTAAGGTACCCCAAGTACCTGATGCAGGAGGTTGCCTGACCAAGGAGGCCTCAGGCCTGGAGAAGCCTCTGAGTAACAGCACGGGGATAAGTGACAAAGGTCATCATCACTTCTGGGTTCTGGCTCCTCCTGCATGGCTGGGTCACTCGGAGGTAATTTCTGGTGCCACAGCTCATGCATAACATGGGGTAATCTTCCTGAGCACTCTGGAACTCCCTAACAACAGTGGCTGTCCCCAACACTGACTCAGCACTGGTTGTGGGGCTGCTTCCTCTATACCAGCCAGGCCTGCAGCAAGGAAAAAAATGAACCTCAGACTTTGTGTCCAGTCGGGGAAGACTAGACATGATGAGAGTGAGTGAGAGAGAGGCCACCTAACCTTCTCCCTGCCCAGGGCTGACATCCACTGTTGTCTGTGTCTCTCCTGTCCCCAGTTCTCCATACTCATCCAGCCTAGCACCCTACCCTCTGCCTGACATTGTAGGAGTGACCTCCCCCGCCCTCCCCCCAAGCTCCAGGGTTGAGGGGGGTGGTTACAGATCAGGCCGAAGGGACAAGGGATAACATGGGACTGGCCAGGAAGGGAGCCCTAGCTGTGGGGTACATGCATGCACTATTGCCAGTCCTCTGCAAGCCCTGAATGCACCCTGCCATAAATAGGAGGTGGGGCTGTCCCACACAAAGGGTTCCCTATGTCTGCCTGCAGATGGGGATTGCACGGTGCTTGTGATCATGTCCCAGACACATGCACCCAAAGGAGGGTCCAGCCACATGCACGCTGAGTTTCATTTCCAGTCTCTCCTTGGACAACCTCAAGGTTGCTGAGGCAAGAGAGTGGCAAGGAATGGCCAGGGCCCACTGGGTGGACAAAGTCTAGGGGAGAAAGGGTGGTTGCCACTTCATTGACCAGCACCAGCCCTCTTACAGAATGGGGAATGCAAACCCATAAGAGCCTAGAGACCCTTGTACTCTCTTCCTTAGAGTTTTTCTGACATGGGACAATCCCCAGGGCAGGAGACTAGATGGGGAGTCCTGTGGTTACCTGGAACAGCAACAAGACTTCCCTTAGTGTGGAGGGGATATAGCAGTAAAGCTGCAGACCCCTCCTCTGAAAACTGAGGTGCTTGGTCTTTGTAACCCCAAAGATTCCATAGGCTCATTCAAGTGTCTGTTGGCATTGATCATCAATGTTGACCATCATGGACCCATTGGGCACTGAGGTCTTTGGACAATACTGTCTACTTTCTATAGGAGCAGAGAGCAGCTTGGGGTTTGGGGGACTGAGGACCTGGGTCATGTAGAACATGGCAGAACACTGGACCACTTGTCCAGAGTTCAGAAACAAATGTGGCTTTATTGGAACTTTGGGGGCCCTCATTTGAAAGTGGAGCCTATCATTCCATTGATTGGATGAGTAGGCCTGGGGAGTGAACTGGACTCTCCAAGGACTGCATAGAAATCAGGGAACAAGGGAGACATCTAAGGTCCTTCTCGTGTCCCAGGAGCTTGCAGCTCTCTCCCTTTTACCCCTTTCCTCTCGAAGGTTCCAGTGCCTTATGGACTCAAGACATAGGTGAAGCTTTTGTTTCTGGGTTTTATGCCTTGGACTGCCATGTTGGCACTGCCCACTAGGGCAGACAGTGACCACTGTTCTCAGAAGAGCAGCTGGGACCAGAAAAGTGGCCTGTGGGATCATTCTGGGTAACCCCAGCTTGCACCCAATGCAAGGGTGCAATTTCTAGTATCTGTCTCCACAATGTGAGTTGTTCAGAGACAGAGAAGGGGCCCTGAGATCACTCATCACTCAACAACCAGACCAGGTTGAGCAGAGGGTCTGCCACTCCCTCTTAGCTGACCCCTGCCTTTATGTTGCTCAATTCTAAACTGCAGAGGGGACAGGATGGATACCAGTAAGGACACTTTGATGTCCATCTTGGGCTTCCTTTGGCCACACGCAGAGATGTCTAATGTCACTGCATTCATGTAAGGCACTATGTTAAGAAAAAGACAAGAAAATCGTCCAAACTCAGGAAGAGTGAGTCACGTGGGGTAGTGAAATTGTAAGCAGTTTTCAGAAATGTTATAACCCATGTGCATCACTTAAATGTGATGTCAAGAAGCAACTGATTATAGGAGACATTGTGTCCGAAGAAGGAAGGGGTGTTCCCCCTAAGAACGGAATGATTCATCTCTAGCAAGTTAGGACTTGTTCATTTAAACCCCCATCTCCTGGAAACATCTTCCAAGAACCAGACAAACACCCTGACTTTTCTCATAGGTGGTCAGTGGAGCAGATGAAAAGCCCATGGGTTCCTAAATCCTAGGGGGACTGAGCAGCCTGACCATCTCTGCCTCTCTGTAACCCTGTCAGATGGGCTGTGAGTGACCCCTGACCTTCCGGAAGCTGGCGGTAAATAGAGGTCCTAGAGGACCACCCAGGGAGGGCGGGCATCTCCCAGGACAGAGGATGACCCTGACTTTAAGCAGAGAGGTCAGCCAAGATTCGAGCCCGTAGCTCTTTGACTCTAACATCGACCCCCTATGGCAGAGTGCACATCAGGCAATTGAAATGCCTATGTGGGATGGGCACTTCCACACACATCCTCTTGGTGACTCCAGACACAAGAGATTTCCACATCCTTTTCTCAGATTCATTTCCTACACAGGCAAAATCTGGGGTCCTCATTTAGGGTTAAGCAATAAACCTCTTCAAGAAAATGGTCAGACTGAGCAGGAGTCTGGGCCAGATGGGCTCAGGGTGCAGAAGGGCTGAGCTGAGGTAGCTTCACTTTTTGTCTGGAAGTGAGGGTACCCATGGTCCTGGCTGACTTTCAAGGGCTTAGAGAAGTAAGCCAGGGTGCTGAGAGTTTCCAGGGTGGGATAGAGGAGTGGAGAATGTTCCACATCCTCAGCTCTTAGGGCGTAGTGTTGGGAGTAGGCAAGCTAGGAGGAGGACCCGGAGGGATCTGCCTGAGCCCTGTTGGAGAGGAGCCTTCTCCAGGAGTTGGGGACACAGCTATAGGCCACAACTGCCAACAGGGAGATTCCTGAAAGGCAGAGTGTTGGACCTCCATAATCATTTATGGTCCTCGAGACAGGTGACATGGAGATCAAAGCGACCAGGTTCTGAGATCTGGCTGCCTGGGTTGCAAAAAGCCTACCTGAGCCTTCCATTACCCTAGACAGGATAGCCCAGGGCAGGATAGTGTGGTATAACCACGCTGTGTGGCCCTCCCAGCCCCTCTTGAAACACTCTCTGCCTGGCAGCTTTGAGGGAAAACTGCTAGTGAGGGGGAAGGTTGGAGAGGAGGAAAAAGGCCTTCAGGTCAGCCCTTGTAGCCTTGGAGCTGCCCCACTTGCTGGGAATGTCTGTCCTCCACACAGACCTTTTTGGAAAAGTGTATTTTACACCCAGACTAGAGTCAGAACTAGCAAGATAGAACCTGCAGGCTCTGGATTTAGGGCCTTTGTATTTAATTTCTGCTTCAGAGATACATGAAATGCAGATGTCCTGAATCAGGGATGGGGTGGGTTTACAGAATGACCAAGGGGGAACATAAAACACCATAGGGAAGTCATGGCGAAAAATGTAGTAGACTCCCTTGAAACCTCTTCTCTGTGGAGCTCCCACCTGTGTGATTCTCATCTGTGCGGCTCCCACTTCTAAGGCTTCCACCTAGAGGCTCCTGCTTGCATCACATGGCTATGCCTGTGTCCTGGTACTGGGGCCAACCATTCAAAAGCCATTGACTCTGGAAATGATCCTGATGTTTGCATTTTCCCAAAAACCCATACCTCAGCCTTTTGGGAACCAGCAGTTAGCGTAATGGCTATGTCGCTGGACTCCCACGTAGTCGACCGCGGTTCGCGTCCCGGACCCGGTGGCTTAAAACTCACGCCGGGCGCGTGTGCATGCGTGCCCAAGATCCCGAGAGGAGAATGGAGGAGAAGGGATTGCGGCGTGACCATCCCCCCTGGGGGGGTGATTTCTCGCTTTCTGTCTCTAATGTCTCTCTCTGTCTGGCGAGCGCACGCGCCCTATAGTGAAAATCTCTCAAAAAAAAAACAAACAAAAAAACCCATACCTCAGCCTTTTCTTCACTCGGTCAGATGGTGCTAGAGGTGGACTTGTATCTGAACATCTCCAAAAGGAGGAGGGCCTGCTGGGGAAGACCCACAGAGGAGGAGGCCCATCACACTGGACTGGGGCTGAGGCCCATGACCACACACATGCGTGCAACCAGCTGACCCCAGATCTTTGGGCAGCGAGCCATGGTAGGTTGGGAGGATAGCCTAAGAAGACTGTTCCAGAGATCCTGGTCAACCCAAGAGACCCAGGGAACAGCCAGTTGTGACATGCAAGGCTCGTGTGATACACAGGGCCTACTTGACACTTTGAACCCAAGCCCTTTTCAGGGCATTAGTGAGCTATTGCCAGGGAGCAGGAGTGGTTCAAAGGCTCAGGTGCAATTCCACTGTGGGCACAAGTGTGGGCAGCAGTGCCCCCACAGCTTTGGCTCCTGGAATTAAGGGTCAAGGCATAGCAATGAAAATTAGTTTTCCGGGAGAAAACTGACAAATTGACCAAAATGTGGCCCGTGAGTCCAGAACTGCAAAAACAAAGGAAGTGGGAGGGGATGGAAGATGCCTTTTGAGTATGACCTGGTTGTGGAAGAGGACTTCCACTTCCTCCTGACCCCACTCAATGCCCACATCAAATCCCTCTGGCCTCAGACAGGGAGTGCGAGGACCCAAGGATCACCAAAAGGATGGGGGAATTAACTCTGTCTGGAAAGGCCAGAGAACGGCAGTCACATGGACACTGTCAACCTCTAAACAACAGGCTAAGAAAAAGACTCAAAGACAAATGGTATTTCTGAATAGGCATTGCAGTGAGGAACCCACTTGAATACTACACTGCAGCGTGATCACAGAGATGGAAGACATGGGTTTAAAAAAAAGAGCATGAGTTCTTACAGAAGTCGCTTTTGGACAATTACTCGTGGCTATAGGCCCAGTCACAAGGGTGTGTCATCCGAGGTAAGGCGGGCAGTTGCTGGCAGTCGTTCTCCACGCAGCAGTCCTAGTGCCAGGTTGCAGTGAGGCCCGTGGAAGGCTGTGGCTCTGGCAGAGTCCTTGCGACAGTCTTGTCATCAGGCATGTTTGCTTGAGAAAACACCCCCTCCATGGCCTCGACGGCTCAGTTTAGTCAGGGCTTAACATATGTTGTTGACACCAATGACTCCATTTTGATTCTGACAACATCGCATTTCCCCTTCTAACCAAGAACTTTCCCCAAAGCACAACCGAGCATTCACCTCATGGTCAGGTTCTGTAGTCCCCCGGATGTTGGTCTGGTCCCACACTGGAGGGATGTGACTGGTGCCTACGGTCAGGGTCAGAAACCCTTTTAGCCACATTAGAGCAATGGAGGAGGCTTGGAGGGAGTGGCCCTCAGGCCAAATTTACCTGAAGTCTACTTATGCTAAAATGATCAGGAACCTGTATTCAAAAGTACCTGTTAGAGTCCATTTCATGACAGGCAATCGTGAAACTGGATGACAGAGACTTAGAATAGCCACAGTTAATTACTTGATGACAATTCCTTATAATGATGATGAAATCAACAAAGAAATTCACTTATGTCCATTGTTTATAGGATTTTAAGACAGAACCAGAAGTATGATTGACAGTATATCAAGATCATCAGAGCCTTAAACATCTTACATAATCTTTAAACATGTACCTAAATGCCATAATTAGTGGTAATCAAAGATATCAGTAGCAAATACAGAAAATTACACTGATGTAAAAAAACACAAATACCTTTTAATTCAATTTGGTTAAGTAATTAGAAACCCAATTAAGAGAATATGAAGCACACACTTTCTAGGCCGGTTAGCAAAAGGAAAAGACCTTCTAGAGTAGGTTGTTTCCTTTCATGACAGACAGATGAGTCGTCCCAGAAAAACTTGTTCGAACACAGAAGACCAAAATTTTAGTTTTCTACCAATAAACATTTTACTAACATTTTAGGAAAACTTATGATTCGCTTCCAAGTTTAGCCAATTTGATCACTTACAAGATGTCACTCATTTAAAAAAACAAACAAAACAAACAAACAGACAAAAAACACAAACGCTTTAGGGCTAGCGTAAAAATGTTTTAGGGCTAGAGGTTAAGGCTGTTGCATCCCACATGGCTGACTGCGTGCTTGAGTCCCAGACCTGACGGCTTGAAAAACACAGCAGGTATATGTGTACGCATGCTCAGAATCCTAAAGCGAAGGGAAGGGAAAGGACTGCAGTGTGGCCATCTCTCTGCGGGGTGCTTTCTCACTTTCTCGTCCTCTCTCTCTCTCTCTCTCTCTCTCTGTTTTATTGTTTTCCTTCTACCTGTTTCCATTTCCTTTGTCAATGTACATTTGGGAACGACCTTAAGTAACCCAAGAATTGAGCAAATTTTTTTTTCAATAAAAAGCCACACTTTTTGGCTCTTATAAATTTCCCTTTATCAAAAGCATATCTTTGTTTTTTCTTTTGTATGCACCACAAATAGGATTGTATATATAAATTAGAGCTGTTAGTAATTAGTAATCTGAAGTCTAGTAAAACAAGCAATTTTGAACTGTTTATTTTATACCATTGCCCTATCAATATATATCCTATAATTTTCTTATAATAAGGAAAGCATTGCCTTAAAACACTTGAAAAAGCCTAAGTACATGCCATTAAACTTTATACTCGTCACAACAGTTTTCCTTACAAATGTCTTAAACATTTGGTGAATCTCTACTACCTCCTTTAATATGAGGTATTTTTAAAAACTGAAATGACATAAAAGGTCTGTGTATAAATGCTTATCTCACTTATTATTGCCAAATTTATTTCTGAAATATGTCTTTCTTGTTTTGTAAAATCTAAGATTTTAGACAAAGCTAGTTATTACTGTAAGTTATCTCCTTGTCAAACAAAAACACGGAAAGCTAAATTGCTGTGCATGACACAAGGACCCAAGGGATAGGACAGTAACAGGGACCTCTCTCTTGTACATTTATTCTGCGGTCAGATTCATAGTTTTATGTTCTTAAACATCTGACAGAAGTAAGGATATAACCCTGGCAAAATGTATGCCGGTAATACTAAATATAGTTTCCTTTTTTTATTTTGTATAGAAATTTGAAACTGGCCTATTGAAAAAAAGATTTACTTTATTCACATAAATTGGAAAACTACTTCGATTAGTATTTACGTATTCTAATAGTTGTAATTTCCTAGGAGCGCTCATTTATCTGTAAGCCAAACTGAATAGAATTTCTAAAAAGATTTCGCCATGTAGACACAACACGCAACATATTACATGTATACATGTGTACACACACAGAAGCACAAACGTGTAAACGCGCGTAAACAAAACGTCTTAGAGACTTCATTTGCCCCTATCTTACAAAGGCTATGGACCAAAATTTTGAATTAAGTAATTTACGTAGCAGTTTGGTTTTTTGTTTCTTTTTTTCAACATATTTTTACCAGAAGGCACATGCATTCACAGGAGAAAGCAAGAGAAAGACAGAAAGAGAAATCACTGCCCCCCCC
>NW_006159774.1:725222-727786 GCF_000334495.1 Tupaia belangeri chinensis
AGAGCAGATGAAGCCGGCTGTCACCAGTGGCCCCAAGCCTGTGCCACCGTCACCTCTATTACCAGACCTGTCCATCATGAAGGAGAGGGAGAGGGAGAGGGAGGCACCTCTGTCTCTAGAGGCCAGCTTGAGCCACCACATCCTCTGGCAGCAGCCCTTTCAACTCCAGGTGAGCTGGAGTCAGTCCTGTCACCAGCTTTGCAGCCTCAGCCAAAGTCACCCTAAGTGCAGACCTCTCCATCTGGCCAGCCGCTGTGGCCTCTCTGAGTCACTGCACCTCTCACGGCACACCTTTCAGCTGCAGCAAAGCTAGAGCAGGCTGTCCTGTGTCCCAGCCTGAGCAATGGCCACCTCTAGCATCAGGCCTGCCATCTGCAGAAATGCTCCAGCTGGCCCTGTCGCTAGCCCCTGAACCGATCCACTGCCACGTGAAGCACTAGGCCTTCCAGCTGAAGGGGAGCTACAGCTGGTCGTGTCACCTATCGCTGTGCCTGAACCACCAAGGGCAGTTGCCCTCACTGCTTCAGTCCCCCAGACACCGCGTGTGCCTCCGGCTAGTCCTGAACAGAGGGCATGGCCGACCCCGTAGGCTGGCTTTTCCACTGAGAGCAAGCAGGCACGGGGCACACCGGCCTCCCGGGCTGAGCAACTGTCCCTCCTACCATTGGCAATCCTTGACACCGCAGAGGAGCTGGCCCTGCCGCACTGACAGCTGCCCCAGACAAGCCAGCACCGCCACTCAAGATTGCCACCCTGGCCACCATAGAAAGCAGTCCCAGCAGAGTGCCCAGCTGCTGTGCTCGGTCACCCTTGGTGCCTCCGTGGAGTGACTATCATAGAAAGCAGTCCCAGCAGAGTGCCCAGCTGCTGTGCTCGGTCACCCTTGGTGCCTCAGTGGAGTGACTATATTTTTCTTGTATATTTTAATTTATTTTTATTTTTTATTTCTGTTTGTTTTTTCAACTGTGTTAAATGATTGAGATTTTAGTCATTTTTAATTGTACAATTCAAACTATTAAGTATGTTCACCATGCTGTGCACCCACAGCCACTATGTGGGTGCAGAATTAGCCCCCACCCCCCAGAGGAGACCATCAGTCTTTTGAGAGGACACTGGCCAGACTCTCCCTGGAGGAAGCGAGAGCCTTCCTTGATTAAACAGGGAGCAGGCAACTGCAGTGAACAGTGGGGAGCGTGGGAGCGCGGCCTGTGCCCAGCGATATGTCCCAGTGGTTAGGAGACACAGGCTCTGAGGTCAGACCGGCCGGATGAGCACGGGAAGGCACTGTCACTTGAGCCTTAGGTTCCTCATCTATGAAATGGGATAGCAGCTCACTTCCTATGGAATTATGAGATTACATTAAAGGGGGTTGTAGTCAGAGTATGCCTGTACACAGTAAACTTGGCAGCTAGTATCTGAGGGTTCAGTGAAGAAGCTCATCAGAAAGCGAGCCCTGCCCTAGGGGAGGCACATCTCAGGTCCACCATCACGACCACCAAGGGTCACATTCACTGCACGGGTGAGCTGGACTTTGGCAGACCACCACCTTCCAAGAAGAGCCACCACCACCACTGGCACTGCTCACTCTCACCATCTTAGATGTGCAGGCCCAGGTTCCACAACATTGTCTGGTCATAGCCTCCTCTGCTTCCACTAGTGGCCACTATTGCCACTACAAATGAGCTGACCCAGCTGTGCCTTGAACCACTTATGCCGTGTCACCTGCCTCTGCCACCGGCTACCCTGTCCTCTACAGAGGAGCTGGCCCTGAATCTGCACTGCCTGCAGCTATTCCTGCTCAGACAGCATCACCAACCCTAGAGTCTGGACTTGCCACCAGGCTCAAAGGGTCACTGGTGGTAGCCCCACTCTCCCTTGTGGAACATCCATCTCTACTGCCATTGGCAGCCCTTGACGCCACACAGAACTGTCCCCAACCACACCACAGTGGCTCTCTGGGTGACACCAACATAACCACCCCAGGTGACCACTCTACAATAGTGGCCCCAACTGGTCTAGCACAGTGACCAAGCACTTGTGCTGAGCCTCCACTGCTACTGCCAGTGACCACACTCCTTGTCCCAAATGAGCCCACCCCTGGCTTTTCCTCCGACTGTCCAGGATGACACACCATCACTGCCACCAGCCATCACCCTCATTGGTGCAGAGGAGTGGGCATCAGCCATCACGCTAGGCATCCAGGACGAGCCATCACCACTAACCTCCCTCACCACCACGTAAGAGCCCACCCCTGACACACCACTAACTGCCCAGGCAAGGCCAGTGGCCTCCACAGGCCAAGCCACCAGTGCCAACTCCAAGTGCCATCTTGGTGGCCACCTGGCTGAGCCACCATCACCAGCGACAGCAGTTTCCCTGGCTTATCCAGCAGATCAGGTGCTGGCTGAAACATCAATTGCCCAGATAACCTAACACTGTAACTACAACGGATCCTCATGAAAAATGACCACGCTGGCACTGTCATGCCACCCGTGATCAGGGCTGACTCACCATTGTGAGGAGCTCCAGGGTCGCCATTGTTTCTGCAGCTGAGCCCACCCAGC
>NW_006159774.1:727796-730485 GCF_000334495.1 Tupaia belangeri chinensis
CGCTCTTCCAGAGCAACCATTTCTGCTATTGGCCACGGTTCTTGCTGCTGAGAAGGTGGCTCTGGCCAGTTCTTCAGATTCCCAGGCTGATTAAAGCCCTCCAGTGCCTTTGGCGACTCTCAGTGGTACAGAGAGCGAACGCTAGGCATTTCATCAGCTGGCTGAGCCAAGCCCCAGAAGGGCTGCCTTCACCAATGACAAAAAGCCACTGTCAGCCATGCCACAAGCCTCCCAGTCAGAGCCACTGCCCTCACCACCAGTGGCTGCTCTTGTGTCTCAGCAGATCTGTCTCCAGATTCGACACTAGAAGCCCAATTCCTGCTTGTACTGTCATTGCCAGAGGCTGGCTTTGTGACCAGAAATGGACTGGCACCGGTTGTGCCAACAGCTACTGAAGTCCCAAAGACCTGTCCTAGATGCCACCAAGAAAGCCACTGTATAAAAGATGCTAAAATTTGTCCCAGCTGGGACAAATATCAGCATCAGTGGCCCTCATAGCCACAGTACATCTGGCACTGGCCACTTCCCCGGCCCATGGGGCACAACCATCACTGCTGCTGGCAGAGCCTTACCCATCAGGGATCAGCTCAGCCACCCCACAGTCCCCATCCTGAACTGCCTTTGCTGTGGCGCTGCATCCTAGGACCTTCTCATTTTCTTTACTTTCCTTTTGTATTGCATTCCCTCTCTTACTGTTTAACTATTTAAAATTTAAGTTTCAATTCATTCTTTCAATGCCCTATTTCCTCTGCTTGGCATGTCATCTCTCCCTTCCTTCCCTAAATCTGTGAGCAGATGTGGAGGGAGCCATGAACCAGGCCACTTGTGAAGGTGCAGAGGGGCATGGGCCATGCTTGTTCTCACTGGTCCAACTTTCCCAGCCCCCTGCAGGATGGCATGGGAGGGTGGTTCTAAAGGAGAAGCCAGACCTCTGATCCTGCTGCCCACCCATTTACCCAAGCACTGTTCTGCTCCTTACTCAACTGGCTCAGTACCCAGAGGATTACGTGAGACCATGGGCCTCACTGGCCTAAATCAGCTCGTGGCCTACATGCCGCTCAACATGCCTTTCTTGGACCTGGCATGCCAATGCACCTTCTGCTGACCCAGCTGGAGGATCCAAAGCCCAGTGAGGCCAAGCCTGAGGGTGAGGAGGACTGGAGAGGGTACCTGTGACCATATGAGGAGGGGTCGGTGCTCTGCCAGCCAGGAGAGACTCCAGAGGTTGGAGTTGGTCAGAAGCAAAGGCAAGCCTCAGACTACTCAGGCAGGGGTTGCAATCTAGGAAGATGTCCTGCCGAGGGTGCATGGGCAGGGGCTTGTCCTGAAGGCCAGAATGCTCTCCAATTATGGACAGGCAGGGACAGATGGCCATGTAGCTGTCTTCTCTTGCAGCTCCAGGGCCATCCACAGATCCAGGCCTGACCACCAGTGACCCAGCAGGAGCCGTCATCATGGACTCCAGTAGCTGGCCTGGTGACCACAGAGGGGCCAGTGCTGGCCATGCCAGCAGTCACTTAGGCCAAGTCTCCACCAAAGTCTAAAAGGACAGCCCTCAACAGCACCAAAGAAACTAGTACCAGGCACACCAGAAGCCATCCTGGCTGAACTGTCAATTCCAGCAGCTGTAGCTGCCCTCGCTGTTGCAGCAGATCAGGTCCTGGGTGAGGCACTAGTTGCTCTGATTGACCTAGCACCACCATTGCCAAAGGACCCTCTTGAACAAATAAACTACCTGGCACTGGTCATGCCACTGGTGGTCAGAGCCAACTCACCATTGAAGCCCACCAAGGTCGCCATTTCTCTTGCAGCAGAGCCCACACCAGCCATCCTCAGCCTCCATCCAAATATACGATTTATTGCTACTGACACTGGTCCTTGGTGCCCAAGAAAGGCTGACACTATCCCCCTCTCCAGCCACCCAGGCTGAGTAATGACCTCCACTGCCTTTGGTGACTCTCAGTGGTGCAGTGGAGCTGACACCAGTCATTGTATCAGTCACCCTAGTCAAGTCCCAAAAGCTATAGCCAGACATGCACAAGCCTCCCCAGCAGAGCCACTGCCACCACCACCAGGGGCTGCTGTTGCTGCCTCAGTATATCTTGCAATTTGAGCTAGTAACATCATCACCAGAGCCTGGCCTTGTGACCAGGGAAGGGCTGGCAGCTGTCATGCTAGCCCTTGGGCCAAACTCCTAACAAAGCCCCAAAGAGACACCGTGGTTACCTTTCAACTGCTGATGAACATTTGAATTATTTTTACCTTTTGGATATTGTGAATAAGTCTGCTATAAATGATTCCATAAAGTATTTAATTGGACATTTATATTCAATTCTATTGAATAATTGAGTATGCACCTAGGAAAAGGTTTAAGTGCTAATGCTATGCTTATCTTTGAGAACCTACTGAGCTGTTTCCTCCAATACTGTACCACATTACATTTCCTTCCCAAAAGTGTGAGGCTTCCAATCCTCAACATCCTCTCCAACAGTTTTTTGATTTTTCTGCTCTTGGTTTTGTTTTTAAAAAGATTATCACCCTAGCAGGTATGGAGTGGTATAATTCTAGCTGTAACTTATACTTACCTAACTTCTAATGATGGTGATCACATGTTCATGTTCTTTTTATTTTTCAGATTTATTATTATTATTATTACTTTTATTTATTTATTTATTTATTTATTTATTTA
>NW_006159774.1:730730-743898 GCF_000334495.1 Tupaia belangeri chinensis
TTATTTATTTATTTATTTATTTATTTATTTATTTATTTATTTATTTAGGTGATAGGGCATGTGTGCTCACCGGAGAGAGAGAGAGACATTCTAGAAAGAGGGAAAGTGAGAAAGTAAGCTGCCAGTTCTGGGACTTGAACTGCAGTCGGTCATTTGAAGGTCCAACGCCTTAATACCACACCACCTGCTGGCCCCACATTTTTGGGTTATTAATAGCCATCTGTATATTTGTTTTAAAGAAATACCTAATCAAATTCTTTACCCAACTACATTGAATTTGATCGTCTTTTTGTGTGTGATTTTTTTTTATATATTCTAGACATAAGACCCGTATCAGATTTGTAAATTATAAATATTTTCTACAATTCTGTGGGCTCTCCTTTCACTCTCTTGAGTGTCCTTTTAGCAAAACAGTTTTTAATTTATATGAAGTCCAAATGAGCTGTTTTTGTTTGTTTCTCCTCTTTTGGTGTCATATTAAGGAAGTCGTTGTCGAGTCAAAGGTCATGAAGATTTGCCCCTCTGTTTCTTTCTGAGAGTGTCAATAGTTTTTACTTATTAGACTTAGGTCTTTAATTCATTTTGAGTCCACTGTTCATCTGGTGGTGAGTAAAATCACTAACTTCACTCTTTGCCTATAAATACCCACTTTTCTCAGCACCATTTATGGAAGAGACTGTTTCACTGAATGACCCCAGTTCCCATGTTCAAGAGCAGTTGAATATAATATATAGTTTTATTCCTTGTTTTTTTTTCCTTGTATTTCATTTATCTGTCTGTTGATCTTAAACTTTTGATTAGTTCTAACAATTTTCGTTTAATTCTTAAGATTTTTTACTTTTAAGTATGTCATCTATAAATGAATATAGTTTTACTTCTTCCTTTTAAATTTAAGTGCCTTTATTTCTTTTTCTTGCCTAATTACTCTGGCCCAACTTCCAGTACAATGTGAAAATGGGGCGTGATAACAGCAGACAACCTTGTCTTGTTCCTCATCTTAGAAAGTTTCCAGACTTTCAATATTGAGTATGATGGTAGGTGCAAGTTTTTTGGAATTATCTGTTGAGGCAATTCCCTTCACTTTATTTTGTATTTGATGCTCTAATCATGAAGGGTTGAGGTTTCCAATCTTCAACCTTGATTTTCATCAAAAGCTGTCTGTACATCGATTGATTTTCTTCACTATATTCTTGTATTACATGATGGCATTTTCCAATGTTGCAGAACACTAGAACTCCTGGGATAAATTGCGTTTGATCATGCTGCATAATTCTTTCAATACTCTGCTTGATGCTATTGACTGGTATTTTTTTTCCTTCTCTATTCATAATAGATTTTGGTGTATGATTTTATTCTCTTGTGAAGTCTTTGTCCATGGTAGGAGGATAATGTTAAGAAGGGTTCTCTCTTCTACTCTTTTTCATTTGTGAAGAGTATAAGATGGTTTAATGTTAGCACCTTAAAAGTTTGGGAGAATTCACCAGGTTAAATCATCTGGTTCTTGACTATTTTTGGTGGGAAGCGTCTGATTATTGATTCAATCTCCTTGCTTCTTCTAAGTCTATTTAGATGTTCCATTTCTTCTTGGGTCTGTTGTGGTAGTGTGTGTATTTCTAGAAATTTATCTGTCTCATCTGAGTTAACCAACTAGTTGGGCTATAGTTGTTCATAGTATTCTCTTCAAAAATTTTCTTTTCTATAGGATCATTAGTGATGTTCCACTGTCATTTCTGATTTAATCATTCGAGTCTTCTCTTTTTCTCTTAGCTGACTAGCTACAGGTTTATCAATTCTGTAAACCTTTCATGAAGGAACATCTGTTTTCACCAATGTTCTCCAGCGTTCCTTTGTTCTCTAGTCCATTTATCTCTGCTCCAAACTGTGTTTCTTCTGCTAACTTTAGATTGATTTTGCTCTTGTTTTTCTAGTTCACTGAGGGCATTCTCTAACCAGCCTCTTGTATAGACTCCTTCCTCATGTGTCACTTGCTGGGCATCTAAGCAAGTTGAATCTGGAGCAGGTCAGGTCCTCTAGACATCCACTCACTTGCTAACCCCTGACACCTTAATTCTAGCTTCAGTGGAACATCTTCTGCTGCTAGTCAAGACACCTTCTTCACTAGGTTGCCCTGGCGTCCCATGGATCAGATGACTTAGGTACCTTCTGGAGTCTAGAGGGGTAGCTTTTGATATTTTCCACGGAATACTGCCTATGGGGCACTGAACTCTACCCCCCACTGGGCACTTCTCTCTCTCCTGTCCCTCAAACCTTCCCTGGAACCCATCTGTGCCATGTATGCTCATAGACACTCCAGAGAACCCACTCACCAACTGTGTCTGATCACTGCAAAGCCAATCCTTCCAACAGGCCAGCAGACCCTTAACATGGGGGATCAGCAGCAGCTCCTGTGACAACTCAGGTGTGGCTGCTCCTTCAGCAGTGGGGACATTGGTAACACATTCATTCTGCACTTGGCTGAGTCCCCCAACCTCAAAGTATGAAACATCAGTATGAACTTTTCCCCACAAGCCCCTGGTATCCAGTAAAAGAAGGTGTTGCCTGGTCTATTTCCTGATGGTCTTTCCCCAGACTCTCCCTTCCTGGAGCCAATATCCCCCACTCTGCACCCACAAAGTGCACAGGGTACCTGTGTTGAGAACCCTTTGGAGTTGTACGCTGTTGAGGGGCTCTGCAGTGTTTGGGCTTCTGCAGACCTATCAGTCACCACAGTGCTGAGACGATCTCCCAGTCGTTCCTGGACCCCTCCAGTGTCAGCTCCCGCTTCCAGATCTGAGATTCTGTGGCTCTGAGAAGACCATCTTGATGAGGTCCCCTGTACCCTTAATTGGCAATGACCCCAACTCCTTGCCCAACATTCAGAACCTGTGTGATCTGGCCCACCCAGGGACATTTCACACCCCAACTCAGACTCCTGTCCTTCTTGGCCCAAGGGCCCCACTTTGCCATTGGCCCCTCAGACCTCCCTCCCTGTACTGTCCCCTCCCCATACCCCACATCCATGAGGGACTCCTCACCTTCAGGGCTCCTGTCAGAGCACAGTCTTTGGGTCTGGGGTTCATGGACCTGGCTTCAGACCCTCTGCTGGCCCACGTCCTGGGCTGTAGCAGGCAAGCACACGTGGTGACTTCTCCAATGCTGTTTCCTGGTTTGAAAATCAGACAGTGACTCCCACCCCATGATGGTGTGTTGTGGGTGTGAAAAGCAGGGAAGTTAAGATACCTGAAGTTCTGGACTCAGAAGGGGGTCTGGCCAGGGAGGCCTCACGCCTGGAAGAGGCCTCTGACGATCAGTGCTGGGAGGAAGGATGCTGAAGACAATGGTTCTGGGTTCCCCGTATGCTGAGCTTGGTCACATGGAGAACTGTGGCCTTGAGTGCGGAGTCCTTGTGTAAAATGGGTAAACTTTCAGTGAACCCAGGGGCTCCCTAATAGCAGTGAGTGCCCCACTGGCTCAGCGCTGGTTGCCTGGCACTCTCTTACAACAGCCAGTGCTGCAGCCAGGGACAGGCTGGACCTTGTGTATCTGGGTCCTGCATGAGAAGACACGGAGGGAGAGGGTGAAGGGGAGGGTGGGAGGGGGCACTTGTCTTCTCTCTGCCCAGATTCAGGATCTGTAGCCACCTCCAGTCACTCACCCAAAAAGCCCAGCAGGTGAAAAGCGGGGATCAGGAAAACGAGGTGTGAGGTATATTGCCTGGTTCACCCGCATGTCCCTGCTCTGGGTGCGACTCTGCCTAGATGAGGTTGGGGGTGGCCCGAAGTACCAGGATCTTTGGATGGCTCACAGCAGGCTACCGGGACCTGGACTAGAGTGATCCGTTGCTCAGGTAGCCGTTGGAGCATGGCGCAGGCGCACTGGGAGGCGGAGCACGGACTCGCGCTGTCCGTGGTCCTGAGCACATGCTTTTCTCGCGCGTTTTGAAGGGAAGTGCCCGAGTACCCTGTGAGGGTACTTGATGTCCTCAGGTCGCCGGGATGTCAGGGCGCCCCCAAGTGCGCCCCCTCAATACCACCCCAGGGTTGAGTCCTTTATCTACATTAGCAATAAACCCCTTATGAAACTATCAGGAAACTGAGGCAGGAGACAGGCAGGGGCTTGGTGAAGCCAAGATGGCCCTTGGAGGTCAGAGCCATCTCTCTTATGGGGTTTGATTTGAACACAAGATCCCCTAAGATGCTGGGGACCTCTGCCCACTCTCTTCCGTGGACGTTCCCAAGACTGTGCACATACACACATAGACACCAACTTGCCAGGTGGGGGTCGCAGATGGAGGGACAGTGGGGGGATAAAGGAGAAAGAAGGAGAGGTTGGAGGCCCCGGAGTGCAGGTGTCACACTCAGGACAGTCACTGTCCATAGACATGAGGACATGAGCCAAGGCTATGTCCACTCCCACAGCCAGCGGATCCCATGGCGTGAGTCCATGTGCACTGGGAGTTCAGACAAAGGACACCCCACCTCGGCTGAGGATGAAGAAAGGATATTAGAAGAAACGGGGTCATAGCGAGAACTTGACTGTGTAGAGGGAACTGAGGAGGCAGAGTCCCTGGGCCCATGGGGACAGGGAAACGGTCAACAATTGTTCAGCACCCAGAAGGGTTCCTCCTCCATGGGAGGATCTCCCTGAATGCTCCTAACAGCTCCAAGAAGGAGGCAGACTGTCTATCCACAGATGAGCACACTAAGGTGTAGAGAACCTGCCCCCTCATTGCCCCACAGGGTGGCAGAACCAGGACTTGAACTCGGAGCCTGTGAGGCCTTGCTGAGCTTGCAGCATACAGCTGTGCTACTGAGGCTAAGTGAGATCTTGTATTTTGATGTAAAATGCTTTGAAATTTATGAATATTTATCTCAAGGTAGATTGCCCCTTTGTTTTTGTTGGGTCCCTTTGCATCCCAAAGGATGCTTTTTAACTTAATTACGTTTAGTCTAATAGTCTTCTATATTAATTTTTAAAATTTATTTCTTAACCCGCCAACTCCCCTTCCATTTTCCTTCACCTGAAGAACACTTATATGCTGAACATGCATTGTTTTCACATGAACTCATGCAAAAGGGCATAATTGTGTGTGTGTGTGTGTGTGTGTGTGATTTTTCTTTCTCTCTTTTTCTTTCTTTCTCTTTCTTCTTTTCCTTCTTACTCTTTCTTTTTTAAAGGTTTTTGCAATAAGACACATGTGCTTACTGGAGAGAGATGGAGACAGTGAGAAGGAAAGAAATCACCTTCCCAGGGGGGATAGCCACACTGCAATCCCTCCTCACTCATTCTCTTTGGGCTCCCAGGTGTGTACAAGTGCCAGGCATGATTTTCAAGCTGCCAGTTCCAGAACTTGAACCTCAATCAACCATGTGGGAGTCCAGTGCCTTAACCACTATGCCACCTGCTGACCCCATAACTTTGAAATGCATTTAGTACTCTTTACATATCCACTAAAATGGAACTTTTCCCTGTCATTTTTTAAAAATGAGATGTTCATGTTTTTACAGTTAGTATTTAACTTCGCTGGCATTTTCCTAATCTCTGTGCTGACCATTGTTGCTGCATTCCATGCTTCCCTCCAGCTGCCCAGATCATCTTCCTGAATTTTATCCTTCAAAATTTCCTTTAATGAAGGTCAGCAAGTGATTGACTCAGTTTTTGTTATGCCTCAGATGTCTTTGTTTTGCCCTCAATATTTTACCAAAGTTGAGCTGAGTATAACATTCTAGGGTGAGTGCTTATTTCCCTCTGTTTATTAAAGATAGCAATCCAGGGGCCAGCAGGTGTCATGGTGGCTTGTTTTCTCAGCCTGGCTTCAAGTTCTTTTCCTCAATGTGCCTGTTAGAATCTCTGTCCAGGCCCCAGAAATAAGAAGCTGAAAGTGACTCCAAAAGTGACATTCTCTCGTTTTAAAAGAGGTCTAAGGCTCAGAATTCAGGGCTCCAGCTCCCATAGAATCAGAAGGAGAGGGCTTTGAGTGCCAGCAGGGTCCTACAGCCCCACCTGGTCCTTCTGAACCCAGCCCTGACCCTCTGAACTCCTCGCATCTCTTCCAAATCCAGCACCACCTCCTTCCAGTTCCCACCTTAACCTTTTTTCCTTGCATGTGCCCCTCAGCCTAAGGCCTTCCTCATCCTGCTCCCTCTACTGGATCCTCTGTCTCTAGCATTCCAAGGTCAGCATCTGTCCAGTCCTCTTTAGGCAGGCCAGCGGGACTACAGCCATTTTGAAGTTAAAAAAGGAGCCTCTAATGAGAACAAGCTGACCACATGCTGAGTCATCAGGACATCTGTTTGAGGAACGGTCAGATGTGAAACCAGGAGTGAGTATTTGAAGGAATCAGGATGATTACTCAGGGGAAAGCAATTAACTGGTTGTAGTGAGGAATGATTTGCATGTGCTTGTATCTTGCACCTATAAATAAGGAGAACATGGTGAGCCTTTTGAGACAGTTTGATGGTACTTGCTGTTTCCCTGTAACTGGTTACCAAAATAAACTTCCTTCTCCAGCTTTGCCTCTTGTTTTATTGACCATGAGAAGTAGCTGGACTTAGTAGGCCGGTGGCACCCTTCCCAGGCACCTTTCCAGGTGATTCTCCTCTCACTTCCTCAGCTGTGCTTCCCTATGCCTCTTCCCTCTCCCCGAATCTGCCTCTAAGTTGCTCATGGTCAAATGCTGGGATTCAGAGCATCTGATTAGAATGTGGGTCCTGAGGGCAGAGATGCAGCATTCATTTCCACTCCGTGCTCATTTTCCTGAACGCAATGCCTCATATGGAATTTACACTCAGCAAAGGCACCCGGGATGGACACAGAAATTGCTGGAATGGACTGGTTGAATCCCCCAAGCTGGGCCCTCTCCCTGAGACCCAAGAGTCCTGCATGACCAGCACTGAAAATGCTCGGTCCAGGTGGCCCTCTATGTAGGGGGCTCGGTGCCTTGTCAGAAGCCCCCTCCCCTCAGCAGAGATCCCAATCTCATTGCTGATACGTGGTCCCTCAGACAGGACACCTTCTGGGTTGAGGTAAAGACTCAGTGATGAGGGTGAAAGGGGAGGTCACTACCTAAGTTTTGAGATCACTTGATCCCTGGTCTTACAGTTTGGATGATGTCATTCTCATAGCATGGGGTGAGGACACTGAGCCCCACAGAACTTAAGAGACCTGCCCAAGGAGCTGGGATTCACGTTCTGACATTTATTATAATTACATTTAAAATATACAATAAAGAATATCGGAATGGTGCTGGCCCCATGCCCTGCTGGATCCCACATAGCACAGATAAATGCATAGTTCAAATCTCAGACCCCATGGCTTGAAAAACAGGCTGGGCATGGGTAAGTGAATGCCCCAAATCCCAACCATATGGAGAACTGGAGAAGGGAGTCACCAGGCCTGTGGCTTGGCCATGCCCCATTGCAGGGTGCTTTTCCCTCTCTCTCCCTGTCTCTCTCTGGCAAGGGCATGCACCTTGGAGGATGAGGTGCAGGGAGGAGAGACATAAAGGAAACAAAAAGGAATAATTATGAGGGGGATTTCAAAAAGTTCATGGAAATGGAATTAAAATATGAGTTTGCTTTGGTGAAAAAATAGAAATGTGTGCATACTTTTTTCCTACTATGCCTTCTCCATGAACTTTCTGAAGAACCCGTGTACATATTGAGGGCTTGGTATATGTTGGCTGTTTCTGTTCTGAATGCCTTTCCATGTGGTGGCTAATTCACTCCTCAAAGCAAAAGTAGTCCTAGCAGACAGGTACTGTCGTTTTCACCTTTTCACAGGTGAGGAAAGTCACAGAAGGGCCAGAATGGAAGAACTGAGACTTGTGCCCGGGCAGTGGGCATTGGGACTGTGCTCACGCCATGCTTAAACGACACAGTGAAGGTACAGTGCTTAGTACGGTGTCTGTCCCAGAGAGGTTACTCACCAATAATAGATTACCACGGAAAGTGTTGTTTTTTCTGATTCCATCGGCAGAGGAAGGTAATACTTTCTCCTTGAGGGTTGTTGGGAGGATTAAGAGCTCTAAGACTCAACTGGGCTTGACCTACAGATGCACTCAATGAACCGTAGCTATTATCAGTCAGGAAGTAACACAGTATTTGAGAATAAGTGAAGTCCCAACTTTACGTGAAATTCTTTGTTCATTCAAAATTGATCACTCCTCCTTGTAAGAACCTGGGTACTCGGTCACATCCTGAGAAAGAGATTTCTGTCTCTGAGTCTTAAGGATAAACTGATGTACTCTCTCTGAGTAGACAGAACATCAAGTGGGATATGGGGGAGAGTGCATCAGGCAGACAGATCAACAGTGACAAAAGCCCAGAGGTGCAAAAGTGGGTTTGTTTGCAAACAGAGCCAGGCAGGAGCTCGCTGTTCCTCCCATGCTTTCTTAGGGCATTCCTAGCACCTGTTTCCCCAGCATTTCAGAAACCGGCCCTCGGGTGACACCTGGTGGCTATCACTGATACTAACAGGGCAGAAACCAGCCAGAGTAAGTCCATGCCCCTTTTCCCTGAGGGTGGGAGAGAAACAGGTGGGGAAAAATATGTTTAATTCACACAAAAACAAACCAAAACAAAAGGATATAATAGCATAGTACAATTTTAATATGCAAATTACATCCGATTTTCCAGGTATCCAAGCAATGCAGTCTCACTGTAGAACATTTGGATAGCACAGAATAAAGAAGAAAATGAGGGACCTTTAATTTCATCATCCCAAATAATCACTGTTAAAATATTTTGGCAGTTTGCTTTCAGCATTTTTCTCTGCATATCATTTTTACAAAGCTGTGTATATATATTTGCATATATATACATATATACAGACTCAGTTATATTTAAATGTCTGTTGAGCAATTCTGTGGACAAAGGCGTGGCATGGGTGTTAGTGTGGGTGCTGGGATCCAGGTGGCAGAATCAGATCACCCTGAGTCTGAATCCTGTTTTTGCCTTTTCTAGCTGCGTGACTTGGGCAAGTGACTTTTCTGAGTAGCAATTTCCTCACCATCTGTGAGATGTGGTTAATAATGGAATTCATCCCAGAGCTGTCGTGAAGATTAAATGACACAGTGAAGGCAAAATGCTTAGTACAGTGTCTGTCACAGAGAGGTTACTCACCAATAATAGATTACCATGTAAAGTTTTGTTTTTCTGATTCTTAGCAGTGATCTCTAAAAATGGGACTTGTTTCTGGGTTCAAGGGTATGAAGAGCCACGAGGCTGCTACAGCGTGCCAAAATTGAGAGGAAAATTTCAAGCAAGAGCCCGTGCCTCCAGAGCCACAGCTGTTCTCATTTGTCTCTATATTCTCACAAGCCGCTTATGCAGAGCAGTTTTTAAGCATTGTAATTACAGGGCACCAGTTCCCTTAATGTTACGTCATCGACATTAAACTCTAATGTTGTCATTGACAGCATTTGCCACAATGCACTTAACTGTTTCCTTATTGTTCGGCATCTGAGCAATTTGATTTTAAACTTCATTGATTGGGCCAGCTGGTGGTATAGTGGTGAAGGTGGTCATGTCCCACATGGCCAACTGCATGGTTCTAGTCCTGGACATGGTGGCTTGAGACGCACGCTGGGCGTGAGTGCATGTGTGCCCAAAATCTGAAAAGGAGAAATAGAGAAGTTCTTGTAGCGTGGCCATTCCCCATGGGGAGTGCTTTGTCACTTGCCTTCTCTCTGTCTCTGTCCAGTGAGCACATGTGCCCTCTAGCAAATAAAGAAAAAAAATCATTAACCGATTCATTCATCCAAGAAATTGTTATTGAATGTCTTCTCTGCCAGGCACTGAAGAAGGGATAGGGTGGTCTGCAGACCAGTGCTGTCTGTACTTCTGGCCTCTGGCAGGTGAGATGGACCATAACAAGTAAACAGGCAGGCAAAAGTCTAACAGCAGCAGTGACAAGAGCTACTGTGTTTATACGTTTGTGTATTTTTCATGAGGAGATGGGGATATAGAGATGTATCAGACCACGCTCGCCTGAGGAGGAGGCTGGGATGTTTTCTACTCAGTGTGGCAGAGCAGGGTGGAGGGCTATCATGTACATCAGTAGAAGAGTAGGAAGAACTATTTCTGCTGTGGGTGCTAAGAAAAGCCTATCCTAGAAGAGGAAGGTCCACCCAAGCTAGTCTGACTTCTCCAGGGAGAGATATGAAGGAAGGGGAAGTTGAGGCAGAGGGAACAAGACAACGTGGAGATGGGGGGTGATTTCAGAAATTAGAGTCTCTTTAGGGGGCTGGCAGGTTGGTGTGGTGGTTAAGGGAGCTGGACTCCCATATGGCTGACTGTGGTTCAAATCCTGGACCTGGTGGCTTTCTCTCTCTCTCTCTCTCTGTCCCTCTCTGGTCAAGTTAACATAAATAAATAAAGTTAAATAATTTTTTTAAAGAAAGTCTCTTTAGACAACTAACTTGCCTTAATTTTTATCTGTGGCTGATGGGAAATTGGGAGATGTTTCTAAGCAGGAACCTAGCAGGTCTGGCTGCAGTTTGGAGAATGGATGGGAATGTGGTAGACACCAGAGGTAGGAAGACCCGTGAGGACAAGGCTGGTACAATGACCCAGGCTAAAGGCAGAAGCTTGAACTGGGATGACAATGATATGGATGAACAGAGGAGAGATAGGAGAGGCATTTCCATGTAAAACTTGAAAGACTTGGTGACAGCCTGGTTTTAGGAGTGCAGAAAGAAGGATAAATTAAGACTTGGCCAATTTATTTTTCTTTCTTTCTATTTTTTGAGACATGTTTGCTAGAGGGTGAGTGCACTTGCTGGAGAGTCAGAGAAAGGTGAGAAATCACTCTCCACCTCAGGGGGATGGCCATGCCTCAATTCCTTCTTCTCCCAGGATTTTGGGCACACACGCACACACACACACCCAACATGAGTTTCAGGTCTCTGGGTCCAGGACTCCGACTGCGGTTGGCCATGTGAGAGTCCAGCGCCTTAACCACGGCACCACCTGTTGGCCCCAAGACTTTGCCAGTCTCAAATGTAGATGACTGAATAAACGTGGTGACACTTGCTGAGACCAGGGACACCAGCACGAGTGACAGGATTTGGAGGGTAGACTGGTACAGAGAGTGGGGCCAGAGAGGGCTTTCTGTTGGTACCACGGACAGCTCCACGGATCTCGGGAGGCCTTTAACGGACTCCATCAATGAATGATTCTTTTCCCGCTTGTATTGAGTGCATGCACAAGTGAGAGGGAGAGAGGTCAGTGGGTTGTGTCGTGCAAAATCCTTTTACCTCTCATCTCCATCCCGTCAGGACTTTGGGCACGCATGTATACATATCTGGAGTGTTTTTCAAGCCACTGGGGCCAGGATTTGAACTGCAGTCAGCATGTGGGATCCAACTTTCTACGCACAGCACTCAACCACTGTGTTTGCTAAAGGGCTGGCCCTCACCGGTGGTCGTTAACCTTGCCTATCTTGGAACAGAGGAGCTAATTTAGCATGCAGACTCCCAGACTCACCCAGATGTCCTGCATCAGTCTGCAGGTGGGGTTAGGGAACCCAAACTCTCAATACATAACACAGTTTAGTCAGGTGCAGGTGGTCAGATAAGCATGAAGAAACACGGAAAGACACGGTGGGCTCCAGGGAGAGAGACGAGAGCGCCACCTGCTGCTCCACGAAGGTCTGAACCTCCTGAGTGTATGTCCTACATTTCAAGCCAGTTTATTCACAGAGTAAAAAGAAGAAAGCTAAGAAAAAAGACACCTGGAGAGACGAGAAAGAGGGGCCACCTTCCTTGATAACTTGTTCCTTTCACCCGATAGTGCAAGGTGTGGCATAATTCACCTGTGTGAAGTCACGGTCACTGTCATCAGTGAGGAGTACTGTGACCCCTTCCCAGTCCCATTTCCTTAAAAAATAAATAAGGCTCTCTCAGATGGGAAGGGACAGCCTCTTCTCCTTTCACCGGCTTTAAAAATATATGGCAATTCGAACCAGCAGTTAGCGTAATGGCTATGTCGCTGGACTCCCACGTAGTCGACCGCGGTTCGTGTCCCGGACCCGGTGGCTTAAAACTCATGCCAGGCGCGTGTGTGTGCGTGCCCAAGATCCCTAGAGGAGAATGGAGGAGAAGGGATTGCGGCGTGACCATCCCCCCGGGGGGTGATTTCTCGCTTTCTGTCTCTATGTTTCTCTCTGTCTGGCGAGCGCATGCGCCCTATAGCGAAAATCTCTCCTATATATATATATTTATCAATTCAAAAGAATGGAAAGCAGGGGCTAGAACAGGTATTTGTACATCGTTACTAACAGCTGTGGTATTCTAGTAGTCAAATTCATGGGACCCAAGCAGAACGGAAGTTCCCCGGGACCGGGAGTTGGGAGCTGCTGTTAAAGGGACAGGGTTTCTGATTGGGCAAATGAAAACGTTCGGAGTTGGATGGTGGCGAAGGTCGCAGTACAACGCCAACGTACTGAAAGCCCCTGAATTGTACACTAAAATTGGTTAAAATGGAAGTCTCCTTATGTATATTCGACAGCAATAAAAATGTGATATAATAAGGAAAAGTAGTCGTTAATGCCTCAACTCGAATGACAAGCTGTGGGGCCCATCCGGAGCTTCCCCCCAAACAGGGAAAGGTGTCATCCCTCATCCTGGGGGTCCTCAGAGGACCAGAAAAGTTTTCCTCCAACGGAACACTTGCTATTCCCCTCGGGCGTGGGCTTTCGCGTCCATCACAGAACCAGGAGGTCCCCCATGGTGGAGCTCCCTGGGACAGTGGGGAGTGCGTCTCCTCCTTCAGACCCTGCGCTATCCCGGCGGGTGTGCAGGGGTGGAGGAAACCGAGTCTTCGCTTTGAGACAGGTGCTCCTTCCCCCAGCCCCCAGGCTCAGCAGCCCTGCACCGGCTCACTGGCTCCCTGCCCCTATCTCACCCGGCGACTGTCCTCCTCGAGTTCAGAGCGCTCCCAAAGCTGCGCTCTCGGAAAGCAAGCTGGGTGGGCGGGCCCAGTGGCTTCTTGCCCTCTTCCAAGATGGCCGCCGCTGCCTCTGTGACAGCCACGGTCACGTGAACCCCCTCGCCTATGAGGTCGACGGGGTTTGGTCGGCGATTGTCCCTTCCCGGGCCCTGTCCCGAGGCGGCGACTGCCGGTGTCAACCCGCGCCTGAGCGATCATGGCAACGGGCTCTGCCGGGG
>NW_006159774.1:744171-759899 GCF_000334495.1 Tupaia belangeri chinensis
GCCGACGCTGCCCAAGTCCAAGCCGAAGCCAGGGCCCGCGCGAGGCCTCTGTCCGCATGGGAAGCCCAGAAGCAAGGGCCGGAGCTGCAAACGGAGCTCGGGCCGCCGTCCCAACGAGTATGGCTCTCAGCGGCCGGTCACCGTGGACAGCTCCAAGGCCAAGACCTCCCTGGACGCCCTGAAGATCAGCATCCGCCAGCTCAAGTGGAAGGAGGTGAGGCCGGGCCTAGCCGTGTGGGCCATGGGGGTGGTGGACAGGACCGACTCAGAGGACCCGGCATGGTGCCAGCCAGGTTGGCAGGCGAGGGCTGAACTCCTGCTGTGCTCCACGCTGGAGCCTGCTTGTCATCCGCAAACTGTTCATCCTTCGAGGCCTAGAGTCACTTCCTCCAAGAAGGCTTCCCAGACCCCTCCAGGTCATGGTAGTCCCTCTTTCCTCTAGTTCCCCTACAGCTTTTTCTGTGTCTCCAGCCACTGGCACTCACCTCACACCGTAGGTATCCAGTTACATTCCTGTCTCCGCCTCCAACCCCTGAGCCCCTGCCGGTCCCCCCTTCTCTGTTCACTGAAGTTCCCTCCTTGAGCACTCACTGTGCGACTCTTGGCCAGTGTAACAGTTTGTACTTGGGAGCAGGCAGGGTCTGCTACACCCTGCTATTTAGCTTATGACCTAGAGCGAGTTGCTTCAGCTCTAAGCCCATTTCTTCCTCTGTAAAGTGAGGCCAGTCATTCCCGTGGCTCTGTTAGCACCAGAAGACTCGCTACCTAGTGTTGTATGGTCCGAGTGTGCAGGAAATGGCAACTGTGTCACTGCCCTCGTCTCATGCTCCCTCCACTGTCATCACCAGCACCACCGTCACCCTCAGTGCAGGCCCTGCGTTGTGTTTCAGGGCTTGGCCTGTAGCAGATGTCAGTAAGTGGTGGACGAAAGAGCGAATAGATGAGAAAAGTTTTTCATTCTTGAACCGATTTCAGACCTGGTGGGGGCTGAGATAATAAAACTCCAATGACTTCCAGGGTGTCTGTTGCAGCTGGCTGAGTAGATAAAGCCGTTTGACTTTATTTGCAACATATTACGTCATTTAATGCACTTTCAGGAATGTCAGGATTTCATTTTAGGGTAGTCAAGTCTGGTGATGTAGACCCAGGTGACCTGCGAAAGGTACTAGGGACCTGCAGCAAGTGACATGAGGACTCAAGTCCTTAGCCCTGTGCTACGGTCATGTTCATGGTTTATGAAGCTGGAACATGCAGACCTCAGAAAGGATCAAGGTGGTGGGAACCAGCAGTTGGCGTAATGGCTATGACGCTGGATTCCCACGTTGTCGACCGCGGTTTGCGTCTCGGACCTGGTGGCTTAAAACTCACACCAGGCGCGTGTGCGTGCGTGCCCAAGATCCCGAGAGGAGAATGGAGGAGAAGGGATTGCGGTATGACCATCCCCCCTGGGGGGTGATTTCTCGCTTTCTGTCTCTATGTCTCTCTCTGTCTGTCTGGCGAGCACACGCGCCCTATAGCGAAAATCTCTCAAAAAAAAAAGAAAAAAAAAGAAAGGATCGAGGTGGTCAAAGTTTGATGTCACTGTAGGAAAGAGCCATTTGGTTTGGGAGGAAGTCATGTATCGGGCATGACTTCTAGCCATCCGGGAAGTCTGACCCCATAGGGCCCTTGGCTCAGGGCTTGGGATTCAGGGGAGGATCTTCACACAGGGAAACATGGGGAAAGTGAGGGTGGGTTCTGTTCTAGACTGTCTGGGTTTCTAGACAGGGTCTTACGTCCAGGGTAGAGATATGAGGGCAGACAAGGTAAAACCAGGGAACTTGTCGGTGCCACGGTCCTAACGAAGAGAAAATTCAGAGACTGAAACCAGGCCACAGGGTCAGGCGAGGCAGAAAACCACACAGGGCCTGTTCTCCTCTCAGCCCTGTGGGAGACAGAAATACACAAAGTAGGCTCGATTTTGCTGTTTAGGAGAGAGGGGGCCAGATGGACCCATGTGTCCCAGGCCAGGTCTTTCACTCGTTCTGTAACTGTCACTGGAGAGGTCCCACATCCTGTGCTTGGCCCAGGGAATCAAACATGCTTTAGATGTAGCCCTTGCCCTCAGGGACCTCTTAGTTCACCAGGGAATAAAGCACAAGTGGGAAAAAACAAACGAACAAACAAACAAACAAAAAACCAGTAACTGCAGGGCCATTGCTGCTGCTTCCTGAAATGTTCTTTTCCCAGTTATTTGCACGGCTTTCTCTGTCACTTCTTCAGTCCACTGATCAAGTGCCATCTCCTCAGAGAGGCCTTCCCAGACTTCCCCCACCAGCCTTCAGCCCTTACTCTTTTTAAAATTTTTTTTCTATAGTATCAAATTCTGTGTGACTTTATGTTATATCTCATTTGTTTGTTGCCTTTTTTCCTCACTAGATTGTAAGCTCCACCGAGGGCAGGGGCTTTGTTTGGTTTACTGTTGTACTCATGGGTGCTTGGCACGTAGAAGTTGCTCAATAAATATTTGTTGAATGGATGACTACATTATGTGATGACTGTTTCTGTCTACGTGTGAGGGCAGAAGTGCTCTGCGAGGTAGAGGAGGACACTTCCTAAAGGGCTTCCTGTTAGAGAGAAACCCAAGCTGAGTCCTGAGTTTTGAAAATGAACTGAAGGTATTTAGGAGCAGGGGACTTTGGGTCCCCTGCTCAAGGGAGTGGTTGGGGCAAAGCAGAGGTGCATTTGGGGCTTCACGCGCCGTTCAGTACGGCTCAATCATAGAGCAGGAGGAGAAATGGGGAGAGATGAGGCTGCAGAAGTGAGCAAGGTCGGATCACATGCATGCTGTGGCGTTGGAACTGCTGTTTGGAAGGAAGGCTAAGAGAGCCCTTCTAGACTATAATCTGCTGTGCTCTTTGGGGCAAGTGGGTTATATTCTGGAGGCCTCAGTTTGCTTGAATGTGAGATGGGGGTGAGTAGGCCTAGTTCAGTGGTTCCCAGTCTCTCGACTGCTGCAGTCACATGACGGTGATTGAGTCTACATGGGACCTGGGCACTGGCCAACCCAATGGGGTGGGCATTTTCCAGGCCACTACTTATAACTGCCCTTCTGTCCTGGCCTTTTTCTCCCACTCAGAAAGCACCTGGTGTGTAGGTGAGATGCTCATTTCAGTATATTTCAAAAACGTAGTCCACTCACAGGAAGACTTTGCTGTCAGGTGTGTGCTTATTTACGTAGCATTGCTTTTCCCCCTTAGCCTGGGAGGTCCCGAGGTCAGAGGTGGGGTCTGGCCTGTGTCCCTAATGCACAGCACGTTGTAGGTATTGAATAAATGTTCCTCAAATGCACAGTGGAAAACTTACAACAGAGCTCGCATCTCACTTGACCCCCTAGAATGTGAGGTTTGAAAAGTGCCAGAGTAGATAAAGTTCTTTCCAACTTAAACTATGATAGGTAACATACATAAATCCAATACTAGCAAATTGCAAGCACACAACCTCTGCAGGCCTCGGTTTCCCCATCTGTTATGGGGACAGTGTTGGACAAGATCGTCTTTAACTCCCAGTATTGAAGTTCTAGGAGTGAGAATGTCTACTGGGGGCTGGGGTGCAAAGGATTGAGCCAGTGTCCCTTGCATGTCATGCTGTGTTGTTGCTGTAGGGTCAGGGAGTACCTGGCTTGGTGGGGAGGAGGGAGGAGGTAGCCCGGGTAAATAATAAGTAGGTGAAAGCACTGTCCCTAGGTGTGTGGTGAGGGTCCACCTACCAGGGTGACACCAAACCAGCAGGTGAATTTAACAGTGTGATCATCTATAAGACACACGATGTCCCTTTTTCATTTTCCTTTATTCCACATTTAACAACAACAACAGTGTCCACGATAGAGCTCCCTATATAGCTCTCACTCAGTACCAGCTATTGTTTTGGGTGCTTTGCGTATGTATAATTATTTGCTCTTCCAAACAAACCAAAAAGTAAGCACGTGTCGCCTTGTCGTGTCTGTTTGACAGATGAGAACACTGGAGTCCACAGCGATTAATTTACCTGATGTCCTACAGTTAGTAAGGGGCAGAGCTAACATTTGAAATAGGCATTCTGTTTGAAAACAGACTTCAACTCTGTATTCTTCCCAGCTGGCTCCCTTAGCAGACTCCAGTTTGGGGGTGGCAAGTGTAGATATGAAAGGGATAGACTACTGCCCCCCCAGGGCCTCCCAGTGTAGAGGGATAGATCTGCCAGCCAGCAGTTCAGTGCAGTTAGGGAGCTGAGTGGGTGAAGGGATTCCACACAGAGTAGAAACAAAGGCAGGCAGTGTGGACCAGGCTTTACAGACAGGATGGGGTGAGGGCAGTTTAGGGAGTATGTGGGAGAAAGGAGAGATGAAGAAGGAGCCACATTACGCTGAAGGCCATGTCAGGAAGCTTGCATTTCAGATGGATTTTGACCACAGGTTGCCTTAGATGGACCCAGCTTCCATTGTCCCCATGCTCCTTCAGGCCCAAGTGAACCACGCCAACTCCCGGATGATTCACTCTTCAGTCAAACCTGCTCTCGTCAGGTCTAATTCCACCGTGTCCCCAATGTGCAAGTTGTTTCTCAGAGGATGAATCCACAGATGATAGCTCTGCAGACTTGCAGACAAGACTGAAGCTGTTCTTGAGTAGTAAAATCATGTCAACTGAGTCACCCCGGAAGTTGCAACAAACGAGAGAGAGGCTGGACCAGCTGGTGGCATGGTGGTTAGAGAGACTGAATTCCACATGGCCGAATAAGCTGTTTGAGTCCTGGACCTGGAAGTTTGAAAAACACACTAGGAGAGTGTGTGTGTGTGTGTGTGTGTGTGTGTGTACTCCTAAAATCCAAAAAGGAAAAGTGGGGGAGAAAGGGTTGTGGCCTGGCCATTCCCCATGGAAGATGCTTTCTCTCTCTCTGTCTCTATTGAGTATATGTGCCCTCTAGCAAATTATATATATGTGTGTGTGTGTATATATTAAATATACATATGTATTTTATGCATTTTAATATATACGTATTCCTATATATGTAATTTTTATGTATATGTATGTATGTATATGTATGTGTGTATACACATACATATATATGTTATATATATGTGTGTGTGTGTGTATATATATATATATATTTTTTTTTTTTTTTTAACAAGAGAGAGAGGGCTTCTGGCTCAGAGTAGATGCTCAGCATTTACAGACTCATGTGGTCCTCTTCCAGTCATGCAAAAATTCTCTCTCCATGCCTTGCATATTCTTTTGCAATTTTGCTCCCTCATTAAAGAAGACCTTGGAGGAAAGGCACTGCAGAGAATAGATGCCACTGTGTTGTGAGCTGTCCTCCCTGGAGACATTGGTTTGTGTATATGCACAATGGTGTCATGGATACCAGCTGCCGTGAATGAGGGTTCTGAGAGATTTGATAGTGGGACCTTTGTTGATAATATAATAGTTTGCATAAGCCCCTGTCCTAAGATGCATTACAGTGCCAGCTCTTTGTCTCAGAGACTTCAAGTCATGCATCGTTTTCCGAAGTGTATCTGACCTCCAGAGCATGCATACACTTACTGTATTGTCCTACTGGCAACTTGTAGAGGATTAATATTAGTTACTGGGTTCTAAATGTCTATTACATGCTAGGCATTGTACTAAGTGATTTATTCTCATTAGAAATTGTATGGAGTCTCAGGACCAGCCATGGCATAATGGCTACATTGGTGGACTCCCATGTAGTTGACTGCGGTTCAAGTCGTGGACACAACAGCTTAAAACCCCAGTCAGGCGCGTGTACGTGCGTGCCCAAAATCCCGAGAGGAGAATGGAGGAGAAGGGATTGCGGCATGGCCATCCACCTTGGTGGGTGATCTCTTGCTTTCTGTCTCTCTGGTGACTGCATGTGCCCTATCGCAAAAATCTCTCAATAAATAAATAAATAAATAAATAGTATGGAGACTTTACTATGGGTTATTTTATTTAGTTCTCTTAGGAGCTCTCTGAAGTAGATCCTATTATCATCTCCAATTTCTAGATGAGGAAACTGAAGCTTAGAGAGAAGCTGGTACAGGGTAGCCCAAGTTGTGCCACTTGTTCCCTGTGTGATCTGTGCTTGTAGCCAGTGTCTAATCCTATTCTGAACTCTTTGCTAAACCTCTGCTAAAAACGATCCTACAAGGAGGTGTTCTGTCATTATCATTTTATAAATCGCATTTATTGAGAGACAGAGAAGCACCCCCATCAGGGTCTTAGCAAACTATAATCTTTCCCCCAAACCTTTCAGCCAGTCAGGACCATGGGTGTGTCTGTGGGCCTGCCCAGCATGTTCAGGACAACCCGGGGTTGGAACCCTGACCTTTTCCATATGGCTCCAGTCTTGTGCAGCAGCACCCTACTACTCACACCTCCATGGCCGGACCCAAATAACAACTGAACGAAATGGAGGTGGGCACAGCAAGTAAGCCAGAGAATCAGGGTTCACGCAGTAGTCTCTTCTGTTCCAAAGCCCACTGTTGGGCGTATTTTGTAATCCTCCACTTAGCTCTCCCATTCCTCCCAGACTCAAAACTCTCAAATGACAGTGGAGTCACGTAGAACCAGGAGAGCGATGTTGCAAATAGGACTTAAAATAAAACACATTGAAATACATCCTGCCTGGCAGAGGGAGCATTTGGTGTGTGTGCCTTCCAAATTCTGTATTGCTGCTGCTCACAGAGAAGCCCTTCCTGGGCCATTGACTGGTCGAGTTACCTTACCCTTCCATGGAGTGTGAGCCTGCTATTTGCATCACTCTACTTCAGCTTTCCTTCTGGAAAATCGCCCCATAGAAAATGACAAATTGGATAGTTTAACCTCTTTCCCTTTCTGGTTTCAACGGTAGTCATTGTGATTTACTTCTCATTTTCAGAAAACAGCATTATAGTTAAGAATGGTTTATATCCTACTCTGTCAAATGCTCTCCTTCAACAGACATGTTATTTTAACATCTAATCCACCAGAATTTTTTCTTTGCAAGTTAAACTTGTCATAACATAAAAATCACAATTCACTACCATTGTTATTTGACAATGCAGTAAGTGCAATAGCTTCATGAATCGGCACTAACCCCTCAAACAGTCCTTTAGCAGATAGTAAATTCAAGGGGCTCATATTCAAATTCCTTTTTTTTTTAACCTTTCTTTGTCTTTTTTTTTCTCTCTTCTCTCTCTCTAATTGCCAGAGGACGTGCATTCTTGCCAGAGACAGAGGGAGGGAGAGAAAGAACCTCCCATGGGATGTGATCACACTGCAGTTCCTTCTCCTCCATTTCACTGCCCCATGAGGATTTGAGGCATGCACACATGACCGGTGTGATTTTCAATATGCTAGGACTAGAAGTCGAATTGCGGTCAGCGATGCGGGATCTGACCGTCTTTACTAGACTAGAGGATGGCCCTATTTTTTATTTCTGAGAGAGAGAAGAGAGAGAGAGAGAGAGGTTCTCCCAGGGTCATTACACTGTTATCCATCCCCCGTCTCAGCTGGCCTGGTCTCCAGCATGTACATGTCTCTCACGCTCAGGTAGGTCCTTGGACCCATGTGGGTTCAGTTGACTTACCACTGCTCTATCACTTGACCCTTTAAGTTCCTTAACTACTACAAAATTTTTTTTAAAGCAGGTTTTGCAATTGCTGGAACTGTTTTCCATGTTATGAAACATATACTATATATTGTATCTTAATTTTGGTAGCAATTTGGACACTGGTTTTGTATCAGCAGAAATTGAGTGCAAAAATTCAGTCTTATGTTTTATTTTTCTTCTAAACCTGTTCCTTGAAAAGAACATCTATAATGTAAAAAGCAGTTGACCACTATTCAGGTGCCTCCTCTACAAGGGAAGTGTTGTATCCTGGCATTTGCCTGGACTTTGAAACAGACAGAGGTAGGTCCAAATCCTTGCCACTCACTGCTCGATGTGACTGGACCATGTATTAAATACAAAAACCTCTCGAAGCCTCAGTTTCTTCAGCTCCAGCAATGGCTTTTTTTATAGCTATCTTGCAGGGTTGTGTGAGATTAAATGAAGGAATATATGTAAATTTCTTTAATCCAGTGTGCTGTGCTGTGGTTTGCTTTGAATACTGTAGGTATTTAGTGAATGGAAATTCTTTTCCTTGTATTGGATAACTACAGACACTGGTTACTGGATCTTTTCTTTTTTAACTAGTAATACAAGTATTACAGAATGATTTTGCATATCTTGGTTACTGGTTAACCCTAACAGATATGATCAGCATATTTGACTCATTTAAACAAATATTTTGAGGCCTCCTTTGTGCCAGGCTACACTGGGTCTCTTGAAATGCAGCAGATGACAAAAGCACACAGGGATCAGTGTGAGCTAAGTGACAGATTTTGGGTGAATATCATCTTTTTTTTTTTAAGAATTATTTTATTCAACTTTATTTATTTAGTTATTTTAATTTGGAGAGGGAGAGAGAAAGAAAGTGAGAAAGCTAGCTGCCAGGTCCGGGACTTGAACCACGGTCGGCCATGTGGGAGTCCAGCGCCCTTAGCCACCATGCCACCTGCTGGCCCTGAATGAATGTCATCTTGATGTAGTCTAGCTTTATAATTCTTAATGATGAACTCTCTTAATGATTGATTCTTTTTTCTCTTAAAAAATTTTTAAGAGACATTTTTGCTATAGGGTGCAGATGTCACTGGAGAGACAGAGAGACAGAAAGCAAGAAGTCACCCTCCAGGGGGGATGGCCAGGTGGCAATCTCTTCTTCTCTGTGAGTTTTAAGCTGCCAGGTCCAGGACTTGAACCACGGTCGACTAAGTGGTAGTCCAGCAATGTAACCGTTATACCATCTGCTGGCCCCTCCTAGTGATTAATTCTTAATCATTGACTTAAAGGCCTTTTCTTTTAAAATCAATGATACTTTTGATGTTTCCTGAGTCTTACTGAATTTTTTTTTGGAGAGGTTTTCGCTGTAGGGAGCATGCGCTCGCCAGACAGACAGAGAGAAACATAGAGACAGAAAGCGAGAAATCACCCCCCAGGGGGGATGGTCACGCCGCAATCCCTTCTCCTCCATTCTCCTCTCGGGATCTTGGGCACGCACGCACACGCGCCTGGTGTGAGTTTTAAGCCACCGGGTCCGAGACGCGAACCGCGGTCGACAACGTGGGAGTCCAGTGACATAGCCATTACGCTAACTGCTGGTTCCCTCTATTTGGATTTTTTAAGGCCTCCACTCTTGACCTGGTGCCTATTTCATACTTTGGTGTATTAATTACATATATCACCATGCAAAGCTCCTTTTAGTTATTTAAGTGACATCATCATCTTGAGTTTGAGTTCACAAAACAGATTACGTGACGATTTCACAGGGAAGAACTGAAGCCGTGGCATGTGAAAATTCCCATCAGATGTGTGGAGCAGATGTGAATTTCCTGGGCTGATGTCTCCGTTCTTTCCGTTCGTCCAGCCCGCTCCATGATCCTGGAAAGACCACACCAGACATGGGTTTCAGTCTTGGCCCTGTCACATAGTGGTTCTGTGACCCTGGACAAGTTGCTTTGCCTCTCTGAGCCACGGGTTCTTCATTTCTAAGACTGAGCATAAAATACTTGCTGGGTGGTTGTATTAGGTCAGAAAATCTCTGAAGTGCCTGGCACTTTGAAGTAAGAATACACATTGATTTAATTTCCCTTCTGATGAATTTCTGTGACATCTTAATAAAATTGTATAACAGAAACACTGGTGGTGTGAGGGCCAGCAGGTGGTATGGAGGTTAAGGAAGTTGGATCCCACATGGCCAACTGCGTGTTTGGAGTCCCAACCCAGAGATCTGAAACATTGTGTATGTATGCCCAAAATCCCAAGAAGAGAATGGAGGGGAAGGGACTGCAGTGTGGCCAACCCTCTGAGGGATGATTTCTCACTTTCTTTCCCCTGCCATGAACACACACACCCTGTAGCAAAACAAAAACAGAGCAAAAATTGGTGGCATGAATAGGCAAATAACCTTGCTAAACCCAGTCCCGTCCCGAGTGCTCTGCAGAGGTAATTGTTTTGTTGGAGCGAGCAGTGACCCCGTCTCTCTGTTCCAGGTGGACTAACATCTCCCCTTCTCATATCACATAGGCCTTGTCGTCGCAGCTGCCTCTGCTGCCGTGCGTGTACACATTTGTTTCCCTGGGTGGTTTTGAACCATTAGCTGGTCATTTTAATAAATGCTTTGTCAGCCCACACAGGCATTTCTGGCGACTCCTTCTCTTCTCCCATCTGCTTCTCTGTCATCTGAATAAAACCTGCTCATCCTTAATGAAGCTGGAAGAATAGGGCAATCTATCTCCTGTGCTTTCTTCCCTCGGTGGAGTTTTACTTTTCAAATAAGTCCTTCAGTACATCTGCCTAGGACTCAAATGAAGGCCGGTTTTCATATTCTGTTCTTTATGCGCATTGGGAGATTTTGTTTCTCTTTGTGTCCGAACTGTGGTTTATTGGAATTTTAAAAGGCAACAGTGGACTATCTTCTGGGTATTCTAGGTTATTTACAAATATTTACCTTTGTTTACATTCCAGAAGCCGTATGTGCTTTTAAAGATGTATATAGTTCCCAAGTGTGTAAGATAAAAACTGAAAATCCTCTTCTCCCTAACTGAAAATATTCTGACCCCTTTCCCTCTTCCTCGCTCATTCTGTTTATTCCTTATAACACTGGGATTACAGTTCGAATGTGCCTTTCCAGACTTGTTTTAATATTCTTGTTTGGGTCAGGTTGGCTTAATAGTGCTATAGTAATAAGAACCACAAAGTAGCCGTGCTGAGTATAACCTTAGTTTTTGCTCATGCTGGGAGTGGGAGGGGAGGGTAGAGGCCTGTCATCATCTTGTTTTTTTTTTTTCAGAGACCCTGGCTTGTATTGCAATCCCTGATTCCAAGCATCACCGAGGGAGAAGGGCATATGGTTAATTTGCACTGGTTTTGAAAACTTCTACCCAGAAGTGACACGGCACTAACTTTCACATTTCATTCATTGAAGCCACTTACATGGCCATGGCTAACTGGGGATGTGTCCTGCCGTGAAGGTGGAAGGGACAAATCAGACTACTCTGAACTGTGCTAACGACCACCACCATGTAAATCCTATGCAGAGATACAAGATATATATTGTACATACATTGACATGTAAACAATTTTATTCTTTAATTGCCAGAGAGAGTGTGTCCTCACCTGAGACAGAGAAAGAGGGGGAAAAGCACACCTCGTGGGGCAATGGTTACACTGCAACCCCTTCTCTTCCCGTTATCCATCCCATTGGGACTTGAGGCAAGCACGGGTGTGTGTATGCATGTACACACACACACCCACACACCACACACACACAGCATGTGTTTTAAGCTGCCAAGGCTGGGACTTGCCTCGTAGTCAGCCATGTGGATCCTGCCCTTGTAACTACGAGGCTAGGGGGGAGGCAGCCCTATTTTGTTTTTAAATGCTGCCGTTATACAATATGTACAGTGTTTGCCAACTGCCTAGTTAGCAGTACCTTGTGTACATCTTTGTAAATATGTGTAGATTAATTTCATTTTTTTTAATTTAGAGATTTTTTTCTATAGAGCATGTCACCAGAGAGACAGAGAGAGACAGAAACAGAAATGAGAAATCACCCCCCGGGGGGATGGCCATGCTGCAATTCCTTCTCCTCCATTCTCCTCTTGGGATTTTGGGCACACACACACATGGGCCTGGTGTGTGTTTCAAACTGCCAGGTCTGGGACTCAAACTGTGGTTGACCATGTGGGAGTCCAGTGCCTTAACCACTATGGTACCTTCTGGCCCCAATTTTCCTTTTTTTTAAAAAAAAAAAAGGTTTTTGCCATAAAGGCGAGTTGCTCATCAGAGAGAAAGAGAAAAAGAGAGAGGGAAAGTGAGAAAGCAAGGCACCAGGTCTGGGACTTGAACCCTGGTCAGCCATGTGGGAGTGTCCAGCACCTTATCCTGGGATTTTGAGCATGCACACACATGCATCTGGTATGATTTTCAAGCTGCAAAGTTGAGGACTTGAACTGCTATCAGTCATGTGGAAGTCTAGCACCTTAACCACCAAGCCACCTGCTGGCCCTGGTTCATTATATTTTAATAACAACTTAATATAGTCCATACCACAATTTACAAATGAATATTTTTTCCATATTTTTCTTTGGTATTTTAAGGACTGGTGCAGTAAGTATCACTGTTCAGACTTTTTAAAAAATATTTATTTAATTCCATTTGTTATTATTTTTTAATTTGACAAGAGACAGAGAGAGAAAGAGAGAAAGGGAAAGTATGAAAGCAAGCCTCCAGGTCCAGGACTCGAACCACAGTTGGCCATGGGGGAGTCCAGCGCCTTAATGACATGACCATGCCACCTGCTGGCCCCTGTTCAGTCATTTTTAAGTATAAGGATACTTCAAAAAGTTTGCAGGAAATGGAACTGAAATAAGACTTTATTTTGGTGCAAAAATATTTTTAAATCCTTACATAGTTTTCCCATAATAGGTACTTTCCACAAACTTTTTGAAGACACTTTGAATGTAATTGTGCAATTATTTCTATAGAATAAATTCCTGGAAATTAGGCCAAGAGTATATTCACTGTGTAGTTTGGTAGTTGTTATTATCTTTGCCAAGCTGATAGGTAAAAACATGTTTTTTAAATTTACATTTCTTAACAGGATTGAGTTTTTGACTTATACGTGTCAGTCATTTGTATTGTTTTATATTGGAAATGAGTGTATTCTCTGGTTATGTTTTATGTTTTTTCTTATTAGTTAATAGATATTATGAATAGTTTTCTTTTATTGCCTATGTGTTGTAAATATGCCTCTCCATTGATTGCTTAAGCATCTAACAGATAATCATTTACCTTATATAAGCTACATTATTATGGGATTGTCAGAAAAGTCATGACACATGTTTGCATAGAAAAACAGAAAAAATACGTCATGACTTTTCCCAATATAATTACAACCCAATATAATTACAGCCATTTTCCTTCGCATTTACTGAAAATAGTCCTTAACTATTTCAGACATAAGAGGACAGAAGAAATACACAGTTCTACCTGCAGGTGGTGCCATGGAGCATCTAGTGAATTAATGAGCTGTGCGGAGACCCTTGGAGTCTTGCGTTTCCGCGGAACTGTATATTTTATGTGGAACTTTCACATTCATTTCTTTGACATGACTTTTACTTCGTTCAGTAAGTGTGGTAGACTTCATTATTTCTGTTTAATGGAAGTCATTGCAATACAGAGTTAGATTCGTGTTGGAATCTCAACCCCCTTTTAGTTCTATCACATGGGACCCCATGTGCTCACAAGATTGTTGTCCCCTGTCAATTACATATACAAAAGGGGGTCTTCAGAAAGTTCATGGAAAATGTGTATGATGAAAAAACTATGCACGGGCTTCAAAGAGTTTTTGTATAAACATAAGCTTGTATTGTAATTTCACCTTTCCACAAACTTTTTGAAGTTCCATTGAACAATGTGTATGGCATAGTCAGTACTTAGTGTTTATTTTAACTCTTCCAGCCTTCAGAGGTAAGGTAGCTTAGAACTAGAAGCTGCCTCGCCTCCTCTTAGGCCAAGACTTGGTGTAGAAAAAAAAAGGCCAAGACTTGGTGTAGGCAATTCAGTTAACTGTACCTCCCACCGGAAGAGATTGTGATTTCCAGACCCCTTAGATATATGACTTCAACCATTTTGTGGAGGACTGGGCTTTGGGCCTGAATATTAGTTTTATTTTTAAAAGTACATTTCTCACTTGTAGAAATGTTTCTTATACATTTCTTATTTTTAAAATACTAAAAATTTTGGGAAAAATTATAATTCCACTTTGGAGATGTAATTAACTATTTTCATTTTGAAACATTTCTTTCCAGCATTATTCCTAGGCAATACATTTCTTTATTTTACAAAGCTGATGTAATTTTGTTATGCTAGTATTAATACCCACATTATAATTTAAACATTTTCCTTGCTCTATAAACTTTTCACAAATGACATTTTAATTACTGCAAAAATATTCAGTGGGATATATTTTATTATTTATTTAACTGTGTTTAAATGTTTAGGTTGAGTTCTCTATTAAAAATTGTTCTGGAGTGCTTCTTTCCTAGATTTCATATTATTTTCATAGAGATAACTTTCTGAAAATACAATTATCTGATTACAGAACAAGTTTATTTTAAGGTTTTTGGAATGTATTGCCAAATTGTTTCCCAAAAGTGTTTTAGCAATTTATACTCAACTTTTAGTAAGAGTTCCTGTAAGAATTTACTTTGAGGGGGCTAGCAGGTGGCATGGTAGTTGAGGTGCTAGATGGCCGACCACAGTTCGAATCCCAGACTTGGTAGTTTGCTTTCTCACTTTCCGTCTCCCTCCCTCTCTCTCCCTCTCTCTCTCTCTCTCTCTCTCTCTCTCTGGGAACACATATGTCCTATAGAAAATTTAAAAATAAATTAATTAAGTTTTTTTTTGGAAGAGGTTTTTTGCTATAGGGCGTGTGCACTTGCCAGACAGCCAGAGAGAGACAGAGAGACAAAAAGCAAGAAATCACCCCCCAGGCAGGATGGCCACACCACAATCCCTTCTCCTCCATTCTCCTCTTGGGATCTTGGGCACGCACGCACACGTGCCCGGCATGAGTTTAAGCCACTGGATTCGGGACATGAACCGCAGTCGACTACATGGGAGTCCAGCAACATAGCCATTACGCTAACTGCTGATCCCAATAAGTATTTTTTTTAAGAACTTAGAAGACTATCATGACAAATACTGGGGAAGGGAGTGAAACAAATAAATCTTTTGAGTCCGTCCTTAACCAAATACTTAATTCTATTCATCACTGCATAGTTCAAAGTAAGGCAAATTAAACAATTGCTTTAATTCCTTTTTATTACCAGAAGGCACATATATGTGTGTGTATGCACATATGTGCAAGCATGAGAGAGAGAGAAAGCACCCCATAATGGGGCGTGATTGTGCTCCAATCCTTTTTTTTTTAATTTTTTTTTTTTGGAGAGATTTTTTTGCTATAGGGCGTGTGTGCTTGCCAGACAGAGAGAGACAGAGAGACAGAAAGCGAGAAATCACCCCCAGAGGGGATGGTCACGCTGCAATCCCTTCTCCTCCATTCTCCTCTCGGGATCTTGGGCATGCACGCACATGTGCCCAGCGTGAGTTCTAAGCCATCGGGCCCGGGACGCGAACCACGGTCTACTACGTGGGAGTCCAGCGACATAGCCATTACGCTAACTGCTGGTTCCCCTCCAATCCTTTCTTCTCCATTTCTCCACCCCATTGAGATTTTGGGCACACACACACCAGTGTCCATTCATGGTTTTCAAGCAACTGGGGCTGGATTTCAAACCAGCCTCGTGGGACACGACTAGTACACAGTGCTTAGTCAGTGCGCTATAGGGCCGGCCCCAAGTCAAGGCTGTTCTGACATGGCTGTTTTGGTTTAGTCATTATGTCTAAATTGAAACAGATCAAATGTGAAGTCTAACTTTCAAATAATGTATTGAGTAGACATGTTGATTTTGTCTTCGTTCTCGATATTTCACTTCTAACTCCTTCCCTCATTCCTGATCTATCCTTGGGGTAAACCTTAAGCATTTCCCATTGCAATTGGACAGTGAAACTGTGGAAAGTTTCAATAGGTTGTTTCTTGGGTTTCATTAAAATATCATTAGTGTAGG
>NW_006159774.1:760924-797806 GCF_000334495.1 Tupaia belangeri chinensis
AGGCCAAGACTTGGTGTAGGGAATTCAGTTGACTGTACCTCCCACCGGAAGAGATTGTGATTTCCAGACCCCTTAGATATATGACTTCAACCATTTTGTGGAGGACTGGGCTTTGGGCCTGAATATTAGTTTTATTTTTAAAAGTACATTTCTCACTTGTAGAAATGTTTCTTATACATTTCTTATTTTTAAAATACTAAAAATTTTGGGAAAAATTATAATTCCACTTTGGAGATGTAATTAACTATTTTCATTTTGAAACATTTCTTTCCAGCATTATTCCTAGGCAATACATTTCTTTATTTTACAAAGCTGATGTAATTTTGTTATGCTAGTATTAATACCCACATTATAATTTAAACATTTTCCTTGCTCTATAAACTTTTCACAAATGACATTTTAATTACTGCAAAAATATTCAGTGGGATATATTTTATTATTTATTTAACTGTGTTTAAATGTTTAGGTTGAGTTCTCTATTAAAAATTGTTCTGGAGTGCTTCTTTCCTAGATTTCATATTATTTTCATAGAGATAACTTTCTGAAAATACAATTATCTGATTACAGAACAAGTTTATTTTAAGGTTTTTGGAATGTATTGCCAAATTGTTTCCCAAAAGTGTTTTAGCAATTTATACTCAACTTTTAGTAAGAGTTCCTGTAAGAATTTACTTTGAGGGGGCTAGCAGGTGGCATGGTAGTTGAGGTGCTAGATGGCCGACCACAGTTCGAATCCCAGACTTGGTAGTTTGCTTTCTCACTTTCCGTCTCCCTCCCTCTCTCTCCCTCTCTCTCTCTCTCTCTCTCTCTCTCTCTCTCTGGGAACACATATGTCCTATAGAAAATTTAAAAATAAATTAATTAAGTTTTTTTTTGGAAGAGGTTTTTTGCTATAGGGCGTGTTCACTTGCCAGACAGCCAGAGAGAGACAGAGAGACAGAAAGCAAGAAATCACCCCCCAGGCAGGATGGCCACACCACAATCCCTTCTCCTCCATTCTCCTCTTGGGATCTTGGGCACGCACGCACACGTGCCCGGCATGAGTTTAAGCCACTGGATTCGGGACATGAACCGCAGTCGACTACATGGGAGTCCAGCAACATAGCCATTACGCTAACTGCTGATCCCAATAAGTATTTTTTTTAAGAACTTAGAAGACTATCATGACAAATACTGGGGAAGGGAGTGAAACAAATAAATCTTTTGAGTCCGTCCTTAACCAAATACTTAATTCTATTCATCACTGCATAGTTCAAAGTAAGGCAAATTAAACAATTGCTTTAATTCCTTTTTATTACCAGAAGGCACATATATGTGTGTGTATGCACATATGTGCAAGCATGAGAGAGAGAGAAAGCACCCCATAATGGGGCGTGATTGTGCTCCAATCCCTTTTTTTTTAATTTTTTTTTTTTGGAGAGATTTTTTTGCTATAGGGTGCGTGTGCTCTGCCAGACAGAGAGAGACAGAGAGACAGAAAGCGAGAAATCACCCCCAGAGGGGATGGTCACGCTGCAATCCCTTCTCCTCCATTCTCCTCTCGGGATCTTGGGCATGCACGCACATGTGCCCAGCGTGAGTTCTAAGCCATCGGGCCCGGGACGCGAACCACGGTCTACTACGTGGGAGTCCAGCGACATAGCCATTACGCTAACTGCTGGTTCCCCTCCAATCCTTTCTTCTCCATTTCTCCACCCCATTGAGATTTTGGGCACACACACACCAGTGTCCATTCATGGTTTTCAAGCAACTGGGGCTGGATTTCAAACCAGCCTCGTGGGACACGACTAGTACACAGTGCTTAGTCAGTGCGCTATAGGGCCGGCCCCAAGTCAAGGCTGTTCTGACATGGCTGTTTTGGTTTAGTCATTATGTCTAAATTGAAACAGATCAAATGTGAAGTCTAACTTTCAAATAATGTATTGAGTAGACATGTTGATTTTGTCTTCGTTCTCGATATTTCACTTCTAACTCCTTCCCTCATTCCTGATCTATCCTTGGGGTAAACCTTAAGCATTTCCCATTGCAATTGGACAGTGAAACTGTGGAAAGTTTCAATAGGTTGTTTCTTGGGGTTCATAAAAATATCATTAGTGTAGAAAAAGGAACCAGGAGTTAGCATAATGGCTATGTCGCTGGACTCCCACGTAGTCGACTGCGGTTCACGTCCCGGACCCGGTGAGAATGGAGGAGAAGGGATTGTGGCGTGACCATCCCCCCTGGGGGGCGATTTCTTGCTTTCTGTCTCTATGTCTCTCTCTGTCTGTCTGGTGAGTGCACGTGCCCTATAGCGAAAACCTCTCAAAAAAAAAATCTTTTGTATACAAAAAACTATGCATCAAGAGCTGTATTAAAATTTTATTGGCAGGCATGGCCAGTTAAGTGGAGCCAGATCCTGCTTGGCTAACCATGGTTCTCATCCCAGCCTGGTAGCTTGAAAACACACTGGAGCATGTGTGTATGTGTACCCAAACGGAATAGAGAAATAGAGAAAGGATCGTGGCATGATCATGCCTTATTGGGGAGTGCTTTCTCTTTCTCTTTTCTCTCTCTGTCTCTCTTTGGTAAGAGCCTGGACCTCCTGGCAATTAAATAAAATGTCATTTGCTGTTATTAGCCATTAAAAAATGAAATAAAATTCACAATGAAGTACAACTTCATACCTATGAGGATGTGTATAATAAATAAGAAGGATAGTAAGAGTTGGCAAAAATATGAGAAATTGGAATCCTCATACACTCCTGGTAGAAATATAAAATAGTGAAGCCATTTTGATAAAAACAGTTTGGCAGTTCTTCAAAATGTTACACATGGAATTACCACATTCTAGCAATTCATTCCTAGGTATAGACCAAAGGGAAATGAGAACAAATGTTCACACAAAAACTTGTGTGCTAATGTTCATAGTGGCATATTCACAATAGCCAGAAAAAATGGAAACAACCCAAATGTCAGTCAACTGATGGATAAATAAAATGTGGTATATCCAGATGGTGGCATATTATTTGGAAATAAAAAGGAACGAAGTACTACTACATGATACAACATGGATGAACCTTGAAAACATCACACTGTATGAAATAATTCAGTTATAGAAGACTGGGATTCCACTTACATGAAATGTTCAGAATAGAGCAGTGTGATTCCACTTATATGAAATGTTCAGAATAGAGAAATCTATAGATAGAAAGTAAATTACTGGTTGTCTAAAACTAGGTGTGGGGGAGAACTTTGGTGGCAGCAGCAAGGACTGACTGGGTGGGTATAAGATATTATAGATGGGTGATGAAAACGTCTAAAATTGTGGTATTGGTTGCACAACTCTGAAAATACTAAAAACCATTTAATTGTATACTTTAAATGGATAAATTGTATGATACATGAATTATACTCAATAAAGCTGTTGAAAGATGCCATATACTTATCCTGTTGTCATAAAACAGTACTTGTTTGCTAGGGAGTAATTGGAAATATGCTTTAGGGACTCAATTAAGTTTAGTGTCCCCTGTTGTTAATTCTGTATCGCAACATTGCCTTTTATTGGTATGCGGACTGCTTGGACACCTGTATCTGATGGAATCCTGTTCTGGTGGCGTAAAGTCGTCATAGCTGTACTAGCACTCTCACCTTTCTTTATAAGAAAGAATTTTGGATTTTGGGTGGAGGAGGATTTTGAATATTTGCCTGGAGAATAAAGTTGAGACTATTTATGCAAAGTCCATATAAATCCTTCCATGGTCTGAGATGCATTATATCATCATGGTTGAAAGGATGGGCTTTGGACGCAAACAGGAAGAGATTTGAAACAACTCTCTATGTAACTTTTGGCATATTTTACTCTGAGCCTCAATTTCTTTATCTATAAAACAGGCATAACACTACCATACTTCGTGGAATTGCTTGTTGCCACATAAAAAGTAGTAGTCTATGATGCTTGATTCATAGTGAAGACCAGCTGACTACTTTTTAATATCCTACCCTAAACTTCTCTCGATTTACTTCACATATTACCTGACTTGAACTCTATGCACTACTAACCTCACACTGGTTCTCTTGACCCTTCAAACTGTGCAATTCCTCTCTACATTTGCTCATGTTTTCCTTCTCCTTTGAATGCTTCCTCTTTTTTTTCTTTTCTTTTTTTCTTTTTCCTTTTTTTTTTTTGGCTAACTTTCACACATCCTTCAAAAATAAGGTCATGGCTCATCATTTCCATACATCTTCCCTGACTCACATGCAGGTGCCAGGTTAGGCTAAGTATCCTTCTTTGGTCACTTAAAATATGTTACATGTATCTCAATTTGATCAGTTTTTTCAAAGAAGTAACTTTTGACTTTGTTGGTAAATTGATTAATTGCATTGTATCATTTATTTCATGGCTTTCTGCTCTTTATTATGTATTTTTTTTCTAATTTTGGTTGGTTTATTTTGTTATTTTTTTTTGAAATTAAGATGCTTTTCTAATAAAAGCATTCAAGACTACAAACTCGCCTCTACATACTGTTTTAGCTGCATCTATGAGTTTTGTTTTGTTCATAGTGAAGACCAGCTGACTACTTTTTAATATCCTACCCTAAACTTCTCTCGATTTACTTCACATATTACCTGACTTGAACTCTATGCACTACTAACCTCACACTGGTTCTCTTGACCCTTCAAACTGTGCAATTCCTCTCTACATTTGCTCATGTTTTCCTTCTCCTTTGAATGCTTCCTCTTTTTTTTCTTTTCTTTTTTTCTTTTTCCTTTTTTTTTTTTTGGCTAACTTTCACACATCCTTCAAAAATAAGGTCATGGCTCATCATTTCCATACATCTTCCCTGACTCACATGCAGGTGCCAGGTTAGGCTAAGTATCCTTCTTTGGTCACTTAAAATATGTTACATGTATCTCAATTTGATCAGTTTTTTCAAAGAAGTAACTTTTGACTTTGTTGGTAAATTGATTAATTGCATTGTATCATTTATTTCATGGCTTTCTGCTCTTTATTATGTATTTTTTTTCTAATTTTGGTTGGTTTATTTTGTTATTTTTTTTTGAAATTAAGATGCTTTTCTAATAAAAGCATTCAAGACTACAAACTCGCCTCTACATACTGTTTTAGCTGCATCTATGAGTTTTGTTTTGTAGCATTTTTTAAATCAAATTTTAGTTCTGTGTGTTTTATATTTTCATAAAAAATTCTCCTTGGATTCATGGATTACTTAGATTTGCTGCTTTTTAAAAATTTCTAAATCCATGAGGTGTGTGAGGTTAATTCTACTTTTCTTTTTGTTATTAATCTAACCTAATTGCATATGGCTAGAGGATATTTTTTTCTTTCTCTACTTCTGTTCTTTTAATCTTTCTTTTTCTTGCCTAACCACCCATCCTTCCTCCCTAACCCCCGTTTTTGCTTTATAGTCTAATATATAGTCAGTTTTTGCAAATGTTACATGCATACTAGAAAAGAATGTACATTCTATAGTTATAGATTAACTTGTGGATGGCCTTATGTAAATTTTATAGCCCTAATTCTTGTCTGAAAATAAATTTTATTCTATCTTATTTTTTCCTTTATTGAACTTCAAAAAGTAGACATTATCATCCTCTTATTTAGTCTCAGTGTCATTTACATTTACTCATATTTATTTCCATTTTCTTTGTTAATTATTATATTTTACAACTCACACCTTCCTTTTGAGATCATTCTCTTTCTCTTGGAAGTAATCTTTTTAAAGTTCCTTTATTGAGGTACTATTTTATTTTTATTTTTATTTGCCCCAAACTACCTTCATTTTGCCCCCATTCTTGAAAAACAGTCTTGCTGTGCATACAGTTTTAAGCTGATAGTTACATGAGTTATCTCAGTACTTTCAAGATGTGCCTCTGTTTTCTCATTCCCATTTTTGCTGTAGAGAAATCAGCTATTAATTTAATTTCTCCTTTTTTTTAAAGTAAAGTGTGCTTTTCTTTCTTTTAAAATTTTTTTATCTTAATTTTTTTAGAGAGATTTTTGCAATAAAGCACGTACACTCACCAGAGAGAGAGAGAGAGACAGACAGAAAGTGAGAAATCACCCTCTGGGGAGATGGTCATCCCACAAACCCTTTTCTTCCATTCTCCTCTCAGGATTTTGGGCACGCACACATGCCAAGCATGAGTTCTTTTTTTGTTTGTTTGCTTTTTTTTTTTTTTGAGAGACTTTTACTAGCATGTGCTTGCTAGAGACACAGAGACAGAGAGACAGAAAGCAAGAAATCATCCCCGACGGGGGATGACCATGCCACAATCTCTTTTCCTCCAATCTTTTTTTTGGATTTTGGACACACACACACGTGTCTGGCCCAGTGTGAGTTTTAAGCTGCCAGGCCTGGGATCCGAACCACAGTCAACTATGTGAGAGTCCAATGACATAACCATTATGCCATCCACTGGCCTCCTTTTTGACAATCTTTAAAATATTCTCTTTGTTTTTGATGTCAAAACTTTTCTAGGTATAAATTTCTTCTTATTCTGCTTGGAATTTGTTAGGATTCTTCTCTCTGAGATTGGCTGGGTTTGTTTGTTTTATCAATTCTGGAAAGTTCTTATTCATTTTTCCTTTCAATACTGTCTTTCATCTAATCTTTCTCTTCTTTTTTGAAATTCTTGGCTCGGATGTTAAGTCTTCTTTTGATAGTGAGCTCATATTTTTTAGATTTTTAATCTATGATGATTCTTTGAAGCCTGGATTTAAAGTGAGTATCTTCATCTTGAGCATCTTACAGAGCACTGCTAATCTAGAACATCTAAAACTACTTTTTTTGGTGTTAGCTTTTTTTTTAAGGTTATAGGTGTAATATGAATTTGGATTCCAAACTTGCATCAGGAAGCTATTATGGTTAGACATCCTCAGGGGACTTTGTTCCTTTTATTTCCTCTTCACTGAGCTAAGGGCAGGACAAAGAGGTTTTCTTCTAGTTCACCCACTGAGGATGTGGCCTTTCAGAGTTCCTGGCTTGGTGTGGGTGTTTCTGATCCAATTCTTGCTTTGCCAGCAGGCATTCAAGAGCCAGACCACATGCAGAGGCCCGAGCAGTGCCTAAATGTACAGGGAACAAGGTAATTACACTTGCCTTTTAGAGAGATCGCTCCAGTTGCCCAATGGAGAATGAATTACAGAGAGTGTTAAAAAGTGGAGCGGGGATAAGTTAGGATGTATTGTAGACCTTGGGAGAGAAGTGATGCCTTCTGGGACAGGATGGTAGTGGGTGGGAAGGTTATCGATGGAGATGGTCTTTCTTCCCCCACCCCTAGACTGCAAGATAGCAGTAGGAAGGAGCTTACCTTATTCATCATTGAGTCCCCTATACCTGACACAGAGAAGGCATTCACAAATGCTAATTGAATTGAACTGTGGAATCGGTAATGGTTCTAGCGCTGTATTTTTGGACTACCTTCAAAGTGACTGGTTTTTTTCAAAGGGAAATGACACGAAGGGATTCCAGCCAGTGAACTCATGCTTGTCTCTGGCACTGCAAAGCTCAAGCCAGAAATAGAGAGCCAGCTGTTTGTAAGTCCCTGAAAGCCTGAGGTCTTGGCAGGGCTTATTTTCCATGATAACATAACTTTACTTAGCCTCTGCATGTCTTCCTTTCTTATGGAGTTTCAGGCTCCGCTTGAGACTACTTACACAAAGCCTTACCATCTTTCTGGATTTTATGACATTTTCTCAAAAATTACTAAACTTTATGGACACTGTAGGCAGGTTGCAAGGATGTTCCTCTAATGGTGTTATCGCTGTAAAAACTTCTCGCTCCTCAGGCATTCTCGCAAGAAGTGCTGTGTCTAAGGAATGAAGGGAGAGGCAAATGGTCCCTGCTATGTGACAGTTTAATAGACTCCAGTTGGTCACTAAGGACTGTAATTCTTTTTTTTTCTTTTTTTTTTTGGAGGGCTTTTTGCTATAAGGCGTGTGCGCTCGCCAGACAGAGAGAGAGAGAGAGACAGAGAGATAGAAAGCGAGAAATCACCCCCCCAGGTGGGATGGCCACGCCGCAATCCCTTCTCCTCCATTCTCGTCTCGGGATCCTGGCACGCACGCACACGCGCCCCGCGTGAGTCTAAGCCGCTGGGTCCAAGACTTGAACCGTGGCCGACTACGTGGGAGTCCAGCGACATAGCCATTACGCTAACTGCTGGTCCCTAAGGACTGTGATTCTAAGAGTTCACGTAACACCATTCCATCAGGATGTGCAGAAGTATTTCTAGAACGTATAGAAAAGTACAGTGAAAAAAAGCACCCACCTATCATTTTTGGTTCTGAGGCCTAGATGGTCTTCATTAGTCATTCGGCAAATACATGTTGAATGTCCACTATGACCTAAGGACGTGTGAGGCACGGGGATAAAGACACTGTCACACACCACCCCTGTCCTTGAACCAAGGCCACTACTGGCCCAGGCTCTCCTTTTGTGTGAATTAGAAAAAGATACCCCTTCCTTAAGGAATTGAATGAGTCCATATACTCTGTATGTCTCAGTAACAAATTTGTCACAGCAATGGGTTATTACTGACAAATGCATATTAGTTATTAATGAATATTTACTTAGTATCATAGCAAAGTACTTGTTGATGGGAATTTGGAATTTAGAAATATCCCAGCACAGTAAAGACATGGGAGATGTCGGATTGCAATAGGAAACTTGGCATTTAACACTGATGCCACTGAGGGATTTAAAACAGAATGTATAAAGGTTCTCAACTATCCTGCACTAGATGTAAAAGCAGATCCTTATTTAGAAACGTGGGCTGTTTTAGCTATTAGAGCCACATTTTGATGATCAAATTTGTCAAAGGAGAACAATACATATCCACTTGCTTAAATAGGTACTTGACTGCCATCTGACAGAAAACTCATCATAAATGTGACAGCATTTGATGTTTGTTTACCAAACAAGTATTTCACCATTCCTGGTTTCAATCAGCAAGTGCTTGCATTATGATAATATGTCACTATGCAGTCATTAGTATTTTTTATGAATAATAATTTAGAGTTTAAAATATAATTAAATGTATTTCCAATTGTTAAAGATGCCCACATGTGTGCAAGCATCATGAGCCCCTTGTGATGGCCTAGAAAGTCTTGGCCACATGGTGGCCTTGGCCCCAGTCTGGCAAAAGCAGGCAGAGAGAGCTAAGGAGTCCAGTGTGGGAGGCTGACTTCTATTGGAAGAAGTGCAAGCTGTGGTGGGGGCAGAAGACGGCATGGCGAGGTCAGCCTGCAGGTACAGAGGAAGGCTCGCGTGAGTCAGGCTTCCCAGGTGAGTAAGGTGCACAGCCTTGTTGACATGTTTTGGCCATGGAGTAGTCTTTAAGCCTCTTTCTAGCTTCCTGCTATTTTCTGCATAAGTGAGATGGCTCTGCACTGGATTGATGAGGTGCTTTTATTTGTAGGTAGGCTGTGTTGAGCTCTTTCTTCCTGTGTAAAACTTCTGCCTTTAGGTCTCAGCTTACACCCCACTTTCTCCAAGAAGGCCTCCCTGCTCCCCGCTCCTTTGGATAGATGCTCACTCTTTGTGTTCCCACAGTCCCCTGTCATAGCATGAATCAGCTTTATTGTTACTGTTTAATTTTCTTTCTTTCCTACCAGATATTAAAATCAGCCAGTGCAAGGGCCACACCTGTTGTCTTATTATTGAACCCTCACACTCCAGTGAGCAATACCTGACATACTCTATAAATAATTTTTTGTTTGTTCCTCAAATATTTCCTGAGCCCTCGTGAGTGCCAGGGGCCCACCGAGCACTGGGAAAATTGTGAAATGACACCCTGTGGGTGTCTTCCCCCCAGGGAACTCACTCTCAGGCACAGGAGGAGCAGTGTTAAAGTGAAAGAAGAGGAAGGGAAGGCAGCTAGTTCAGATTTTCATTCAGAGAGGGCCTCCCCTAGGGGCCTCTGGGCTGGGTCTGGAGGATGAGAAGGTGAGCCAGGTGTCAGGGTGCAAGACAGGAGCTCAGCCAGTCTGGGGCATGGCAGCAAGCTTGAACAGGGTACATTTGGGGGACCACAAAAATTTTACTGGGGACCAGCAGATGGTGTCATGGTTACTAGGTTGCTGGACTCCCACATAGTCAACCATTGTTCACATATCAGACCTGGTAGCTTAAAACTCAAGCTGGGCATGCGTGCATGTGTGCTCAAAAATCCTGAAAGGAGAATGGAGAAGGGATTACTGCATGGCCAAACCCCCTGGGGGTGATTTCTTGCTTTCTGTCTCTCTGTCTCTCTCTGTCTCTTTCTGTCTCTCTGTTGAGTGCATGTGCACTATAGCAAAAATATCTCTAAAAAAAAAATTACTCCACCAAAACACAGGAAGTGGGAGGAGAGTGATGGGGAAGGAGAATGAGAGGTATGCAGGGACCAGATTGTAAGGGCTGAATGGCAGAGTTCTGGGAACCAATGAAGGTTTTAAACAGGTGTCTTTGTGCATGTGTGGTGGGAGTGTGTGTGCGTAAAATCAGATTTGACTATTATAACCCCTGGCTGTATGTGGAGGTGAGTTTAGGAGTTGGGATGGTGATCGGAAGTAGAGAAACCCTCCTTGAGAACAGAGGGAATTGCTAGCATCTCAGTGTCTCCACATCTGCAAGTGACTGGTGTGTAATGAGCAAGAAAATGGTGTTTTGTGACTGAGCCGGTCTGTGGGTACCAGCAAGGTAGCACTCAGAAGGCCTCACTGCAGGATGACAGCGGAATTACTGCCATCACATGACCCGGCCTCCAGGCAGCTGGCAGAGGCAAGTAGGCATAGATTAGCAGCTCCACTTTCAGACCAGGCAGCTGAGGCCTGGGCTGAGGACGGGATTCGTCCCCAGTTGCACAGTTTAAAAGTGGTGAAGGCAAGGGCCAACAGGTGGCATAGTGGTTAAGGCACTGGACTCTCATATGGCTGACTGCGGTTCGAGTCCTGGACTTGGCGGCTTGAAACTCACGCTGGGTGTGCGTGTGTGGGTGCCAAGATCCCGAGAGGAAAATGGAGGAGAAGGGTTTGCAGTGCGACCATTCCCTGGAGTGGGGTGATTTCTCACTTTCTGTCTCTCTGTCTCTCCAGTGAGCACACACGTCCTATAGCAAAAATCTCTTCAAAAATGATGAAGTGATGGGACGAGCAGTTGGTGTAATGGCTATGTCGTTGGACTCCCATGTGGCTGACCGCAGTTCGAATCCTGGACCCTGTGGCTTAAACTCACGCTGGGCGCATGTGTGTGCATGCCCAAGGTCCCAAGAGGAGAATGGAAGAGAAGGGATTGCGGCATGGCCATCCCCCCAAAGGGTGATTTCTTGCTTTCTCTCTCTCTCTCTCTGTGTCTCTGTCTTTCTGGTGAGCACATGTGCCCTATAGCAAAAACGTCTCCAAAAAAATGAAATAAAATATGATGAAGGTGCAGGCAGAACTCAAACCCAGGTTTTTCTGATGCAGTTGTGTGTACTCTCTTCTATCCCATGCTGCATTTGGGGAGTGGGATGAGTGGCTGTGCTGGGAAGGAAGTGGCTCACCAGTGTCCTTTATGCCCAGGGAACACCAGCCTCCTTTCTCATGAGGGAGAAGCCAGAGTAGGCATGACTTGGCGTCCAGCCGTTAGGGCCATCTCATGTGTCCCCTCCAGGCAGAGAGACAGAGGCCCCAGGGGCAGCTGGAAGCTGTTTTCAGCAAGCAGCGGGGAGAGATTTGTGTGCTGCTCACATTCCCATTGCCCGGGTATCACGCTGCTATTTAATAAAGGCCTCATTGCTTGAAAGCCCATTAAGTAACCAATGATACATTTCAACCTCATTGAGGAGGAAGACGCAGAGTTAAATCAAATTCAGACCACGTGGAAATAATATACTAAACATGCGATTCACAGGCGGGGCCAACTTCTTCAGGAGAAATGGAAGGGGACCTGCCCTGGTCTGGGTCACTCCAAGCTGGGCACTGGGGAGCTGCTTTCGCACTCGCTCTCTGACTTAGCGCTGATGCTTCCAGGTAAGGAGTGGAGTGCCCTCCACTCCAGCCAGGTAAAGCGGGGAGCTGCACCTCAGCCCTGGGCTCTGGGCACACGTGCCTGCTCTGGCCGTCCTCTACTGCTGTCCTCCCTCCACCTCCTACTGGCTGTTCTTCATGGGCAAAGCAACGGCGTATGGCGGCGTGTTTTTGTCCCAGCGGGATTGAGATGGAGGTCGGCAGCTGTGCCTGTTTAGACGACGCCCCCAGCTATAGTGCAGCTGGAGGATGGCTGGCAAGTTCGCGCTGCCCCAAGGAGGGGTCACCGGCCTTTCTACTCCCTGTCATTATTTTCCGTTGGTCTGTCCTTCCCTCCCCTCCGCTTCTTTGTCCCCTTTGAGACATTCTTCTGGCCCTTGAAGATGGTTTTGAATCTGTCCTGAGACCTTTGCTGCCGGTAATGAGCATGCTGATGGAGAATAAAGTCATGATTCTCCTTGGGGCGTTACAATTCGAAGAGGACAGTGGAGACCGACAAACTTAAGACCAGGAATAGAGAATCCATTTCTCTGCTCAGGCGCTTGGTGGTGGAGGAGGCATCCTTCCTGACTCTGGACACGCTAGAATCCTGTTTTCCTTATGTCCTGCTTCGAAAGGCCTACCAGGAGGTATCCTGAGCCTTCCACCTGAACTGGGTGCCTGCCAGTACTCATTAAAGGGCCCTTTGGACCTAGATAATCCCACGGGAGCCAAAGGGCTGAGGTGTCTCTGGTGACTGACAGCCGAGTCGATGTCCTCACATCCAAAATCATCATGCACATCCTTGAGAGGCTCCTTAGGCTCTTAAAGCACCTAAGGTCCTTCGCTTCCTAGTTAGCCTCACCCCTGCCGTCCTGTTGTGCTGGATCCTAATGGCCCAGGTGAGTTTTGCACTTCCAGCCTCTGTTCACAGTGAGCTATTGGCCTGGAGTAGCTTTTGAAAAAAAGTTTGTTTGTTTACTTGTATTTTTTAAGTGGTTTGTTTTCTTTCTTTCTTTCTTTCTTTCTTTCTTTCTTTCTTTCTTTCTTTCTTTCTTTCTTTCTTTCTTTCTTTCTTTCTTTCTTTCTTTCTTTCTTTTCCATAGGCCAAGTGCAGAGAGAGAGAGAGAGAGAGAGAGAGAGAGAAGGAAATTGAGAAATCACTCCCTAGTGGGGGATGATCATACTACAATCCATTTTCCTCTCGGGATTTTGGGCATGCACGCACATGTGTCTGCTGTGATTTTCAAGCCACCAGGTCCAGGACTCAAACCACGGTCGGCCACGTGGGAGTCAGCGCCTTCATCACCACACCAAATGCTGGCGCAAATTTACTTGTTTTCTCAGGAGAGTGGGGTGTCCTAGATAGGGTCTAGCCACACCACAGTCGCTAGCCCCCAGCTTCCCATCAAGTCAGGAACACAGCATGCCTGGCATGTTGAGGGAGACCTGGGGTCTGAACCAGGACCTTCCCACACACCTCTGGTGTCATGCAGGAGTGCCCTACCACGTGCAACATCCAGTTAAACCTGGAGTAGCATTTGTTCCTCCTACTCCCTGCTAGCTGGGCTTAAAGCCCCCTCCAACGTCCAGCTCAATTATGAGCTTCCCCAGGAGGCCTTCCTGTGGAAGTAGCCACTTCTTTCTGTGTCACAGACCACTTGGTAGTCCCTCTCTCCAGAGGTGCTTTTCATGGGGGATAACGATGTCCTTCAGGACTGCGTTGCTCACTAAGTAGTTTTGGCGCAGAGACGGTATTCTATTTTCCATGTATGTCTGTGTCCCTAGAGCCTGGCCTATGACAGGTGCCCAGAAAGGGGATGTGACCTTGTGAAGATGAGACCATGTGGAGGATGTGAAACGTGAGGCTGCAGGTCTCACTGCAGATAGGGGGAGAGACACATTATGTGAGAGGCGAGTCCAGTCCTGTTTCTCTCCTCTTTCTGCCCTTTGGTCCCCTGCCAGGAAAGGCTGCTTTTGTCTGGGGGTCATGCTGCTGGGTCTTCCCTGGGGCTGTCAAGCCTGAGAGAGGAACCAAACCCCATTCCCCCAAGTCTCCTCCCTTCTAGCCTCTCCTGTCTTCTGTCTGAAACTCCGGCTGACTACTAGTGAACAAACGAGAACTGGCCATGCTCCCTTTGCTTTGAAGTGTCTCTGACCTACCCTGAGGAGATAGGGCTCAATTACGCAGGACGTCTGCTCATTGCTCAGGGTGGGACTGTTCTGGTAATCTGTCACCTATTCACAGCCCCTAAACCATGCCTGAGTCACAGGTGATGCTCAACGATTGCTGAACATAAAGTGGGTTTGTACTTTTAAGTCTTTGTTTTCTTCATTTGTTGTGTATGTTTGTTCAGGTAACCTGAATGGTTATAACAGATCCAAGTACGTAAGAGTTCAACACAGTGGCATCTCTCTCTTGCCCTTGTAACAGCCTGGGTGGAATCATCAGGGACTCGGGATCCCTCCATCTGTGGCTCTGCCATCCTCTAGGATCTCTGTCACCCACAGCCAGGCAGCAGCAGAAGAAAGAGCATGAAGGAACACACATGGGAGGTTTTTATAAGTGAGTCCCTGAAGGGCACAGATCACTCTGACTCCATCTCATTGGCTGGAATTCAGGCACATGGTCACACTTAACTGCAAGGGAGACTGGGAAATGTAGTCTGGTATCATGTCCAAGAAGAAGAGGAAATGGATTTTGTTGAGGACTTCTATATTTATCATAAATATTGTCCTGTGATTTTCTTTGCTTGTTGTGTCATTGTCTGGATTTAGTGCCAGATTATATTGGACTCACAAATGAGCTTAAAAATACTCCCTTTTCTTTAATATTTTGGAATAGTTTGAGAATAATTGATAGTAGTTCATCTCTAAATAGTATTCAACAGTAAGCCATATTGTGCTGGACTTTTCTTTGGTAGGAGATTTTGTTACTGATTCAACCTCATTATTCAATATTAGTTGGTTTTCTTCATGATTCAGCTTGTTAGGTGGTAGATGTCTACAATTTTATCATATGTTTGCTAGGCTATTCAGTTTGTTGGCATGTAATAGAGTTAGCTGTCTTTTATGATTCTTTGTACTTCTGTGATATCTGTGATCATGTCTTTTCCTTCATTCTAACTTTAATTACTTTAGTCATTTTTTCACTTAGTTAATCTAAAGTTTTATCAATTTTATCTTTAAAAAAACTCATAAAATTTGCAATTGCTAAGTCATGGAACCAACCCAAATGCTCATGAACAGGTGAATGGATAGAAACACTGTGGCACATATACTCTATAGAATACTATTCAGCCAAACAAACAAACAAACAAAAACCAAACCAAACAAAAGAAAACAAACAAACAAAAAAAAAAACAACAAGAAAACCCTGGCTTTTCACAGAAAGTGGAAGAATATGAAAGATTTACTGCTGAGGGAAGTAAGTCAGCATATGAAGGAGAGACACTGTACATCCCCACTTAATATATACTGAGTGTTTGTACTCTATGGCCCAAACCAAATGACTAGACAATATAGAAACATAGAAAATGGTTATAAATACCAGATACAATGCAGGAAGAGGGTGGGTAAAGGAGGAAAATCTCAGAAAGGACATTAAGGAGAAAAATAGAGAGGCAAGGCATTTAGGGGACAAAGAAAAGGGTTATTATCTGTTGAAAATAATGTATATTGTATTTTCTACCGAATTGGTAGGAAATTTATACATGTTAGAATATTCACACTGCAGGTTAAGTGACAAATGTAATTGAACGAAAAAATGAAATTGAAATTTAAAAAATATAAAAGTTCTTGTTAAGGAGAAAAAAATAAATATACTAACACAAACTCTTTTATACCACATATTTAACTTTTGAAGATCAAAGATGTACATAGTTAGTTTACACTCGCTCAATGTTTCATTATGCTTATCATTTTACATGCATGTGAATGGATGTTGTGCAATAAAACTCTCTTTTGTAGATAAAATAAAATAAAATAAAAAATATCATATACCTATGAATAAAGTAAAACTGTGTGTGTTCTAATAGAGAAATACCTTTGCTTCATTTTATCCCATTTCCTGGTATAGTTTTACATTGAAATAACTTTGTTTAGTGTAACATTTGAATACAATATCAAGTTTGTTTTATATTACTCTATTACTTGTAGTTACATGCCATTTTTGCATTCAACAATTTCTTCTTTCTTTCTTTCTTTCTTTCTTTCTTTTCCATAGGCCAAGTGCAGAGAGAGAGAGAGAGAGAGAGAGAGAGAGAGAGAGAGAGAAGGAAATTGAGAAATCACTCCCTAGTGGGGGATGATCATACTACAATCCATTTTCCTCTCGGGATTTTGGGCATGCACGCACATGTGTCTGCTGTGATTTTCAAGCCACCAGGTCCAGGACTCAAACCACGGTCGGCCACGTGGGAGTCAGCGCCTTCATCACCACACCAAATGCTGGCGCAAATTTACTTGTTTTCTCAGGAGAGTGGGGTGTCCTAGATAGGGTCTAGCCACACCACAGTCGCTAGCCCCCAGCTTCCCATCAAGTCAGGAACACAGCATGCCTGGCATGTTGAGGGAGACCTGGGGTCTGAACCAGGACCTTCCCACACACCTCTGGTGTCATGCAGGAGTGCCCTACCACGTGCAACATCCAGTTAAACCTGGAGTAGCATTTGTTCCTCCTACTCCCTGCTAGCTGGGCTTAAAGCCCCCTCCAACGTCCAGCTCAATTATGAGCTTCCCCAGGAGGCCTTCCTGTGGAAGTAGCCACTTCTTTCTGTGTCACAGACCACTTGGTAGTCCCTCTCTCCAGAGGTGCTTTTCATGGGGGATAACGATGTCCTTCAGGACTGCGTTGCTCACTAAGTAGTTTTGGCGCAGAGACGGTATTCTATTTTCCATGTATGTCTGTGTCCCTAGAGCCTGGCCTATGACAGGTGCCCAGAAAGGGGATGTGACCTTGTGAAGATGAGACCATGTGGAGGATGTGAAACGTGAGGCTGCAGGTCTCACTGCAGATAGGGGGAGAGACACATTATGTGAGAGGCGAGTCCAGTCCTGTTTCTCTCCTCTTTCTGCCCTTTGGTCCCCTGCCAGGAAAGGCTGCTTTTGTCTGGGGGTCATGCTGCTGGGTCTTCCCTGGGGCTGTCAAGCCTGAGAGAGGAACCAAACCCCATTCCCCCAAGTCTCCTCCCTTCTAGCCTCTCCTGTCTTCTGTCTGAAACTCCGGCTGACTACTAGTGAACAAACGAGAACTGGCCATGCTCCCTTTGCTTTGAAGTGTCTCTGACCTACCCTGAGGAGATAGGGCTCAATTACGCAGGACGTCTGCTCATTGCTCAGGGTGGGACTGTTCTGGTAATCTGTCACCTATTCACAGCCCCTAAACCATGCCTGAGTCACAGGTGATGCTCAACGATTGCTGAACATAAAGTGGGTTTGTACTTTTAAGTCTTTGTTTTCTTCATTTGTTGTGTATGTTTGTTCAGGTAACCTGAATGGTTATAACAGATCCAAGTACGTAAGAGTTCAACACAGTGGCATCTCTCTCTTGCCCTTGTAACAGCCTGGGTGGAATCATCAGGGACTCGGGATCCCTCCATCTGTGGCTCTGCCATCCTCTAGGATCTCTGTCACCCACAGCCAGGCAGCAGCAGAAGAAAGAGCATGAAGGAACACACATGGGAGGTTTTTATAAGTGAGTCCCTGAAGGGCACAGATCACTCTGACTCCATCTCATTGGCTGGAATTCAGGCACATGGTCACACTTAACTGCAAGGGAGACTGGGAAATGTAGTCTGGTATCATGTCCAAGAAGAAGAGGAAATGGATTTTGGTGAACGGCCTGTAGTCTCTGCCACAGTGCAGTGTAGAAAAGTGTAAGATTTGAAGTTGTCAAAATCAGCTTCAAATCCGGGCTCTGCTTCTGACTGGCTATATTGATTCAGAAGGGTTATTTAACCTCTTTAAAACTTAGTTTCCTCAGCTTAATTAAGAGGGACAACAACCCCACCTTAGAAGATGATTGAGAGATAATGTAGGGAAAGCCTCAGTGATACATAATAGGTATCCAACAAAATTATGACTATTACTACCATAGCCATTCTTATTTTTATTATTACCATGTATCTCAATTTTATTGATTATAATGTTAATAACATGCACATGGTGAAAAAAAAAAAACAAAAAAACCCTACATAGTGTAAGAGTATAAACACTGAAAAATATGGCTCTCATCCACCCCACCTCCACTTCCCTTCCTCAAAGGTAATCACCTTTAGCATTTTCTTGGTATGTGTCCAGGGATATGCTTATATAGGCATACATTGTAGAAATCACCCTTTTTATTTATCTAATATTTTCATATGAGCCACTCTGTGCTACACCTTTTATTTAATTTAACAATGTAACTTAGCCATTGTTTCATGCTGTATATATGGATTTACTGCATCATTTTTCCATGAGGACATAATATTCCATGGTATGAGTTCCATCACTTACTTAACCAGTGCTCCATTGACATGCATTTAGCTATTTGCAATGTAGAGTGGGTGTTGCCATTCTGCACAAAGCCGTAGTCACCACATCCTTCCATACATATCTTTGTGCATTTGTGTAAAAATACCCATAGAATAAAAATCTAGGAATCATACCATGCATTTAATTCTCTTCAAAACTAGGATTTAAAATTTAGAATGCTTTCATACTAGTAACAGTTGTAGAGGTAAATAATTGGGACTTAAGGGATTTGGTTTGTCATGTGGTAAGAGATAAAGTACATTGCTTCTTTACTTTTAAAACATTTTCCTCATACAGACCTTTGGATCTTCTTCCCACAATGACTTGGATTCCAGATTCTGCAGCAGTAATATGTGGCATATTTATAAACAAATGCAAATCAATTCTTAGTGTCTGTTCTGGTTCATTCTGTTGGCCATAACAGAAAATACCAGATGCTGGGTAACTTATAACAATAGAGGTTTATTCAGCTCATGGTTTGGCGGTCCCAGGTCCAGAGCCACATCTAGTGAAGGTCTTCTTGTTGATGGATTGCATGGCACATAGAGCAGAGCAGGAGCACGTGTGTCTATGTTCATGTGTCTCAGTCTGTCTCATCCCCTCCCCATAAACCCAGCAGACTTCACTCATGGGGTCCCTACTCTGATGCTTAATCACTTCTTAAAGGTCCCACCTTTCAACACTATAAGCAGATTAAGTTTCTGCTTAATACCTTCACAATACAACCAAGTTCCTATGCAAGAATTTTTGAGGGACATATTTATCAAACCATAGGAATTTCAGAGTTTATTTTCCTATACAAAAACCTTTCTACTAACTTCCAAACCCCATACCCACTGACGGAGTTGGATTCACCATAATAGTGACATTGGCCATTTTGTTTTGTTTTGCTTTGTTTTGAGTGGCAGAGAAGCAGACAACTGAGTGCTTTTCAGCATTACGTAGTTTCCAGATTATTTCATTTAATCCTTGCAAAGCCCTTGAGGTGCAATTATTATCCCAGTTTTCCAGACCAGGAAAAGGATGGGTTCACAAAGATTAAATGACTTGATGACAGTTATGCAGAATCAGGATTTGAACTCAAGTCTTGATTTTTTTTTTTTTAACCATTCTGTGGGTCTCTCTATTTCATTAAGGAATTTAGCAGAACTTTCCTGGATATCAAATAAGTTTTACCTACCGCAAAAACATTTGCTGGTGCTTGTTAAAAGCTTCACGGCCTCACCACGCTTAGTGGAGAAAGTATCTGTAATGGCCCTGACCTCCGTATTTGGCATGCTTAGGCTACACCATTAATCTGCAGCTCTCAGGTGACTAGTCCTGTATTCACTGTCAGCTTTGCTGGTTTCCATCTTTAGATGGTCTCTACTCTCAGCTAAGGCAAGATTGCTCTTTATAGGACCCTGGGCTCTGACTTAGTGACTTGTGTTCTTCTAGAGTATCTCTCCCAACCTCCCCCCACAGCTTTTATAAAACTTATTATTGTATTTCTGTCGCTTAGTAAATGAAAATAATTTAAAGCACTTTCTAAATTGTATGGCTTAATTATTAATAATATGACCTACAACTGACCACCTCTCTGTTCCCCAGTTTTCTGGACTTTGAGTGGGTGTCACCTCAATGTGAAGTTAGTTCTTATTTCTTGAACCCAGGTTCAGTTCCTACAGCTCCCACGAAGTCGATTTCTTATGAAGAGCAATGAGTACATTAAAGCTCCAGCTCCCATCCCTCCACCCCCACTTTATTTTATGTTTTAAATTTTCTAGTGGGTATGTGTGCCAGACAAGAGAGACAGAAGGAGGGGAAGTGAGAAAACACTGCTCCATGGGGTGTGGTCAAATCACAATCCATTCTCCTTTATCTTTCCCTCCTTTCAGGATTCTGGGCATGCACTCACATTTGCTTGGTATGTTTTCCAAACTGCAAAGTCCTGCACTCAACTGTGGAGTTGGCCATGTGGGAGCCAGCCACCCTAACCACCATGTCACTTGCTGTCCTCTCCATTTTCAAGACAACGTATTCAGAGAACCAAATTCTAATGCAATCCACCATATGCTGGGAAGGGCCTATTTTTCTACAATGCAGAACCATCCTTTGGTTCCATGTTAACACAATCCCTCTCTTACTGGGCTGTGAATTCACTCTTGTTTTATTATTTATTAGCAATCATTTGTTGAGGGCCTGATAGTGTCAGGCCAGCATCTCTTTTATCTCACATATTCCTCAGAAAAACTCTGCAAAGAAGGTATTATTAGTCCCCCTGTGGTTGGGGAAAAATGAAACTCAGAGAGGTTTATTAACTTGTCCATGTTTCATCTAGTAAGTACTAGGTCTGGGATCTGAACCCAAGTTGTTTGGATTCCAAATCCATAACCTCTCCCAGCTGAAAGCCAAGGCTTATAATTTATTATCTTGCTGCTTCTGTTTCTTTACTCAGCCCCTTAATTAGCGATGACTGAAAATAGTAGCGTGTTCCTGAGCCTTCTAGTGTGAGAATGGGTGTTTTGATGGCAGCCGCTTGGCCTGTACTGAGAAGGCATTACTTAATCCAAAATGAGAGACAGGAAAATCCACAGGAAATCCAGAAGAAAGAAGGGGCTTCATTTGTATTCAGCTGGCTAGCTGATTGAACTCTAGAGGGGTTTGTCTTGTTTTATTTTTTTTGCAATTGCTTTTTTTCCTGGAAGGCTAAATTAATTCCAGAGAATTCCACCCATCCATTTCTTTTCAAAAAGAACTCCTGAAGTGTTGGGTGTTAGATTTTCTGACCCACAACCTAGCATATCCCACACTGGTCTGATCTTAAGAATCAGCATTCAATTTTCCTCTAGAGTTGGGATCTTTTTATTTTTTTAACACACTCCCTTAGGTGCTTTTTATGATCATACTCATTTGGGAAACTGTCATCAGTGGGAATTTGGTCCCTTTTGTGGACTGTCCTCTTTAGATTGGAGGTGCAGCTGGTCACATTGTATCATAGTGGAGGGAATGTGAACTCTGGAGTCAGAAAGTGCAAGATTCCAAATCCCATCTGATCACTTATACATTGTGATGTCTTGGGGCACACACTGCATGTTTTTATCTCGAGACCACCGTGTGCCATTTCTTTGATCTCAAAACAGGGAATTGCTTTCCTCTCTCTGCCCACCTCTTCTCCTGTCCTGTGTCTTCTTATTCTTCAGCACACAGGAAAACGTACCCTGATTCCCGCAAGCTTCATAACTCATAATTATCTTTGTTATGAGTTTTTAAGTGTCTTTTATTCCTCACTAAATTCTAAGCTCCATGAAAGTAGGAACCATGCCTCTTCTGTCTACAATTTCTATGCTCAACACCTAGCAGACTACGGTGTGAACGAACTCCAAGTCCAATGTTTTCTATCTGTAGAATGGATAAATGCTATTGATAAAGAGAGGTATTGAGATTAAAAGAGTGAGCATGAGAACAACCAATATATAGTAGACACCTAATAAATGTTAGTTTTGCCTTCTTTTAGAAAAACCTACTTACGAATAGAATAGATTGTAACCAAAGCTTTGGGACTATTTGCTTGACCCTCCATTATAAGAAATTTCCAGTATTCTTAAAGGTTTCGAATATAGCTCTCTTTTTCCTCAGCACCTTCCTTCCCCCAATTCAAAAGACGTTCTTCCGGTGGTCTTTTAACTTTGTTCTGAGGACTCACTTTGAGATCTCTAGTAACTTTACCTGATTTCCTGTGGATAGCATATCTTTAAGATTTCTTTATTCAGCTTAGTGTTGAAAATGAAAATAGTATAATTGTAGATTGAACTTAATGTTTTAAAAAGACTGTGGATGATAGAATAGGTTTCAAAGGTAGCTTTATGGAGCTTCTTTTCCTAGAATTCTTTAAAAGAGAATAAGAACATTGACTTGTGAAGATTCCCTCTAATCTTTTGTGAAATTCATATTATTAGATGAACTGAATTCAGAATTTTATTTTGCCTGCCTACACAGTGAGGAACAATTTGCAGAGGTATTACCACCATTCAGATTTAAAGTATATAAGAAGGTCCTTCTTCCCTTATGGAAAGCAAATGGAAGCTTCCCCAGTGCTAGATGACCAACTAACAGGTTTGCTGAGGTATGAGGGAGTTCCTGGAACACTAGATTTTCAGTTTTTAAACCAGGACAGTCCTTAACATGCTGGGATGAATTGGTTGGCCGTCGTTCCTGATGCATGGAGTAGCTCGTTGAAGGAATTGGAGCAAAAGTGAAGTATTAGCAAACTTGTCTCTTGTTATGAGAAACACAGGAACCATAAGAAATTAAAACTACCTTTTAAAAAAATGCTGTGTTGGGCAGGCCCTGTAGTCTAGAGGTTAAGAGAGCCAGATACCACATGGCTGACTACTGTTCAAAACCTGGTCCCAGCAGCTTGAAAAACATACCAAACTTATGTGCATGACAGGATAGAGAAATGAAAGACAAGGGATTTCAGCATGACCATGTCCCATTGAGAGATGCATTCTCCCTCTCTCTCTCCTTTTTCTCTCTCTGGCAAGCACACACACCTCTATCAACTAGAAAAAAGCTGTGATTGTTTTTAAAAATTAACTTAGCTTTTAAAACCACTGAACTAAATGCTTAAATAAATGCAACTGCTTTGTGCCATTTTGAACTCAGTGACGGTGATTTAGAAATGAATGGTATTGTGCTTTAAAATTCGATCTTATCTTTTTTGCGCTTGAATGGCTATAGCTAGCCAATTCATATGACCCGTTTTCTAGCTTTACTAATTTCCACTGATAGGTTGTGAATGGTTCATCTTTAAAGTATTCTTTCCCCTGTTAAACATCAACAGTAGAACTGATATTATTATAGATGAATCTTGAAAATAGGTCAATTGTGAAGGAAGGCCTTAACTTCTCACATAAGTTGTATATTATTTAACTCTTACAAGGTAAAAATTTTCAATTATTTTAATATGTATTTATACCTATCTTATTCTAATACAGTATGTAAAGTGGCTTTCAAAAAGACATGCATTATTATCAGTATTTGGTTTTTCTTCTAAACTTAGTTTTAAAACATCACAACAAAGGAACAACAAAGATGATATAATAAGATAAAAATCAGGGAAAAGTTACCATCAAAACAGGAATAATATAAAGATCTTGTAGTTTTTGTGATGAGACATAGATTTTTTTTTTTAATCCTTCTGGTTGACCAAGAAAACCATAAACGTACACAGTTGTAAGTCAGGATGTTCGTAAGATCAAATAAGAGATGTTTCAGAGAAGTCTGGCAATTCTTAGCACTGAAGCTGGGAGAAATTTCCCTGGAGGGACTTCACAGAAGAAGGTCTGTGTGGTGTGGTGGATAGCATACTCCAGCAGCATTTTCTAGCCAATACAGTTTAAGGTTTTGTCTGAGATAGAGTCCTCAGTGTACGCTCAAGTTATGACAACCGAATGCCAACAGGATTGGCTACTATGTTTTTAAAAAATTATTTATTTATTATTTTTAATTCACCCGAGAGAGAGAGAGAAAGTAAGAAAGCCGCCAAGTCTGGGACTCAAACCACAGTTGGCCATTTGGGAGTCCAGTGCCTTAGCCACCACACCACCTACTGGCCCCTCAGCTACCACATTTAACACAGTGCTACCGCCTGGTGCTGAGAACCACTGAAGTTGGGCCTCCGTACCTCCTGACAAGCGTTTTAATGTTCAAGTTGCTAGGTCCCACCCCACTCCTACTAAATCAGCACTGTGGCACTTTTAGAAAGCTCCTGGATGGGGCCAGCAGGTGGTGTGGTGGTTGAAACGTTAGACTCCCATGTCGTCAACTGTGGTTTGATTCCTAGACCTGGTGGCTTGAAATTCACACTGGGTGTGTTCACGCTGGGTTTGTTTGTATGTGAGTAAATCAAAATCCCAGGAGGATAATAGAGAAGGGATCGCATTGTGACCATCCCCTCTTTGAGGGTGATTTCTCATTTTCCCTCTCACTGTCTCTCTTATTCTCTCTCTCTCTGGTGTTCACATGTGCCCTAAGGAAAAACCTGAGAAAATAAAGCTCCTGGATAATTCTGACTGAGAACCACTTAGAATTTTAAAAAGATATTCAAGGGACCAGCAGATGGTGTAATGGTTTTATTGCTGGATTCCCACATAGTCAACTGTGGCTCAAGTCCTGGACCCTATGGCTTAAAACTCATGAAGTGTGTGTGTGTGTGCATGCCTAAAATGGAGGGGGGAGGTGATTTCTATTTCTGTCTCTCTGTCTATCTGGTGAGCACACAAGCCTTATACCAAAAATCTCTCTCAAAAAAATAAATAAAATTAAATAAAATAAACAAAAAGATACTCAAAGAGCAAACCCAAATACATACTAAACATTTGAAAAACTAGTTCTGTCTCACTAGTCTAGCCATGAACATGCAAATTAAAATAATAGGGTCAGCTTGGGTGACAGGCCACAGCACACTTGACTACAGTGATGAAAATCACTTGCTGACTGCAGGTTTGGATCCCTGGGTCAGCCCGAGAACACACCAGGAACATATACACAAGTGTGCAAGGTCCTGAGGAGATGGAGGGCCAGGGAAAGGGGAACACAACATGGCCAGACTCTGCTGAGGGTGTCTGCTCTCTCTTTCTCATGTGTGAACACACTTTATACCATAAAAAATATTAAAAAACAAATTGAAATACCATTTCACATCCATTTAGACTGGCAAACTTTTCAGCAGTACTTACCAGGGTTGAAATGTATATATTCTGTGATCCAAACAATTCCACTTCTAGAGAAATTCTTGTCCATGTACATAAAGAGATGCAACAAGGATGTTTATTGCTATGTTCTTTGTAGAGGAAAAATGAAAAGTACCTCCATTCTATCAACAGTGGGATGCATAAACTGACTTAAAAATAGGTGTTGAATTGTGTTCCCCCAAAAGAAATGTCTGAAACCTAGTTGGTATCTGTATGATCTCCCTGGAAATAAGACCATTGCAGATATAACAAAGTGAAGGATTTTGAGGTGAGGCGATCCTGGATTTAGGGTGGGTCCCAAATCTGATGACAAGTGTTCTCCTGAGAGACAAGAAAGGAAACGATAGAGTGACACAGAGGGGAAGGCCATCTACACAGAGGCACAGGTTGGAGTCTAGGAGCCAAAGGATGCCAACGGCTGTAGACATCCATCCACCAGAAGCTAGAGGGCGGCATGGAGCAGACTCTCCCTCAGAACCCTTAAAAGGGACCAGCAGGTGGCGTGGTGGTTAAGGCTCTGGACATTCCCACATGGCTGACCACAGTTTGAGTCTCAGATCTGGTGGCTTGCTTTCTTACTCTTTATCTCTCTCTGTCTCTGTCTGGTCAAATTAAAAGAAATGAATGAATAAATAAAAATTAAATAAATAATTATATATTTAAAAAAAAATTATGAATTTAAAAAAAAAAAAAAAAAAAAGGGAACCAGCACAGCTACCAATTGACTTTGGACTTCTGGCCTCTAGAACTCTGAGAATTTTTGTTTTAAGCTACCAAATGTGTAGTAGTCTGTTATGGTGGCCTCAGAACCAACATGATGAGGCTCTTCTCCCAAAACACAGGGATACCTGAAAGAGGGTTCAGCTATAAAATATGAGGCTCCCTCAACCAAGAGAATGGAAACATGGAGCTAGTTATCTTTCACAGTACAATTGAAACAGTGTTGTCACTTTGTGTCTGAAAGAGCCCCTGGAAGACCATGGAGTCCAACTCCTCCATTTTATAGACAAGGATGCTCAGACAAGGAAGTGACTAACTGCCCAAGACCCTAGAAGTAATCAGAGACGGAACCTGAATTCAAACAAAAATTGATCTGATTCCTGTGTTCCTCCCATTTCAGCCGTGGCACTGGCCCTAGAATGTGACCAGTCCTCTCGCGCAAGTGTGGCAGCATGGGTTAGAGGAAGGAGCTGAGATGCTAGAGCTGGAAGACTTGAAGTCTTTGTTCCCCTGCACTCTGCCAGCAAGGTGGGGAGTAGGTTATGTAACTTCCCTAATACTCAGATGGACAGTGAAGCTAAGTTTTAATCCCAGAGTTCAAAAGTCTCTGGATTAGATAATACATGTGAAAAGGCATTTATTAAGGTGTAAATCAAGGGGCTGGCAGGTGGCATAGTGGTTAAGGCGTTGGACTCCCACATGGTCGACCACGGCTTGAGTCCTAGACCTGGTGCTTGTTTTCTCACTTTCTCTCTCCTTTTCTCTGGTGTCTACACATGCCCTGTAGCAAATTAAAAAGTAATATTAATAAATAAAATTAAATAAGTAATTCTAAAAAAAAGTGCAAATCAAGATGCAAATAGTGGCTATCACCACTGTCGTGTAGTCTAGCCTGGAATCAGGAATGTGAACATCTATCAGGTGTGGTAGGCAGAATTCTAAGATGATCCCAAATGACCCTCACTCTGGTATAATCCTCTCCCCTTAGCATGGGAGTGGGACCTATGGTTATGGTGAGACATCACTCCTGTGACTATGTCACATTATATGGTAAAAGGGAAAGTTTCCTGGGTGAGCCGATGTACTCAGGTGAGCCCTTGAGAAGTGAAGGATTTCCTCCAGCTGGTTGCAGAAGAGCAAGTCTAGGGGATATACTCAGCTAGCCTGGAAGAAATCAGGGGGTGTCTTACAATCTGCCTAATTAGGGTCACTATGTCAAGAAACTGTGCAGTCTCTAGTTGCCAAGTATAGCTCCTGGCCGACAGCTAGAAGAATAATAAAGACCTCAGTCTTATAGCTGCAAGGATATGAATTCCGCCAACAACCAGTGAGTACATTAGCTAGGAAACCCAGTTATTCCACGGCGAACTTCTGACCTAGAGAACTGCGAGCTAACAAATGGGTGTTGTCCAAAGCCATTAAGTTTGTATTTAATTTTTTGTTTAGCAACAGAAAGCTAATCCAGAAAGGTTAAGCATTTTTCTCTGGGTCACAGAGCTATTAAGTGCCCATGCGTACGTGTCTGTGCATTCCTCCAAGAAACTCTGAGCTTTTGTAGGACTGGAGCTATGTGTTATTCATCTCTGGAGTCAGATTGGCTGGGTTTGTGCCCTGGTTCTGTCACTGGAGGTTGAAAAGTGAAGCATATTAGTTTACCTCTTAGTGCCTCAATTTCCTCCTCTATAAAATGGATATGATAATAGTACGTCCCCCCCTAGGGTTGTTAGAAGTGTTAAGTGGTTTTTTACCTATGACGTGCTCAGAACCATGCCTGGCCCAGGGTGAGAGCTCAGCAAATGTCATGGTGGTGGTTTTGTTTTATATCCGAGAACTTCTCCCAGTAGCTAGCACTTGATAGGCACTCAATTAATGTTTGTTGAGTGGATGAATTAATTAGGAGTAGAATCTCTGTCTCCCGATTGTTAATCCTATGATGTTTCTACTAATTATAATTTACAGTAGGATACAGATCTTTCCAAAGCTAACTTAACTGGCCCAATGTCCTCAGCACTCACCAGGAAAGCACCAGATTCACCACAGCGTGGAGATTCATAGGTGTCGTTAACTGGTACCAGAATGCTTCAAGACGTGCATGTTGTGGAAGCTGACAGAAAGCCACACATGGGCTGACTTCGCCTTAATAGAGCATATCAGCTCTTCGGGTAACACACACTTAATGCAATTGCCTCATTATTGGGTCATCAGGGAGATGCCCGCTGTCATTGCCAGCTGAGCTGGGGCATCAATCAGTTTCTTCTGACTTCATCAAGTACATTGAAAGGTATTGCTTAAGTACTTAGTGGAGAAGTAACAACACTCATCTCAAGAAATGAATGAAAGCAGTGGGTGTTCTGTTTTGTTTTTATGTGCCACAGCTATAGACTGTGTTGAGCTGTGAAAAATGAGGACATTTAGGGGACCAGCAGTTAGCATAATGGCTATGTCACTGAATTCCCATGTAGTAGACTGCAGTTCAAGTCCTGGACCAGGTGGCTTAAACTCACACCAGGCACGTGTACGTGCGTGCCCAAGGTCCTGAGAGGAGAATAGAGGAGAAGGGATTGTGGCGTGGCCATCCCCCTTGGGAGGTGATTTCTCACTTTCTGTCTCTCTGTCTCTCTCTATCTTTCTGGCTAGCACACGTACCCTATAGCAAAAACCTCTCAAAAAAAAAAAAAAGAAAGAAAGAAAGAAAATGAGAACATTTGGGACTTACAGTATAGTTCGATATGATAAACAAAAGGAAACTCAAAAATCTGATAAGGATGTCTATATTCCTTAACCTCCTGGTCAGACTGTTATTGCTAATAATCTCTTTAAGAAGCCTAAGTAGGGGGTGAACTCTCTTGCAGCTGGGAACCAGCCCATTCCTCTTGAACTGGCCCATAATATGGACATTTCCTTTCCCACAGATGCCTTGTTCACCTGCAAAAAGAGGGACCTATCAGCTATCATCAAGCCTTTGGCTGGAGAAATGAATGACCAAAGCCTGCACATGTCCATGATATGCCTAAGAGTTTCACATTAAGATTTATTTTGGGGACCAGCAGTTGGCGTAATAGCTATGTCGTTGGACTCCCACATGGTTAACAATGGTTCAAGTCCCGGACTCGGCGGCTTAAACTCACGCTGGGCACATGTGCGTGCATGCCCAAGATCCCAAGAGGAGAATGGGGGAGAAGGGATTGCGGCATGGCCATGGGAATGGCTCACTTTCTGTCTCTCTGTCTCTCTCTGAAGCTTATGGATTCTGTTCCATTAAGTTCCTCTTCTGTAAGGTCCCACGGTCATGCTCTCCTCCTTCTGGGTTGGGAGCAGGCCACTCAGTCCTCCAGCATCTGTTATGTGCCTGCTCCTTCCCAGGCACTGGGCCAGGCACTGTTAATGAAGAGAGCTAAGATGCTGCTACCTTGGGGAAACATAATGTCACACTCTCATGATCGGTGCCTTTGCACATGGGACTCCTCCAGCCTCCACTGCCTTTTGGCTTCTGAGCTTGGCAAATTCCAATTGACTTCTCAAGTTTTTATCAGAACACACCTTTCCCCCAACCCCCAGCAGAATAACTCATACTCTGCTTCACGTTTCCAGAGCCCTTGGCCCTCATTTGGTAGAACGCTTGCTACTTTGTGCTTTGGCTTATTTACAAGTCCACCTCCTTGAAGACAGGGACTGCACTTTATTCTTTGAATCCCCCAGAGCCTGAATAATAATATTTGCTTGAATGAAAGACTAAGTCAATAAAAGGGCATAGCTATTTTTATATGGGGTATGTAGGAGGGTAGGGGGTGGAAGTAGAGATGGGGCCAGAGAATAAATGTGCTTTTCTAATATCCCTTTAACACAGGGGAAAGACGTGATTGTGAATTTCCCATCATGTAAGCCTTTAGGTTTCGTAGTCTGGAGGGCAGAGAGAGGTCTGGGACCTTTCTGAGTGACCTCTCACCAGATGTTTGTACTTCAGATAGAGTAGTGTGACCTTTATAACTTGAATCACATCACCTTGTGACAGACAAATTTCTGGTTTTGTTTGTTTGTTTTCTTGAGAACTTTGTTATTTCTTGTTCTTTCCTAGGGGGAAATGAGGAGTGGTGGTTGTTATTCATAGATTTAGCACTAAGTCAGTGCTCTCCCTGCACACCTTCAGAGGTAGTATTGGGGTTGCTGTCTATGGGGGACCAAGGGGAGACCCCTTCCCTCTCTGCCTCTGTCCCTTTGCTCTTTTTTCCCAGCAGTCACCCCAAGAATACATGCACCCATTCTCCAGTTCTCCCCTCCGTCCTCTATGGAATGCAAATGTGCTTCCGCTTGGCTCTATGCATTGCTATACTTCCAATCCCTTGCAGGATAGCTCCGACTGGATTCCCTGTTGCCCGCCCAGCTCAGTACTTCTACAAGTTAGCTTTCTCTCCCAGGTATACTTCCATTGTCAGCACTCTGTTAAACTAATTGCTCTGCTGGGCACTGAGATCAGGAGGCCAGGGCGGGGACAGGCAGAGGCACCCAGGTAGAAGATGCAGCACTCTGAGTCAGGTAGCTGGCAGGGGTTTTTCAGCACCACGGGGAGCTCCCAGGTGAAGCCAATCCCCTCCCTGCCCTTATACACTCACTGTAACTGGATTCTAAGGTAGTTAAAAGAACTTGTACCATTTCTTGTACACTTAGATCTCTAGGGTGTCAGGAGTGAATGGGACTGAGTTCTAGTTCTTGCTCTACCACTTACTGGACACACTACCAGAGACTAAGTCATCTCACTGCTCTGAGTTTTGATTTCATTTTTTTCAACTGAATGGAAATAATAAACCTACCTATTTATAATGCTGTGGGACTGAATTGAGATAGCACATGTGAAATATACAGCACCTAATGTGAAATTAATCAATAGCCACTATTTTAATTATTACAGAGATTATTGGTACAGTGATGTTAATTTTCCTTGATAACGTGTGATTGTATGACTTGAGGCTCTCATGGCAGTGGCACACCTTTGGAGATTTGGGCTGGTTTTAGAAGACAGAGCCCATCCACATTTGTCTAATTCATCCTCTGGGAAACCTTTGCCTTGGGTCCTTTGACAGCATTGGTCAACACAAGTTGTCATCAGTTGCTAGAAAAGAAGAGCAGGTCCCTGTAGAAGTGCAGAATAACTAATGCCCTGCATGTGGCAAATGGGGAAACAGGCCCGAAGAAGTCCAAGGCAAGCCCCGGGTGGCTCAGCAAGTTAGTGGCCGCAGGTAGAGGAGGCCCTGCAGGCTCTCGTTGTGCTTTGCTGGGTCTGCACACACTCTGCTTCCTCCTGTGGAAACCTCATTCCTTCTTCGGTCATCGGCATCTTCCCTCTTTCTCACCAAGAGTCTGCTCAAATGTCCTCTACTTCCAAGTCCCAGTTGCCTCTTCTTTGCAATTAGGGGGGCGGGGGGAGCGTGATGGCTATTTATAAGGTGGTGTGGAAATCTGACAGCAGGGGCAGAGCCTGGCTCTGAGGCAGGCATACGGCAGACGCTGAGTAAGGTGCTGATTGTGGGCTTCCTCATGATTGTTTTCTGTCCAACTTGTTCACTGCACCATGAGCTCCCTGGAGGTGAGGAAGGGCTCATTCGTCCTCCTGTTTCCTCCTCTCCAGCTTTTTGTCCTTCCACTAAGACTCTGCACCTGTGATGGGACTTCTCGGCTTTCTCTGAGCATACTGCTCGGCCCAGAGGCATCACTTGCTTGTACTTGGAATGACTGAGTTAATAGGCTGGGGAAACCATGCCGTCTTCAGAGCAGCTTTCCTGTGAGAGTTGCTACCGGGGAAAGCACTAGGTTTCTGGTTAACCGGGACGGACGAACTGCCTGGTATCCTGTGTGACCTCAGATAAACTGTTTGATCTCCTGGGTAGAGGAAAGTGCTGCTGAAATGGAAACCTTATTCGCTTTGTTTCCATTTCAGTCAATAAACACGTTTAAGGTGTTGCTGCAGAAGAGCTGGGTAATTTGAGGCCTAGTAGCGAATTGATATAATTTAGCAACTGTGAGGGAGCAGAGAACAGGGAGATTACTGTTGATAATTTTGCAGAGCATAATGGAGTTAATTTATAATTTATAATTGATGTTGGAGCTCTTTTCCATAGGCAGAATTATGATGGAATGGACTAAGAGTCATTTAATGTGGTTATTTCGTTGTTTGTGTCACCCTTATGAATTGCAAAGTGGAAAAAGAACATAGTGCTAAATTGGTATCTAATCTTTTCAGAGCTATTTGCTAAATAAACTGGAATTTTAATTAAAACTGCAAGCCAAGAGGTAAATCATTTTCAAAGTTTGTGAAGTTTTTCTTTTTCTCTTGTCTAACATAATTACTGCTAATAAAGATTCCTTACAGGTGGGAAATTAGACACCGGAATAAATAACTGGAGGAGATGGCTATGGTACACTGAAACGATAAAAGGGGCAAGGTTATCTTCCCCTCCTGCTAACATGGTTTTTTTCCCCATAGTTAAATTGTCTGGTAACAATTTTGATCTCATTGAAAGTATTGTGATTAGAAGTGGGAGCAAGGTGGATGACAGGCCCCGCCGCAGCCCTTCTGGCTTTAATTCATATGACTCGATTATAATGAATGGATTTAATAAAAAATATAACATGCTTTGGTGATTAACTCAGGGAACAACAAATGACACACTTACCCTGTGTATCATATTTGCAACAACACAGAACTGAGCAGGAGATGGAAACTTCATAGATCACAAGAATTGCTACTTTCCAGCAAAAGGTTGTTAATTACTTATCCTCTTGCTGTATTTATTGGCTCTATTAGAAGATGAGTAATTACGGTGTTTCTGGGAAACCCACTGGAGCCAGAGGATGATTATTAAATTGGAAGGCTCCTCCGAGTGCTACTTATCCCTGTGGGATTTTCTTCCTTCAGAGTCCTGGACGACCAGGAACCTGGCAGAGGTGGCAGGAATGTCAGCCCAGGGACACAGAAGGGGCCTCATCCAAGCGCATCAGCTGTCAGAGTAGATTTGAGGCGTGGAGCGGATCTCTGCTCTTATTCGCCTTGCTTTCCCATGCTTCCCCCACTTGCCATCCACGTTTTTCTCTTTTCCTGGGCCCCAACCCTCCCCTTCCCTCCTCCTAGTCTTGGTCAGTGTCCCGTGGATCCGGCTGTCCCCAGGTGCTGTCCATCCTCCGTCTGCTCTCCATTCTCGCCAGGTCTGGCAGAACCCTGCTTCAGCACTCCCCTGGGCTCTCCTCCACTGCAGAATCAAGTCTGAGCACCTCGGCTTGCCCTGGGAGCCCTTCATCACCTGTGTGGGCCTTGAAGACCTCTCCAGCTTTGTCCCTACTCCGTACCCCCTAGCATCCAGTCACTTGCAACTTCTGCTCTCTCAGACCCTCCACCTCACATGCACTATTCCCTCTCCCTGATTTCCTCCTGCAAATGCCTACTTCTGCCCAGCTCAAGTGGCCCCTCCTTGGTTAAACTTTCCTGACATCGAGTGGAAACCATCAGCCCTTTCTGGGTCTCACATGGCACTTTGGCACACGGAGTTCCTTTGCACATCTGCCCGGGCCACCACCTGTTGTTGGTCTGGCTCCTGCCTCCCTGGTGGACTAGTGCCATGCTTGGCTCGCTACCCAGGAGGGCTTGTGGAGGGCCAGCCTCCACTTTCTCTGCCATCAGGAGTGTCTGGGGACTCGTTCCCTATGTCTTTCTCACCAAGGGACTTCATTAGGAGGCTTGCTTAATCCAGGAGGCTTGCTGTCAGTATCCTCTCATTGGACTAATTTATAATTTAACTCCTGCTATGTGCCAGGCTGTTCAAATCCTTCATCGATGTGGCTATTTTTCATCTTACACATCCCTGTGACGGAGGCTTTGCTACCCATCTCTCTCAGATGATGAAACCAAGACCTTTAGTGGTTGGCAGGGCTGAGATTTGAATTCAAGCTCTTGGACTCAAGGCAAGGAGCTTTGGTGAAAGTGTGGGCTCTCCCCAGAGGCTAGGTACCTGCCCAATAAGACCTACGTGACTTTAATGCCCTGAATGTACATTTAACCTTAGGCTAGTCCTGGAAAATGCCCCCATCTCTCAGCTCCTTTGGGTAGCAGAGAGGTGGATATGAGGATTTATTTTCTTTATTTAGAAAGTCTTATAAATCAATAAGTATTTGTGCAGAGTGATGGCAAAGAGTGGAAGAGAAGAAACCAGCATTTTCTAAGCAGTCTACTAAGCTTTGTGTGCCAGGCACAGTGCTAGTGGTGTCTGTGTTTTGGATAATGGCTTATCCCCCAAAGTTTTATAAGTGTACCGCTTAGTCCCCAGTGTAATGACTTTGGGAGGAGATGAGAACTGTAAGAGGTGGAGTCTAATTCGGGGGCACCACCTAATTGGCTGAGGGCCTAGGAGGGAGTGGTGAATTTTGTTTCACCTCTCTTTTTGAATGCGTCTTCTGCCTTCCTCTCTGTTTCTGTTAGCATGTTGTACTATAGCACCTGAGGCTGGTCAGATGCCCCATGCCTTTGTACCTTACAGTTATTAGAATTGTTAGCCAATGGGCCAGCAGGTGGCATAGTGGTTAAAGCGCTGGACTCCCATGTGGTTAACCATGGTTCAAATCCTGGACCTAGAGGTTTTAAATTTATGCTGGGCATGTGTGCATGTCTGCCCAAATCCTAAGAAGAGAATGGAGGAGAAGGGATTGTGAAATGGCTATCCCTCTAAAGGATTATTTCTTGCTTTCTGTCTTTCTGGCAAGCACATGTGCCCTATAGCAAAAATCTCCAAAAATAAATAAATAAATAAATAAATAAATAAATAAATAAATAAGTTTGAGTCAAATAAACTTCTATTCTGTGTATATCGCCCCATCTCAGGGATTTTTGTTTAGCAACGCAACATTATTGTCTAATTTAGTGGTTCACATACATTATTAACCCTTATAATAATGGTAGTTCACACACATGGTTAATCCTTATAATAACCAATCAAGTTAATGTCATTATTCCAACTGAGGAAAGAGGTAATTCACGAGTTGCTCCATTAGTGGATTTTCCTAGCAACTCTATCCAAAGACACTGCAATCAGGAAGTTGTCCCTTGAACGGGATTCATCTTTTGATATGCTCACATTTGTCAGATGTTCCATTCAGTCATTCCCTGCAGGATTTGATAGAGTTCCACCAGTATTTTTCTCAGTCTACTTGCTTTCCTGATTTAAGAAAAGCATCACATTTTTAGTTTCTCCAATCTCTTTCCTTGTCTTAATTGGCCTTCTTTGGATTTTTTGGTGCTACATTCTTCTGTTATGATTTTTCTTGGTATGGTTTTATTCTAATTTGGTCTTGAAGTCTCTCTATTCAGAGTGGCCATAAGCCAAGACGGAAGCTATCTAGGAGAGCCTTGATCAGGAGGAAAGACATGTTCAGCTGGGCGTGTCAGGTGAGACACAATGGGAAGGTGAAACCAAAGTGCATGAAACAAGAAATATATTACTCACAAGTCCTAGAGAGGCTAGAAGTGCCAACTGGAAACCAGCAGGTAGTGTGGACATGACAGGCAGATGAACTAGGGGGACTAGGGAGTGAGAGGTGGGAGAGAGAGAACCTGTGACACTTTACTTTTTTTTTTTTTTTCTGGAGAGGTCTTTGCTATAGGTTGCGTGTGCTCGCCAGAAAGACAGAGAGACAGAAAGGGCGAAATCGCCCCTCAGGGGGATGGCCATGCTGCAATCCCTTCTCCTCCATTCTCCTCTCAGGACCTTGGGCACGCATGCACATGCACCTGGTGTGAGTTTAAGCCACAGGGTCCAGGACTTGAACTGTGGTCGACTACATGGGAGTCCAGCAACATAGCCATTACACCAACTGTTGGTCCCACACTTCACTTTTGTTAAGGTCTATGGGCATATCCTTTAGGCTTTCCCACAAGGGCTGTGGATTGGCTTGTTTAAAGAAAACTGTGAGAAGAGAGAATTTACTTATATGGCTCTGGTGTTGACCATTAGGTTTTATCATGGTTAGCACCTTTGGGGTGTGTTGGATTTTGACTCAGTGGGATGAACGACAAGAAGGCTGTGTCACAAACATACAGGGAAGGAACATTTGAACCAGGTCAAAGGTGATAGAGTGTGATTGGGCAAAATAATTTATGTCAGATCTAAGAATGGATGCTGAAGCAGCAACCTTATCATTTTGTAGGACATCTTCCTTGAAGGGTTCCCCACAGCTGTCTGCTACTTGTGCTAATTTTTTCACCTAGATCAATCCATCCATTTGCCATTTATTCACCATCCGTCCGTCCATCCATCCATCCATCCATCCATCTAGTTAGTGGAGTTGAAAGACTTTGGAGACAGATCAAAATGGCCTCAAATTCTAGGTTTGCCACTTATTAGGAAGGGGATTGTATTTTTTCATCTGCAGTATATATATGATACTTGCTACATAGTTAAGTGCTTGATAAATAGAAGTTATGGTATTCATATTGTAAGTCTTTTTTTTTTTTTTTGGAGAGGTTTTTGCTATAGAGCGCGTGTGCTTGCCAGACAGAGAGAGACAGAGAGATAGAAAGCGAGAAATCACTCCCCGGGGGCATGGCCACACCACAATCCCCTCTCCTCCATTCTCCTCTCGGGATCTTGGGCACGCATGCACATGTGCCCGGCATCAGTTTAAGCCACTGGGTCTGGGACTCAAACTGTGGTTGACTATATGGGAGTCCAGCGACATAGCCATTACGCTAACTGTATGTCCCATAAGTTTTAAGTTCCTTCATTTTCTGACTTTGTTCTAAAGCTGAATTGATGCCTTTATTATCTATTACTATGTAACAGATTTACCTCAAACTTAGCAGATCAAAACAAGGTGTTTTTTTTTTTTTATATAAGGTTTTTGCCATGGAGAGCAGCAGATAGTGTAATGGCTATGTTGCTGGACTCCCATGGAGTAAACTGAGGC
>NW_006159774.1:797886-828617 GCF_000334495.1 Tupaia belangeri chinensis
AAGAAGGGTTTGTGGTGGGCCCATCCCCCCCAGTGGGGGGGTGATATCTTGCTTTTGTCTCTCTGTCTCTGTCTTTCTGGGGAGCACATGCACCCTATAGCAAAAAACTTCTCAAAAAAAGAAAAGAAAAAGGTTTTTGCCATAAGGGACATGTGCTTTCTGGAGAGGTGACAGAAAGACAATGTAAGGGAAAGTGAGAAATCACCTCCAGGAGGGGATGGCCACACTGAAATCCCTTCTCCTCTATTCTCCTGGGATTTTAGGCACACATGCACACACACCTAGCATGATTTCAAATCATCAGATCCGTGATTCAAATTGCCGTTGGCCACATGGGAGTCCAGTGCCTTAACCACTGTGCCATCTGCTGACCCCAACAATTAACTTTTTTTTTTTTTTTTTTTTTATCTCACACAGTGTTTGAGGGTGAGCAACTTGAGCAGATGATCTGACTCAGGTTCATTGATGAAGCTGCAGGCAAGCTGTTGGCCTGTGCTACAGATTCTTGAGACTTAGCTTGGCCTAAAAGATTCATTTCCAAAATGGCTCACATGGTGGAATGACTGGAAGCATTGTTTCTTGCCATGTGGGCATCTCCTTAGGGGGTGAGACTCCAAGAAAGAGTTTCTCTCTCCCATGAACTAGAGAGAGAGAGAGAGAGAGAGAGAGAGAAGCAGAGAGGGAGCACCCCCCGACATGGTCTTGATCACAATCGACCCCTCGCCAGCATGGGTCAAGGGAACTCAGGAAGGTCTCTGGACATGAACTGGGAACTTTCCACCATGGGTCAGCCCCTCAGAGTGTTGCATTTGACTGCTGCACCATCATCCAGGCCTCATAGTCTTTTAATAACAATACCTAATGTTGGAAGTGACATCTCATCACTTTTGCTGAATGCCATGTGTCACATAGGTCAGCCCTGTGACAGTGTGGGAGAGGAAAAACAAGGGTATAAATTCCAGAAGGCAGGGATCACTGGTCACAATATTAGAGGCTGCCAATTACAGATGGGTAGTTGAGGGAGAGGGTAGAAAAAAGAATAAAATGTCTTCGCCCTGCAGCATTCTGTCTGGTGCGAGAGGCAGTCGTGTAAACATAAACGCCCTACAAGGTAGTGGTTGTGTTATTGGCATTAACTGAGTGCAGAGGAAACATTGGAGAGAAATCTATTAACTCTGCCTGCGGGTATATGTAAGGCTTTTCAAGTACAGGTACACAGCACAGTGTCCTTACTCAAGAGCTGTCCTAATGATGCTTGATATTTGGTTGGCGTCTTTTAAAATTGAAGTTACTCATTGAAGTGATTTCCTTGGACATTAAAAATAATAACCTGTCCTATATAACAGCAATTTACTGCTTACAAAGTGCTTGCCCATGCATTACCTCCATCCACATAACAGCCCTGGGAGGTGGCCAGGTTTTATTGCTATTGTTTTCCTCCATTGTAGATAAACTGCTAGCGCTTAAAGGGACCAAGCCACCACAGCAAGGTCTCTGGGTGGGGACTGGTGGGTTGGGACTTGAGCCAGGGTTTCCCTCGTAGGAGCTGGGCATTTTGGCACCCACATCTTCCGTGTGTTCCTCGTGAGTTCTGGGTCCCTCATTTTAAAGCAGCAGTTTGGATGGTTTCCCCACACGAGGCATTTACTTGCCTATATCCAAGCTTATTTGCCACATTTATCCCTCAGTCACTTGAAAGAGTTTCTGCTCCTAAAGAAGCTTTATGAAGAAAATCATTCACAAAGTTCAAAAAATGTGACTTATGCTTTCATCAGCATTCACTGTGAAATTTCATTTTGCAGAATCCCCTGGGCGTTTGAACTTGCTCTTCAGGCCATTAGAAACAGGGACCCGGGCATCAAATCTTTAAGCACAAAGATGCATGGAGGACTTACAGTGGCTCCAGGTCTTGTTTGAGCCTGGCTGTTCGACAGGTTTGTTTTCAGGCCTTCTGAACAAGAGGGAAAAGGATTTGGGGTCCACACAGGTATAACTCTGAGGGAAGAGCTTGTGACAAAGAGGGTAGCATCCTGGGTGAGAGTGGGATAGTTAGAATAATTCAGGTGGGACCACTACGTACGACTATGGTGATCAGTTCACAAAAAGCAGCGTGTGGTGGTTAGATGCATGAGACTTAGAACCAGACCGAGATTTCATTTCGACTCTGCCTTCACTGGCTCTGAGATCTTCAGAAGGGTATTTACTCTCTAGAAGCTTTGGTGTCCTTTGTGTAAGTGGGGATAATAGTACTATCTTTCTCATAAGGCTTTTGTGAGGTTTAAATGAGATTATACATGTAAAGTGTTTAACACATAGAAATAAGCATTACAAAAATACTAACTTTTTTTTTTTTTTTTTTTTTTTTTTTTTTTTTTTTTTTTTTTTAAAAATTTTTGGGACCCGGGACCAGCAGTTAGCGTAATGGCTATGTTGCTGAACTCCCATGTAGTTGACTGCAGTTCAAGTCCTGGACCGGGTGGCTTAAACTCATGCTGGGCACATGTGCGTGTGTGCCCAAGATCCCGAGAGAAGAATGGAGGAGAAGGGATTGCAGCGTGGCCATTCCCCCTGGGGGGTGATTTCTCGCTTTCTCTCTCTCTGTCTCTCTCTATCTTTCTGGCAAGCACATGCACCCTATAGCAAAAATAACTCTCAAAAAAATAAAAAGAAAGAAAGAAAAGAAAGAAAGAATGTTGTCCTCCCTTATTATGGAGAGATATTGAATTAATGATGCATTTTAATATCTTTCAGAGATGATGATGATGATTTTTAGAGAGAGATTTTTGCTATAGGGCTCATGAACTCACTGGAAAAACAGAGACAGAGAGACAGAAAGTGAGAAATCACCCCCCCAGGCGAGATAGCCATGCCGAAATTCCTTCTCCATTCTCCTCCCAGGATCTTGGGCATGTGTGCACATGTGCCCAGTATGAGATTTAAGCCTCTGTGTCTAGGACTTGAATCACGGTTGACTACATGGGAGTTCAGTGACATAACCATTATGCCATCTGGTGGTCCCCAGAGAAAGATTTTTTAAAAATTTTGTTTCAATTTACCTTTTCTTTATACATGAGAGAACTTAGATATATGAGAATGAGAGAGAGAGGCACCCTCCACAGAGTCTGGACACACCGTAGTCTCCTTCCTTCAGTCTTCTAGTTTATTGGATCCCGGGCACTCACATGTGCCTGGTGTATTTCATGTTGACCTGTCTGGGGACTTGAACTACAGTCAGCATGTGGAATCCAGCTTCTCCTGAACAGCACATGACTGCTATGCCACAGAGCTGTCCCTGTGCTAACCTTGATGACGATGATGCCATGTATTTGAGTTGCGGCATGTAGGAGTTCATTGCTCATGAAACATTACTGCAGATGCTCCTTACAGTGGTATCTGTGAACAAGTAGGGGCTTGAGGGAGTCTTTGAATCTCTTAAAATCAAAAGGAAAATTTTATATATTGTATGCTTTTCTGGGAGAATCTCTGAGGAATTTATGACCCCAAAAAGATGAAAAAGGAAAGCTCATAAATATGTAGAATTCTTAAGTTCAATAATAATTTTGTTGTTGTTGAGATTTTTGCTATAGGGTGCATGCGCTCACCAGGGAGACAGAGACAGAGAGAGAGAGAAAGTGGGAAGTCACCCCCCGGGCTGATCCCCTGCGGCAGTCCCTTTTCCCTATTCTCCTCTCAGAATTCTGGGTGCCCACGCACACATGCCCAATGTGATTTTTCAAGCTGCTGGTTCTGGGACTCAAACTGTAGTTGGTCAGGGAACCAGCAGTTAGTGTAATGGCTATGTCGCTGGACTCCCACGTAGTCGACCGCGGTTCGTGTCCCGGACCCGGTGGCTTAAAACTCACGCCGGGCGCGTGTGCGTGCGTGCCCAAGATCCCGAGAGGAGAATGGAGGACCCGGGCTGATCCCTTGCGGCAGTCCCTTTTCCCTATTCTCCTCTCAGAATTCTGGGTGCCCACGCACACATGCCCAATGTGATTTTTCAAGCTGCTGGGTCTGGGACTCAAACTGTAGTTGGCCACGTGGGAACCCAGCGCCTTAACCAGCATGCCACCTGCTGGCCCCTCCTTCGTAATAATTAAAAGAAAATAAAATCACCAAAGTCTTGGCATTAGGAGTACACAGATGATCCGAGGCTCTCCTCGTTCTCCAAGAGTTCACAAAATAGTGAGATAGACTTAAAAGAAGCTGTTTCAGAGTGGCCTGTGATGGGTGCCCACTACCAAAGTCACAGAGAAAGGAGAGCTGGTGGGACAGCTTCATGGAGGAGGGAGTAGGCGGGTAAGCCAAATCAGGAGGCCCCAGGCAGATGGACTAACCTGTAGAACCCCTGCCCACAAAACAGTAAGATGCTGTATGTTTAAAGAAGCTGGCAATGCAAGAGCACAAGGTGTGAATGGCCCGACATGAGGCAGGAGATTCAGTAGAGGGGAGTTTGTGACCAGGCTTGGAGTTTAGACCTGGTCCTGTGATCCATTTGAAGGCACTGAAGAGTGGTGAGCAGAGGAGTGGCATGGTCAGAGCCACATTAGAAATAAAAATCTCTCTGCCTGTTGTATGTCAGGGAGACAAACAGTCCTTCCTCAGGACTGTGAACAATTAACTTACTTCCCAAAGTGGGATACATTGGAAAGTAAAAAGGAGAGTAATTAAAAATAACTGGTGGCATGGGGGTTAAGGTGAGTGGATCCTACATGGCCAACTGTATGGTTAGAGTTCTAGACCTGGTGGCTTGAAAATCAGGCCAGGCATATGTGTGTGTGTGTGTGTGCATATGCCCAAAATCCCAAGAGGAAACTGGAGGAGAAGGGATTGTGGTGTGGCTATCCCCTCTGGGGAGTGATTTCTCAGTTTTCCACTCTCTCTTTCTCTATTTGTCTATTTCTCTCTGGTGAGGGCCCATGCCCTATAACAAAAACTAAACAAACAACCAAACAGCAACAACAACCACAATAACAAACAGCAGTAGGACAACAGGCATGAACTGGATCTTTCCTGGGCAAACAGACAAGTGGTCGCCTGCTGTTGCCTGTGCTCGTAGTGTCATTTCCAAGAAGCCATTGTCAAACCTAATGTTAAGAACCTTTTCTCCTGTATTCTACGGGTTTTGTAGCTTTAGGTCTTATGTTTAGATCTTTGATCTATTTTGAGTTAATTTGCTTTGTTTGTTTGCTGTAAGGCAAGGGTTCAACTTCATTCTTTTTTGCATGTGGATACCCAAATTTTCACCTGCTGAAAAGACTTCCCTTTCCCCATTGAATAATCTTGTCACCTTTTTTGAAAATCATATGACCACACATGAAGACTTTGATTCTGGGGTGTCATAGTCCATTGTCTTACATGTCTGTCTTTAAGACAGTACCACATTGGTATTCTAAATTTTATTTTTATCATTTTTTATTTTGTAAAGAAGTTTTAGGTTCACAGCAAAGTAGAGTGGAAGGTACAAATATTTCTCATATACCTTTTGCTCCCCACTCCAAAACAGCCTATCACACTTCTTAAATTCTGCATCACAGTGGTGCACTTGCCACAAATCAAAGGCCATAGCTTTCCTTAGGGCTCACTCTTGGTGTTGCACATTCTAGGCATAATAACAAGTATTCACCATTACTATATTGTACAGAAAAGGTTCGCTGCTGTAGAAACCATCTGTGTTCTGCTACTCACCTCTCCCTCCTCTCCCACTCCTGGCAACCAATGATCTTTTTCCTGTTTCATAGATTTGTCTTTTCTAGAATGTCATCTAGTTGGAATCAAATGGCATGTAGCCTTTTCACATTGGCTTCTTTCATTAATAATATGCACGCAAGGTTCCTCTTTGTCTTTTTGTAGCTTAATAACTAATTTCTCTTTATCCCTGAAAAATATTTCATTGGCTATGCCAGTTTATGTGTCCATTCACCTACAGGAAGACATCTCAGCTGCTTCCAAGTTTTAGTAATTATAAATACAGCTGCTATAAGCATTCATGTGAAGGTTTTTGTGTGGACAAAGTTCAACTCACTTTAGTAAATACTAAGGAACACAAGTTCTGGATCCCATAGTAAGACTATGTTTAGTTTTGCAAGAAACTAACAGAACATCTTCCAAAGTGCCTCTACCATTTTGCATTCCCACAAGAAATAAGAGAGAGTTCCTGTTCCACATCCTTGCTACATTTGTTAGTGCTTGGAATTTTAGCCATTCTAAGAAGTGTGCAGTGGCGTCTCATTGTTTTATATGTTACTTAATTTTTGTAGCTTTGTTATGAGTTTTGGCATCAGAAAGTGTGAGACTTCCAGCTTCATTCCTTTTTCAAGATTATTTTGACTACTTGGGGTTTGCTTTAATTCCATATGGATTTCAGGATGGATTTATCTACTTCTGAAAAACTTAGAATCTTGGTAGAGATGGACTGACTCTGTAGATCATTTTGGATAATGCTGACAGCTTAAAATTATCTTCAGTCTGTAAACACAGGATTTCTACCCATTTATTTGTGTCCTCTTTAACTCCTTTAGGAACTTATTGTGCTTTTCAGTGTACAATCTTGCACCTCCTTGGTTAAGTTAATTCCTAGGGACTTTTAAATGCTATTGTAAATGGAATTTTAAAAAAATTCATTTTTGGGCATGGTGGTGCCAGCCCAATGGAAAAAAAATCATTTTTATGTAATTCATTGTCAGTGTATAGAAACACAGTTGATTTTTTTTTTAATTTGCCAGAGGGTATGTGTGTTTTCTGATGAGTCAGAGAGACGGAAGAAGTGGGAAAGCACCCCCCCCACCCCTTGGGGAATAATAATGCTGCTTAAAAAAATTCATTTTTGGGCATGGTGGTGCCAGCCCAATGGAAAAAAAATCATTTTTATGTAATTCATTGTCAGTGTATAGAAACACAGTTGATTTTTTTTTTAATTTGCCAGAGGGTATGTGTGTTTTCTGATGAGTCAGAGAGACGGAAGAAGTGGGAAAGCACCCCCCCCACCCCTTGGGGAATAATAATGCTGCAGTCCCTTCTAGAGGGAGGAAGTGGGAAAGCACCTCCCCCCACCCCTTGGGGAATAATAATGCTGCAGTCCCTTCTCTTCCATATCTCCCTATTTTTTAGGATTTGGGGCCAGCATTCACACTCACCCATGTGTTTCTAAAGCTGCTGGGTCCACATTTGAACCACATAGTTGGCCATGTGGGATCACCTCCTTCAACTCCCACACCTGGCTGACGCTCACAATTGGTTTTCATGTGTGGATATTTTATCCTGAAACCTTGGTGGATTTATTGTTTTAACAATATTTCATATAATCTTTAGGGTTTTCTACATATAGCATAATGTCATCTACAAGCAGAGATTATTTTACTAATTTCACTTCTTCCTTTCCAATGTGGATGCCTTTTATTTCTTTTTCTTGCCCATTGCTCTGGCTAGAATTTCTAATATTCTATTAAATAGAAGTGGTGAAACCAGGTATCTGTATCTTATTCTTGATTCTAAAGAAAAAAATTGTTATACTTTTATCATCGAATATGATGTGAGCTGTGTAAACAGATAATTTTTAAGAAAAGCTTGAAAATATGTAGGATTATGGGCTAGCCTGTCATGTGTGGTTAAGATGGCTGAGTCCCACATGGCTGACTGTGTGATTCAAGTCTCAACCCAGCGGCTTGAAAAATACACTAGGCACGCACGTGTGTGTGTGTGTGTGTGTGTGTGTGTGTGTGTGTGTCTGTGCGCATGCCCAAAATCCTAAGAGGAGAATGGAGGAGAAGGGATTGTGGCATGACCATCCCTCTGGGAGGTACTTTCTCACTTTCTCTGACAAGCACATATGCTCTATAACAAATTTTTTTTTTAATTAAAAAAAAAAAGAGGTAGGTAGGATTAGGAACATGCAATTCTGGGAACTATTTTAAAAATTATGTTCTTATGTATTCCCAGCACCTCATACAATGTCTGGCACGTAATGATTATTGGATGAATAGATAAATTTTTTTTTAATGGTGGAGTCTCAGGACTGAAAGAGCTAAAGGTATTTCTGAACTGAGGGTTGACCTGGTGTTCCTGAGGGGCATAAAGCTCGAAGGACAGCAACAGGGTGACAAAACATCATCAGGTCATCCACTGCCATGGGGCAGGCCTTGGCCCCTCATTGCAGGCAGCAAAGGCACTAGGCTCTGAGGACACTTTGCTTAGATACAGTATAACCCGCTTTTTAGAGAAAGCTCTCTGGTTATTTTCTTCTTCCTCTTTGCGTTAGCATTGAAAATAACATATGCTGTGTCTCTTTGTATTTATGAGTACTGAATGGATAGCATACAGCCCACTGGATGTGAAGAACGTGAGTGAGATCCTGTGAAGGGTGGAAGGAAGTTGTTGATGCTAATAGTGGATGTAACAAATGCCTCCCTTGGGCGCAGTTCTGCAGTCACGTGACCGATGTAAAGCGCTGGAGTGCGCCTGCCTCGGTTTTCATTTGGAATGGCTGGGGATCAACCAGCCCTCTGCTTTTGGACTTCTTACAAGTGAGTTCTAAATAGGAACTAACATCCTCACTTTTCTCCTCTAACAAGGTCGTCTAAGTGGCAGATTTAAAAAATACATTCTGTTAATGCAGACTTTGTTGGTAACTTTGAAAGGCATCAGGAGGGTATAGAAATAACTTGCCCTTTTGTCTCAGTGAGGGATTTTCTGACTGCAAGTAATTGAAACCCTACGGTGCTTTCAAAGAGGATTTTAGAATACCGCAAAGTCTCAGAACCCAAGGCTACCTTACAGGATCCAGGGCACGAGGGCAGCTGGGCTCACCAGGGCCTGGGCCGAGGCCTGGAAGCCTAGGAACCAAGGTCACTCTCATCTTGACTTTTCTCCCCTATCTGCTTCTTTCTTCTCTCCCCGCAGACTGGCTGCCTTTGCGCCTCTCTTCAGGCAACCAAGCACCGGTGCCCAGCTCTGGCTCGTTACCCTCCCAGGTGAAGGGCCAGCTGGAGCTGTGTAGCATCTTTTGGTCCCTATTCCTGGAACAGAGAATCTGGTTATCTCATCTTAAATAAGATAACCACCCTCGGTTTGTTCATTCATTAATTCAAAAAGGCTATGTTAATTCCAGGGACTGTTTTAGGCATAAGAGATTCATCCTGCTTTCATGGAGCTTCTCTCTCTCTCTCTCTCTCTCTCTCTCTGTGTGTGTGTGTGTGTATGAGAGAGAGAGGGACAGAGAGAGAGAGATTCTGAGAGCTTATTCATTTTTTAATTTGACAGAGGGTGTGTGTGCTTTCTGAGAGAAAATAACAGAGGGAGAGAAAGCAAGAAAGCACCCACAACCCCCATCGCGGGGTATAGCCATACTGTGACTCTTTTTCCTCCATTTCTCCCTCCTTTCTGGGTTTTGGGCACACACACACACTCGTGCCTTGCATGTTTTCAAGCTGCCAGGTCTAGGACTTCAGCTGTGCAGTTGGCTATGTGGGATCCAGCTCACATAACCACCAGGCCATAGGCTGGTTTGAGAGGTTATTCTGTGGGGCTGGGATGAGGATTGCAGTTTTCAGAGAAAGGAAAGTACAGGCTGGGAATTCAGATAGACCTGGGTTCAAATCCTAATTTCTCGCCTTACCAGCTTTGTGAGACCTTGGGCATGTTAAATGACCTCTTTGTCTTGACTTTTTAATCAGTGAAATAGGAATAATCCTTTGTAGAATAATGGTGAGGATTAAAGTGAAATAGTGCCTGTAAAGTCGGGTGTCTGCCACATGTATCAGAACTGCTGGGTAAGTATCACACCCATCCGAATGTGTTCCTTGTCTGTAAGATAGGAACGAAGCTCATCTACCTCACGTGCTCATGAGAGGATTAAGTTGTGTGACATCTGCCAGGGTGCCAGGAATTAGTGTGGAATAGACCCCCAGTGTGGTCACCTCTCCTCTGATTATTAGTCACATTTCTTTTTAGACCCCCAGTGTGGTTACTTCTCTTATTATTAATCCCATTTCTTCTCTTCCTTCCAGTTCCCATTCGGTCGACGCTTGCCCTGTGACATCTACTGGCATGGAGTTTCATTTCACGACAATGACATCTTCTCCGGTCAAGTGAACAAGTTTCCAGGTATCTGCTGTTGTTGGCACTTACAAGTGTTTCCAGGGCTGGATCTCAGGGTGTGCTCCTCTACAAAAACATGACAGTGTTTTGAGATCAAACTTGAGGACTCCTAATTGGGGATTGCTGCCCACACTGCTGCTGGGCTCGTTCCTCGAGAGGGAAGGTGTTGCGGAGATAATCAGGGCTCAAACCACTGAAGGCTTACAGCTGGGAGAGGGTTTAAAGATGCTTTCTTGGTCCGATTCCACCAGGGAAGAAGGTGGCTTTCACCTTTTAGGTTGTAGATATAGCATGGGGGTCGAGCAGGGGGCTGTAGTCTCTGAAAGAATGAGATCATTTCATCAACAGGAAATGAGTGCTAGAATTCTAGGACTATATTACAGAAGTGGATAGCAGCTACCTTGTTCTTTATTGTATTTGGAGGTACCAATTTAACCAAACACACCAGTCTGCACTCTGAATGCTGTAGGTACAGGAAGCCTCTGTCTTTAATCCAACAACATTGTCTCAATGAGACCTAGCCTACAAAGAGGATCCTAAGTGCTAGAAGAGTGCTATAGCCAGCATGTTAAGATAGTCCACTTCCCATACGTATTTAAAAAAAAAAAAATTGGGACCAGCAGACTGGGTGATGGTTACATTGCTGGATTCCCACATAGTTGATCATGGTTTGAGTCCTGAACCTGGCGGCTTGAAAACTCGTACCAGGTGCATGTGCATGCATGCCCAAAATCCCAAGAGGAGAATGAAGAAGAAACTATGGTGTGGCCATCCCCCCGGGTGGGGGGGGAGGGTGTAATTTCTCGTTTTTCATTCTGTTTCTCCAGTGAGTGCACATGCCCTATAGCAAAAATCTCTCTAAAACAAAACAAAACAAACAAAAAATCTCTACCACTTTCTTCTGCTATGATTACTATTTTTATTGTTGACCATTAAGTGAAGAGGGTAGCTAAGGATAGAGGCCTGCTTAGGGAAACAATTAGTTAAGCTGGGTATGATCCAGCCAGTCTTTCACTTATTTTCAAAAATTTTAATATATCACAGACTGTACTATGATGCAATAATAAATAACTTCTAAAAGAACGTCACCCTGAATCTCATCCCTCATTTAACAGAATGTTTCCTCCTAAACTTTACCATATTTTAGAATCATTTTTACATGGTTGAAGCCTCAATATAGTTGCCTGAATACAAGGTGTTTTATCTTAGTATTGTATCATTTGTTCTTATTTTAAAGGGCAAGTGAAATTATTCTTCTTTGATGTTCTATCCCATTATTTAAGGAAAAAATCTCTCAGAAAACCCAATATCATGCATCATACATGGTTAGTGAAGCCACATCCATCAGAGGGTTTTCAACTAAGCATGCAAACTTACAAGATCCCTTCGCTCAGCCAACCTGGCACAGATTCACTTAGAAGGATATAGGGCAGGGAAGACAGAGTGTCAGTCAGTGTCAAGCATTTCTCGTCAATGGAGTATATGAAAGAGTTCCATTGACTAATCTCTGGCTCCCAAGCAAAAGATTAGGTGCAGGGAGATGAGATCCACCTGGTTGGATGTGAGGTCATCTTGGATTAGGTGCTCCATAGAAGCTAGCATCCCTTTCTCTCTCTCCCTCTCTCCCTCTCTCCCTCTCTCCCTCTCTCTCTCTCTATTTCTCTGAGATTTTTGCCTTAGGGCACATGCACTCACTGGAGAGAGAGACAGACACAGTGAGAGGAAAAGTAAGAAATCACCCTCCCAGAGGGAATGGCCATGCCACAAGCCCTTCTCCTCCATTCTCCTCTTGGGATCTTGGGCATACATGCACATGCACCTGGTGTGATTTCAAGCCAATAGGTCCAGGACTAGAACCACAGTTGACCATGTGGGAGTCCAGCGACATAACTGCTACACCATCTGCTGGTCCCAAGCCAGCATCTCTTCTAATAACCCCATAGCCTAGCTTCCAAGGTTATGCTAAGCCAAAAGAACCACCAAGCTCAGAAAAGCCTAGAGCTAAGGCTCAGTTCACCAATCAGGGATCATTTCAACCTTGTCTAGTAACAGAGCTAACATTCTACCTTTATTGGTTTCCCAGGGAACAGAGATAGAAAGTTAACCCAAGGTCACATATGTTCTTAGAAAAGGAAAAAGAATTCTGTAAGGGTATGAGAATGATTCTTGCAGCCAGGGTTTTTGTGCACCAGGTTAATAGGATAGCTGTTATTTTGTCTGTCTTGCTGCTGAGAAAAGGATATTTTTTGATGTTCCTGAAAGGACTTATTGAGATATTGGGAGAATATAGTTTGGAAGAGAACGATTCTGAATGAGAACAGAGTTCCTAAGGCATGAATCATCAAATGAGGTTTCATCTACATTTTGTCCCCTTGCTCATGCCTCATCTAGTGGCTGAGAGTAGGAAAAAGCAGAAGCTATGGATCTACATTTGAAACACGGATGAGAAATACAGCAAGAAGTACCCCCAAAGGACTAGCTTCGTTATAGGTGATGAAAGAATATTCATTCCAAAGAAGCAAGTTTGTTACATCCCTTACTCTACATGCCGGGAATTGGAACATATAATTTTCCACTTTGCTAACAGCAATTAATTATCTTAATGACAAAGAAGGCCCTGGAACCTCCAGGCAGAGAGTAGAGTTGCCACACCTGCTGCCCCCCCCCCCAAAGACAGCACTTCTCAGCAGGGGGTGATTCCTCTCTGCCCCCCGAAAGACAGCACTTCTCAGCAGGGGGTGATTCCAGAACCATCTGTCCCTAGGCTCCAGTTTGTGTCCAAGCTTACCTTCCGTCTCTCACATTATCTCATTATTTAAGAAATGCATTTTCTATGCTTTGTGTATTACTTAGAGTAAGTTCTAGTGGATATGCTAAGCAAGCATAAATATTTTACCTGCTGAATAAATTGAGAACTTCTGGATCACATGAGGAGGTAATGGATTTTGTTTGTGTCAGCACAGTAGATTGCAGTTACTCTTCTAGGTCAAGTTCTTTATCCAAAATACACTATTTAATTTTTTTTTTTAGAGAGATATTTGCTATAGGGTGTGTGCACTTTTTGGAGAGACAGAGAGAGACAGAGAAACAGAAAGTGAGAAATCACCCCCACAGGGGAGACGGCCACACTGCAATCCCTACACTTCATTCTCCTTTTGAGATTTTTGGCATGTATGCACATGTGCCCGGTGTGAGTTTTAAGCCTCCAAGTCTGGGACTCAAACTACGGTCAACTACATGGGGGCCCAGTGACATAACCATGATACCATCTCCTGGGTTCCAAAATACATTATTATATCTTACCTGATCAATTAAGGCTTTCTATAAAAATAATCGGATTTGGATATGTCTCTGCCATAAGGAAATCCAGAATTGTCCACTCTCAGCTTACAGACAACAGTTTCTTGCTGTTTCAGGGTCTGACATGTGTGGTGGCATGGGCCGGGTGGTACTTGAGAGCCCACCCTGGCAGAGGGCTTCCATGAGGAATCTGTGGGAGTGGTCATCTGTCAAGCTCTAGACTGGTCTCAGAGAATACAAGAACAAGGAGAAAGACATGTCAAGAGAGGAGGAAAATATAACACAAATGTTATGCTAGAGGAAGCTTAGCATGCTGTCGGAGTTTGGAGCAAGGTCATGTGATCTAACCTAGATTTGCTGGGGAGCAGGCAGGGTGAGAGACCCTGGAGAGGGTCCCGGTGCATAAACTGAACCTCTGAGAATGGATCCCCATGCCAAACAAGGGAGCAGGGTTGGTGCAAAGACATAGAAAGCTTGGAGCACTCAGCAGAGGACACATGGCGGTGCTGGTCCGGGTGAGTGAAGTGAGTGGTGCGGTGGGGAGGTGACAGGCAGGGACCCGAGTACAGTGGGGAGCCACTGAGGAATGTGTAAGCCTGAGAGTGACTCTCCAGTGGCTTGCATTTCAGAAAGATCAGTCAGAGAGACACACTGGAAGTGGATGGAAAGGCTGAAAGAGCAAACAGAGGCACAGCCAAGAGGTTGCTGCTATACCCAGGCAAAAGATGGACTACTCAGGGCAGTGGGCACAGAGAGGAGGATGGATCTGAAAGTATTCATGTTTTCTTTTAGTTGGGTTAGGTAGGGTTGTGTGGGAAAGCCTGAAGCTCAAACTCTTACCCTCTTGGTTAATTCCAATGGGGTGAGACCCACCAGGGCTTAAGTCTCCAGAGTAGCAGAAGAAAGAACCCAGGCCTTGGAAGGGGTGGGAGGTAAGCCCTTAGTGTCAGAGGTTTTCCCAATCAATAGGGCAGCTCCTACTTAGGAACATCTAGGGATAGACCTTAGTGAGAAAACTAGGCAGGCAGGCAGCCTCAGCAGAAACAGCTAGGAGACAGCAGAACCCAGGTGCTGAGCTAAAGTCACAGGTAGGAGGACTCTAGTCCTTGCAGGGCAGGCTTTGGGGGGAACAGAAGTGAGGCTGGAAATGAAGGAGCTTTGGAGAGAACAAGGCAAAGGCAGGTCTATGCACTGTGAGGTACCCACTTAGGCACTGGGAGCAAAAGATAGGCTGCTGAAATTTGGGGACCAGCAATGCAGCCTCAGAGAAACAGGTAAAATTCCCCTTATTTAACTGGAATACAAAGTTGTACTCACTTTTTTATTTTTAATATTTTTTATACATTCAATCACTGTATATCATTACAGCATGCAAAGTACATTCCCCAACATGAACACATTGCACATTCTTAGGAGCGTGGAATTGATGGTTAGACCTAAAGAGCTTCTGTCTCAGGTCAGATGAGTCCCAGAGCCCAAGGAGAGGGTCTCAGTGAAGAGGGGCAGGTGTTGTTTGACTTCCCCTTTCACATGGGAATGGGTGCCCTGGTTCAGCTAGAAACCCAGTTACTCTTGTCAGGGTCCTAGCGAAAGAAGTTGTCAGTCCCATACCTGTCTCCGAGCCATCCCTGAGGCAGGGATGCCAGCAGCTTCCACCAGAGTCTAGTGAGGGGCCAGAGACTCTTTTCCTGGCAGCAGCGAGTGGGAATGCAGCTCAGATTTGGAGGAGGAACCATCAGTTTTGGTGGTAAGTGGATGAGGGAGGTCTACACTAGTGCTTCCCAGACACAGGCACTCAGGCAGGGATGGGATGGGTGTTAGCAGCCTACAGGAGGGAAGTGTCTAGGGGGAAGCCACTGGCTTGTAAGTGTGCTTCTGAGGCTGGCTGTTTCCAGTGCAGAGCTGCCCGGAGACACAGGTAAACCTGGAAACAGATCTGTTGGCTGGTGTGGAGACCAACAGCACACATGGCAACTTGAAATGAATATTTACACAGTTTGCTGGACACTGAGTTTCACAAACTTTTCTGGAGCATTCAAACTGCCCTCTGGTACTCACAGCCCTTCTGTCTATGTTATGTGTCTTTCTGCCCTGCTGAGAGATTTCTGCAAGAGGACCTGTCACATGGCCATTAAAATGCAGGAAAATCACAGTACTATTTGGTCAGTGTAAGATGCTATATTGCAGTTAGGTATGACAGTTAACAATGTAAGATATGGTCAAACACAAATCAAAAGGTCCAAAAAAAGGCAACATTTTCTTTCATTTACTTTGCGTTTAGCACTTATAACTTGAACATTCTAATTTAAGGGAGAGGAGTGGAAATAGCTGCAATTTTCCAGGCTCATTTCTTGGGAAGCTCAGACTAGTGTCCTCAGTGAGTTTAATACTGAAGAGTCCACATTACAACAAAATTAATCAGTGCTTTTTAAGCTCTTTTCTTTTTACTTAATCCTCTGTATCCGTCTAAACAAGAACTAAGAACCTGGGCATTGAGATCTTAAAGCCGCGATCTTTAGATTTATTGCTCTTTTTAATCTGCTGAGAGAAGCAAGAAGTTGGTTATTAAAACCTTCTTTTCTCCGACATTTACCCTTCACTTCCTGAATATGGGGGTTTAGAGAAACGTTAGTCATACTGTCTGTGCCCATTTGAAACCTGTGCTACTTTGGGCATGCCAAGCTGACAGAGAACTTTTTACTTTCTATCAAAAATAGCTTTGTTAAGCAAATTTCTTGTGTCACTAAAGGGACTGTTTAGTCTCTTTCAGAATGAAACTCTAGGTCTCCATTTTTAGCAGTGATATTTTCCTTAAAAAATTAAGCAAGCTAAAGTGTATAGTTTTTACCTATTTGTTTAATATTTGCTAAGATACATGAGGAAAAAAAAAACTATACTTGGGTTTTCTCTTTTTTGTACCAAAATAAACTCATACTTTAATTCTACTTTTTTTCATGAACTTTTTGAAGTTCCCTCATATACTCAGTGGCTTCTCTTCTCAGAGATACTAGTGATGTTACAAGAAAAAAAAAAAAATCCACCATTCTTTTAAAATGTCTGCGGCATTTCAATCCCCTCTGACCAAGTTAATGAGGTCTGTTTAACATCGGAGTCAGTGCTTATAACCGTCCTATGGATTGCATTTCCCCCCCTTAAACTATGTATAGTTTTGTTACGATATCCTTTCAACTCTCTGTCATTGAGTCAAGGAGACAGAATCACTGCTGAAAGGTTTCTCCTTTTCTGTTGTATACCTTTAATACTCATGAAAGATTGAAACAGAGAGATTTAATTAAGTTTCTCAAATGTAAGCAGAGTTCTCCAGGTAATTTTCTCTAGGGTATAATATGGAAGAAATTCCAAAGTATGTATGGTGGCTCAAAATTAAAGAGGACATTAAGTTTTTTTGTTTGTTTGAGAAAGATTTTTGATATAGAATGCATGTGCTTACCAGAGAAACAGAGAGAGACAGAGAGACAGAAATTGAGAAATCACCCCCCTGGGTGGGAAGGCCACGCCTCAATCTCTTCTCCTGGATTATCCTCTCAGGATCTTGGGCATGCATGCACAGGCACTTGGTGTCAGTTTTAAGCTGCCAGTTCGAGGATTCGAACCATAGTCGACTACAAGGGAGTCCAGTGACAAACCATTATACCATCTGCTGGTCCCAAAGCCATTAAGTTTTAAGTGAAAGATGTATATGGTTCTCTATTCATTACTTAAGGGGATAACGAAGAATAGAATAATAAACTAGGTGAAAACTCATTGTTTCAAGCCGATCCTTTCTTTTTATCAGGAGAGAATATTGTCTGTTACCTCAAGTTTTTATTTATTTTTTTAATTAAAAAAAATTTTTTTTATTAATTTGGTAGTTCTTTCCAAAGCACAGGTCACTGCAGTGGGGAACAACTCACACTCAAAAAAAAAAAAAAAATCCTGTCTGAAAAGTGAATATGTCGGGTGGCTGGTTTTAAAAGTCCCCATAATGGCTGTTTTATCGCGCATGGCCCACTGTTGTAAAAACCTCACAGCTTCTCTTCTCCCCAGGCATGACGGAGATGGTGCGTAAAATCACTCTGAGCAGAGCCGTGAGAATCATGCAGAATCTCTTTCCTGAGGAGTACAACTTCTACCCTCGCTCCTGGATTCTGCCTGACGAGTTCCAGCTCTTTGTGGCTCAGGTAGATGGCACTCCATCCTCATGACCCTTGACTTATGCTAGGGGTGCAACTGAGTCCTGGGTCTTGTGTGCTGGGAGCTGGGGCACAGGGTCCCCAGGAAGCTGGCTGTCTAAGGGAGTGTCTCAGCAGTACACAGCGGATAACAGTTGCAAATGAGGCAGCTGGCAGTGTTGAACAGGTAAGGTGACAGGTTGGAACATGGAAGAAGAAGGTCTTGACATGAGGTGACAGGTTGAAGCTGATATAGAGCTGGATCTTAGAGCCAGGGTGCTAGCGGACCAGGGAGATGGAGCTGCAGTGGGTGGTCGCGGCCCCCAGTGGAACAAGACCATCTGAGCAAACCGTAAGGGTGTGGTGTCTCCAGCTTCCCACTGAATGAAAGGTGGGAGAGTGGGCTCTGTGGAAACGCCAGGGGCTAGATCTAACAAACCAAGGGGTACCTTTTAAGTGTCCTGTACTAAATGTGTTCCAGAACCAATTCTCAAACGGCCCATTCCATCTCGAGGCAACATGTTTGTGCATGAAATACCTTGGAGCCTTCACCACTGATGGTGAAATAGAACTGTGAGGAAGTGGAACTCAGAATTGCCATTCTGGTTAGCCTTTCTTTAGTTTCATTTAGGGCCTTGCAAAGCCTTTGCCAACAGTTCTTTGGCCCACACCATGCTTCTGAGGGTTCCCATAAAGTAAATGCCTCTCTAATGATGACGAGACTAGTGCCTGCTGGTCCTCCCATGTTTCAGGCATTGTGCAAGAAGCTTAACATTATTCATTTTAATCCTCACAGCAGTCTTGTGAAGTTGGTTTATTATTATCCCCATTTAGTGAATGAGGAAACTGAGGCTATGAATAATTAAGCCACCTGCTTAAGAAACAGGAGTTAAACTAGAGCATAAGATGTAAACTACATTTTTTGTGGTCTCTCTTATTGCTTCCATGTTGTTTTGGATTTAATATTGAATTATAAAGCTCAGAATAAAATTACAATTTTCTAAACATGAGAACTGCTTGCAGTGATCGCTTTCAGAAGGAAGCTCTCTGAGGTGGTGGTCATGTGGGTCTGTATATCTTTCTCAAAGTATTCAACCATTCACTTAAAATGGATGCATTTTATGGTGTGCAAGTTATGCTTCAATAAAGTTAATTTAAAAAATATCAGCTGTTCCCCACACTTACCCTGTAATTTCCCACTTCCGTGGCTCTGCTCATGATGCTATTGCTATGAAGGATAGCTTTCCTTTCCGTCTCTACAACTCTACACCTAACAATTCCACAAGGCCAAATCTAGATGACACAACCAACTGTGAATAAGTGTATTTTTCTTTCTTTCTAACCCACTCGCCTTTTTCTTGTTCAATCGTACCAGGCTTAGACCTCCAATACAAAGTTTAATAGAAGTAGAGTAACTATCCTTGTTTTGTTCCTAGTTTTAGAGAAGAAACACACAACTCTCACTATTACATATGATGTTAGCTAGGTTGTTTCTAGATGCCCTTTACCAGGCTAAAGAAGGTTTTTCTATAGTATGCACAAAGCTTTCATCACGACTGGTGCTTAATCTTGTCAAATGCTTTTTCCTCATTTATTAAGATAATCACAGGATTTTTCTTTTTTAGTTTGGCACTATGATGATTCACATGAGGGTTTTTAAAAATGTTAGACTAACCTGGCATTCCTAAGCTCCTCTTGCTTATGATATATTACCCTTTATATATGCTGCTGAACTCCACTTGCTGACATTTTGTTAAGAATTTTTGTGTCTTTGTTCATGAGATATTGGTATGTAATGGTTTTTGGTTTTGGTATCAGGTATAATGATACATACTATACATAATGTTTTTGGTATAATGCAAACTTATTAAGTAAACTGAGAAATGTGCCTTCCTCTACTTTTTGGAAGATTTTGTATATACATTTGGTATTATTTCTTTCTTAAATGTTTGATGTAATTTTCTGTCGAGGGTATTTGGGTATGGGAATTTCTCTTTTGGAGCATTTTTAACTTATTAATTCATTTTTTAGTAGACAGGCATTTTATGTCTTTCAAATATTAGTTCATTTCATCTAAGTTATCTAATTTTATTGACATAAAACTTGTAAAAATCACATTCCCTTATTATTTTTTAATGTCTGTGGGATATGTAGTGATGTCACCTGTTTCATTGCTGATAATGATCATTTGTGTGGGTTTTTTTTTCTCTCTCTCTCTTTTCTAGGATCAGCCTAGCTAAAGTTTTATCAATTTTATTGATATTTTTAAAGAGTCACATTACTGTTTTTCTCTATTGTCTTTCCTTTTTAAATATCATTGCTTTCTCTTTTTATTAAATTTCCTTCCTTCTACTTCTTCTCAGTTTAATTTGTTCTTCTTTCTCTAGCTTTAAGGAGGAACCCCAAATCACTGATTTTTAAACCTTTAAGCATTTCATTTCCCTGTAAGCACTGCTTTTGGATGCATCTCAGACATGTTGTTTTTTTTATGCTTTCATTACCATTCCATTTGAAATGTACTGTAATTTCCCTTGGGATTTCTCCTTTGCCCATAGGTTATTTAAGAAGGTGTTTGTTTACTTCTTAAATAATTTTGGGATTTTCCAGTTGTCTTTTCTTATTGATTTCTAATTTAATTCTACGGACATCAGAGATTATATTACATCTTATCTCAATCCTTTTAAGTTTATAGAGAGTTTTCTGATGGCCCACACATTATCTATTTTGGTGAATGTTTCATACATGCTTGAAAATAATATGTATTCTAGAATTATTGGTGCAGCATGCTATAAATTTTAATGAAGTCAAATCAATACTTGGTATTGTTCACTTTACTGTTTTACTGTCTTTTTTTACTGATTCATGGCCTTCTTGTTCTATCAGTTACTGAGTTAATGTTGAAATTTCCAACTCTATGAATGATCTGCTTCTCTCTTTAGTTCTGTCAGTTTTTCTTCATGCATTTTGAAGCTCTGTTATTAGCCTGTTGGTTTCAAGTTTCTTCATAAGGTAGCTTTCTTGTAAAGTCTCCTTTGTCTAATATCAATACAGTATTTTGGGGCCAGCAGGTGGCATGGTGGTTGAGGGCACTGTACTCCCACATGGCCTACTGTGGTTTTACATCTCTACCTTGCTTTAACCTAGCATTGGCATTGTATTTCTTTTACCATTCTTTTATTTTTAACCTATCTGCACGTTTAAAGAGTGCTTCTTATTGATAGCATGTAATTGGGTTCTGTTCTTTTATCCAGTTTAACAACCTCTGCCTTTTTTTTTCACATACTAGATAATATATTTTAATAAAACCTCTGCCTTTTATTGGTGTGTTTATTTTTTACACTTTTAATTTACACTTAATGTGTAATATAAAATGTTGGAGTCAAGTCTACCACCTTGCTATTTCTTTTCTATTTATCTTATCAGATTAATTAAATATTTTTAATGTTTCATTTATCTTCTCTTTTGGTTTATTAGCTACACCTTTTTTAAAAATTCTTTTAGTTTTTGTTATATCCCTGGAATCTATAGTGCATTTTTAACTTACCACATTTATCTTTAGGTATTACATACTTCAATTAAAATATAAGCACCTTACAGTAGTATACATGTATTCCCACCCCTTTTCCTTACTTTTGTCATATACTTTATTTCTAACTAAAACCCATAATATATCTTTTTTTTTTTTTTGCTTTGAGTAGTCAATTGTCTTATGAAAATCCTAAAAAACAAATATATTCTTCTCTTACTTGTAGCCATATGTTTACCTTTATGGCACCCTTCATTCCTTTGTGTAGCTCGGAAATTCCATGTGGTATTATTTTCCTTTGGCCTGAAGAATTTCCTTTCACATATTTCTCATAATTCAAGTCTGCTGGTGACAAATTCCCTCAGCTTTTGTTTGTCTAAAAGTATCTTTATCTTGCTTAAAGTTTTAAAGTTTAAAAATAATTTCAGGCTTTAGCAAAAGCTACCAAAACAGTACAGAGAGAATCCTCTGGACCCTTCAACGAGTTTCCCTAATAGTAACATTTTATGCAGTTAATGGGACAGGGAAATCAATATGTATATAATATCATTAAGTAATCTGCACACCTGATTTGAATATTGTCCTACGAAGGTCCTGTTTTGGTACAAGGTCCTCTCCACCATGACCCCTGATTGCATTTAGTTGTCATTTCTCCTTTATCTCCTCTCAGCTGTAATGGTTCCACAGTATGCCTTTGTTTTTCATGATCCTTGACTCTTTTGAAGAGTACCAGCCAGTTAAGTATTTTTTTCAGAATGGTCCTTAATTTAGTTTTGTCTGTCTTTTCTCATGATTAAATTTACATCGCACATTTTGGTAAGGATACCACAAAAGTGATGTTGTGGCCTCGTCAATGCAGCATATGAGGAGTACGAGCTGTCAAGATGTCCTATTCCTGGTAATGGTAATTTTGACCACTTAGTTGAGGTCGTGGCTGCTCTATTTCTCTATGTAAAGTTCTATTTTTCCCTTGTGATCATGAAATGTTTTGTGAGGACGTATCTTTAGATTAACAGATAGCCTATTTGTCTCACATTTTTTAAGATACAAATTTATTGAGATGTAATTGACATACAGTAAATTGTAGGTATTTCAAATATGTAGTTTGATACATTTTGATAGATGTAAAAACCCATGAGACTATCACCACAGTCAAGGAATGAACATATCAATAGCTAGCACTTCAGAACGTTTTCTAATGTCCCTTGTAATCTTTCCCTTCTTCCCTTCCCTCCCTTCACCAGGCAGGACTAGAAACAGAATGGCTAGATTATATAGTAGGTGTATATTTAATTTAAAAGAAAGTAGCTATTGTTTTCCAAATTGGTTGTGCCATTTTTTTACACTTTCATTAGAACTGTATGAGCACTCTAGTTTTTCCATATCTCTGCCAACATTTGGTAATGATTAGTATTTTAAATTTTTACCTTTTTATTAGATATGTAGTTGTATCTCTTTGGCTTTAATTTTCATTTTATCTGCTGGGTAATGGCATTAATGTGCTTATTTGCAATCTGAATATATTCTTTGAGGAAATATCTGTTCGTATTTTTTGTCTATGTTTAAAAAAATTGGATAGTTTATTTTGACAATTGAGTTTTGAGCGTTCTTTATTTTGAATATGGTATTCCATGTGTACCAATTGAAAATATTAATATTTTCTCTGGGTCTTGTGTTTTGTCTGCCTTTCTTTTTCTTTTTTTCTTTCTTCTTTCTTTTTTCCTCTCTCTTTCTCTTTCTTTATTATTAGATGTGTGTGTTCAGCAGAGAGAGACAGCGATGGTAGTGGGGAGAAGGGAATGAGAAAAGGATGGCCAGAACGGATGGCAATTCCTTCTCTCGATTATCCTCTCAGGATTTGGGGCAGGGACACACATGCCCAGGGTGTTTTTCAAGGAGCTGACTCTAGGCCTCAAACTACACAGTTGACCATGTGGGATCCAACTGCCTTAACTACCACGCCACTGGCTAGTCTGTACCTTGTCTTTTCATTTCTTTTTTTTGGAGAGATTTTCGCTATAGGGCACGTGCGCTCGCCAGACAGACAGAGAGAGACAGAGAGACAGAAAGCGAGAAATCACCCCCCAGAGGGGATGGTCACACCGCAATCCCTTCTCCTCCATTCTCCTCTCGAGACCTTGGGCACGCACGCACACACGACCGGCGTGAGTTTTAAGCCACCAGGTCCGGGACGCGAACCGCGGTTGACTACGTGGTTGAATCCAGCGACATAGCCATTACGCTAACTGCTGGTTCCCTCTTTTCATTTCTTAATAGTATCTTTTGAAGAGCAAATTTTAAATTTGAATGAAGTCCAATTTATCCGGTTTTTAAAGATGGGTCATAGTCTGCAGCGAGCTGTATGGGCCCAGCTGGGTACTACTTTATAGTATGTTCATTCTACTCACTGGGGTTTATGCCTAAAGTCAGACTTGGGTTCATGTATAGGTATGTGTCAGCTGTGCTAGCTATTGGATATATTTAGACTAATTAAGTTCATTGGCAGATCAATTGAATGGGGGGGGAAGGCATGGAGGGCAACCGTGGATGCCAGGGACAATGTGGGAGGAGGATGGGACATGGCAGAGGGTGGGGGATGGGGAATCAAGGATGGCAAAACAAAAGGCAAGGTATGCAGGACATAAGAATTGGAAAATTATTTGCTGAGAACATGTATGTTGATGTGCTTGATTGAGCCAATGCACAGTGTATTTTGGATGGAAAATTCATTTGTGTGTTGTGATGGTGTATAGTGAATTAATGTAGAGAATGAATAAATTTAAAAAAAATAAAAAGAAAAAAAGGAAAAAAAATGGGTCATAGTTTTGGTCATATCTACTAGAATATGTTTACATGACGTAAGATCACAAGATGTTACCTTATGTTTATGTCTTAAAGTTTTATAGTTTTGAGTTTTAAGTTTACATCTATGACTCATTTTTGAGTTTTGTATATGGTGCGAGGTATGGATTAACATTTGTTCTTTCTTTACATCTAAATAGCTAATAGTTTCGAATAATTTGATGAGAAGACTAAGATTTCTCTTCCAAATTGCCTTTGCATCTATGTTGAAAATAATTGTCCAAATATGTGTGGGTGTATTTCTGAATTCTCCATTCTGTTTCATTTGGATATTTTTCTATTTTTACAAAACCTCACTCTCTTGATTACTAAACTCTGAAATCAGGTAATGTAAGTCTTCAGACTTTGTTCCTTTTTTTCAACATTATGTCTTTTTGATCTGCCGCATAAAATTTAGAGTTAACTTCTCACTTTCTGCAAAAAAGCATACTGCGGTTTTGAGTGAATTGTATTGTATCTATTTATCACTTTCAGTATACACAACATCTAACAACATTGAATGTTCTATGAACAAGGTATAGCTTTCCTTTTACTTATGCCTTTAATTGCTTTGAAAAATTTTTAGTGTACAGGTTTTTCATATCTTTTGTAAAACTTATCCCTATTTCAAATATTTGCTACATCGACAATATTTTGTTTTTATACTTCAATCTCTAGTTGTTCATTATGAGTATATAGAAGTACAATTGATTTTTGTACATTGTTTTTGTATCTTTTAACCTTGCCAAACCCATGTAATAGTTCCAATAGCTTATTTTGTAGATTCTATTGGATTTTTATATAGATTATTACATCCTCTGTGAATAGAAACATTTCATGTCTTGTTTTACAATTAGCTCTTTATTACTAATTTTTGGTCTTATTTCACTGGTTAGAATTTCTATATAATGTTGACTAGTAGTGGTATGAACAGATGTCTTGGACTTGTTCCTAATCTTAGGGCACAAGCAATTAGTCTTTAATCATTAAGCGTGTTGTTAGTTGTAGGTTTCTTGTAGGTGTTCTGTATTAGGTTCATTAAGTTTTCTTCTATTCCCTTTTTCTGTGGATTTATTTTTAATGCCAGAGAGTGTGTATGCAAGTGCACATTCATGCACACGAGAGGCAAACACAAAAAACTCCCCAAAGGGACACAATCTTGCTGCAGTCTCCTTCCTCCATTCTCCATCCTGTCAGGACTGTGGGTATGTGTACATATATGCCCAGCATGTTGTTACTAGGACCAGGATTCAAACTGTGGTTGGCCATGTGGGATTTGGCAGCTTCTTCTACATAGTTCTTAACCACTGTACCGTGGGGTCAGTACTGTTTTTAATTAGGAATGGATGTTGGATTTTGTTACATATTCTTCCTAAGAAGTCTACTGAGATGATCATCTGGTTTTTATTTTTTAGTTTGTTAATATGGTAAATTATAGTGATTGATTTAAAGATAATAAACTTTGCACTTTTATATAAATATCACTTGGTCATGATATATTATCCTTTTTATAAATTGTTGGGTTTGATTTATTCAGATCTCATTTATGATATTTACATCTACATTCATGGAAGATATTGGTTTATATTAGGTCATTGGAAAAGTCATGACACATTTTTGCATAGAAAAATGTATTATGCATAAATGTGTCATGACTTTCACAATAACCCAATAGTTTTCTATTTCTTTGTACTGGCTTGGCTTTGTTATCAGAGTAGTGCTGGTCACATATAAAGAAAGCACACCTAGGAGGGTCCTGATACTACTCTCAACCCCTAACCTTCAGCCAGCCCCATTTATGGGCACATAGATGCCTAGCAGGCTCAGGGAGGTCTCCAGACTCGAACTGGGAACCTTCCCAAGTGGAATTGCCTCACTAAACATCTTATTTTACCACTGCACCACTGTCTGGCTCCAAGTTTTAAACAATTTATGATATGTCTTCTTGTAATCTTTTTTCATGTTTCTCATGTTTGAGACTCAGTGAGCTTTAGGATCTGTAGGTTTACAGTTATCATAAAGTTTGGAAAATATTTGCCCACTATTTCTTTGTATATTTTTGTCCTTCTTCACCACCTCTCATATGGGTACTTCAGTCACACATCTATTAGACCATTTGAAGTTGCTCCATAATTCACTGATGCTCTGTCCATTTTTAGAAATACATTCTGTTTGGGACCAGCAGTTAGCATAATGGCTATGTCACTGGACTCCCATGTAGTCGACCACAGTTTGCGTCCTGGACCTGGTGGCTTAAAACTCACGCCGGGTGTGTGTGAGTGCCTGCTCAAGATCCCGAGAGGAGAATGGAGGAGAAGGGATTGTGGCATGGCCATCCCCCCTGGGGGGGGTGATTTCTCGCTTTCTGTCTCTCTGTCTCTCTCTGTCTGGTGAGCGCACTCGCTCTATAGCAAAACCTCTTAGAAAAAAAAAAGAATAAAAAAAGAGAAATATATTCTGTTTCATTTTGGAAAGTTTCTGTTGTTTTGACTTCACCTTCTCCAGCATTTTCTTCTTTGTGTCTAATCTGTTTATCTCATTCAGTTTTCTTTTCATCTCTCACATTGTTTTTATTTCTAGAAGTTAGATCTGGATCTTTTCATATTGCCCATATTTCTACTAAAATTTTTGGACTATCTTTTTTTTTTCTTTTGGAGAGTTTTTTCACCATAGGGCACGTATGCTCACTGGAGAGATAGAGAGAGACTAGAGAGAGACTGTCACAATCCCTTTTCCATTTTCCTTTCAGGATCTTAGACACACATACACACACGCCCAGCATGAGTTTTAAGCTGCCAGGTCTGGGACTCGAACCACAGTCAATCGTCAACTTCGTGGGAGTGCAGCGATGTAACCATTATGCCATCTACTGGTCTCTATAATCACTATCTTAAGGTCATGGTCAACTAATCCCAACTCTGCCCATTCTGAGTTTTGATATTTTTCTCCACTGTAGCTCATAAAAGAGAGTCTTCCAAACATTCATGAAAAATGCATATTAATGAAAAACTATACAGGGATTTCAAACATTTTTTGCATCAAAATAAACTTATATATTAATTCCATTTTTCCATGGACTATTCAAAGTCTTGTCATATTGTCATGCTCCTTTTCATGCCAGGTAGTTTTTTTACTTAGTTATTTTAAGTTGATTTACTTCTTCCACAAGTGAGAGACAGAGAGAGAGAGACAGCACCCTGAACAGGGTCTTGATGGCTCCGTCATCAGCCAGCCCTGGATCACAGACACACCTGTGCTTATGTCTGGTAATTTTTAGCTGGATGTTCGACATAGTGAATCTTATTTTATTTGGGTGATGGATATTTTTGTATTCCTACATATATTCTTGAACTTTGTTATGGGATCTAGGAAGGCTACTTGGAAATAGATTTCACATCTTCTTTTTAAGATTTGTTAGGCAGGACTGGAGCAGTATGCCATCTAAGGCTGATTATTCCTCACTACTCAGGTAAGAATCACATGTGCTCTACTCGGGGCTCCATCAATCATGTCCTCTAGTCTGGCTGGCAAGAATGGGCTCTGTTCCTGGCTCTGTGTAGACACCTCTAATCCTTTGTGGTGGTTCTTTCCTTGGCCTGTTTCCTCACAGGCCTGCACTGATCTGTGCTCAACAAAATACTCAAGGGAGGCCCTCTGTGCATCACCAGCCTTCTTCCTCTGAGCTGCAGTCGCCTTTCTAGTACGCTGTCCTGAGAACTCTAGTTACCTGAGTCTCCTCTGACTTACAGTTCTGTTTGCTCAGTTCAAGGGATCCACTGGACTCCACCAGTCTCCCCCAACCCCTGTGCTGCAGCTGCAATCTCTCTCAATCTGTGGGCAATCACAGGCCTCACCTCATTTGATTCCTGTCTCACAGGACTTACTGCCCTTTGCTCCCTCACCTCCAGGGCTTTGAAGCTGAAGTTGAACATATCTTACCATTTTCGGGGATTGTTTCATGGGAGAGAGTATGTCTTCTATTACTATAGCTTGGCTGAAAGTTGAAGTCCTCTGAATGAAGAAACACCTAACAATAATGATTACACCATTTTTTGAACGTTTTTTGTGAATTACTGTTTCAATCCATCGGGGTTGCTATATACCATAGAATGACGGACTTAAACAATAAAAACATATTTCTCATGGCTTTGGAGGCTAGAAATGCAAGATCAGGGTTCCAGCCTGATTAGCTCTGGTGAGGGCCCTTTTCCTGGCTTATGGATAGTTGTCTTCCCATTGTACACTCAAATGGTGGGGAGAAAGAAAGCTAGTTCTCTTTCTCTTCTTTTTTATTTTCCCCGAGTTCCGGTATAGGGCACATGTGCTCGTGGGAAGAAAGAGAAAGAGAGAGTGAGACAGGAAGTGAGAAATCACCCCTTGAGGTGATAGCCATGTGGCAGTCCCTTCTCTTCCATCCTCTTCTTATGACTTCGGGCACACACACACATGCCCAGTTTGTTTTACAAGCCACTGGATCTGGGGCTCAAAACACATAGTTAGCAATGTGGGATACTCATGCCCTAGTCACTCACCACTAGCTGGCCCCTCTTTCTCTTCTTATAAGGACACTAATCCCACTGGGAACTCCACCTAATTACCCTCCCAAGTTCCCAATTCCTAATATTGTCCTATTAAGGATTAGGGTTTCAATTTACTTGTGACGGAGAGTAGAGTTTGTGGTGGAGACAGAAAACAGGGAGTGCAAATATAAAGCTCAAAACAATGACCTCATTTAAAATTACCTCATTAAAGGACCAGCATGTGGCATGGTGGTTAAAGCTCTGGACTCCCATATGGGTGACTATGGTTCAAGCTCTGGACCCAGGGGTGAAAATCATGCTGGGCATGTGTGTGTGTGCATGTCCAAAATCACAAGTGGAGAATGAAGGAGAAGGGATTGCATCATGACCAACTCCCCTGGAGGGAGGTTTCTCATTTTACTTCTCTCTGTCTTTCTCTGTTTCTCTTCAGCAAGTACACACACCCTACGGCAAAACTTGAAAAAATAAAATAAAAATCATTAAAATGTAAAATAAACCTCCAATTAGGGATCTTCCACTACTCATAGGGGAGGAAACTGAGGCACAGAGAATGCTGTTTTAGGGCCTGGCACATGCAGAATAACCTAGAGCAGTTGTTTGCTAGAGAGTTCTGGGACTGTCATTCATTTCTTATGGGACCTTGGGCAAGTCTCTTCTCTCAGCCCTATTTCTTTATCTGTTAAATGGTAAAATAAACCAAATGTCAGGGTGAATGTGAACATCCAGTGAGTATTTGATGATAAAATGCCTTATTAAGTGAAAATCTGATTTTAAAAGCATTATTATTTTTTTAATTGCCTGAGGGTATGTGCATTCACCAGAGAATGGCAGAGAGACAGAGAGGAAGAACATATGCTCCAATAGGATGTGGGCATGCTGCAATCCCTTCCCTTCAATTGCTTCATCCTTTCACGATTTGGAGCATGCTCACACAAGCACCCACCCTGTCTTCCAAGCCAACCAGGACCAGGAATTAAACCATGACTTGTAATGTGGGATTCAGCTCCCTTAACCATAGGATCCTGGCATTATTATTTTTAGTAGCTCATTTGTTTTAATAGAAAACAATGCATTCACATTAAGGATTTAAATAATAGGGGCCAGCAAGTGGTACGGTGGTTAAGACCCTGGACTCCAATATGGCCAACTGTGGTTCAAGTCCTGGACCTGGTGGCTTGAAACTCAACACTGGCCACAAAATTCCAGGAGGAGAGTGAAGGAGGAAGGATTGTGACATGGCCATCCCCTTTCTGTCTCTGCAGTGAGTACATGCACCCTATAGCAAAAATGCCTCCAAAAATCATAAGAATTCAAATAATAGAGGAATGTGTCAAGTAAAGAGTGAAAAACAAAATATTCCACCCCTCAGAAATTACTTTAACAATTTATTGTGTATCCTTCTAGGCTTTCCCTATGTATAGACAAATACATTTTGTGTACAGATTTTTTTTCTTTGAAAAAAATGGGATTATACTACACATTGTCTTTTTTAACTAGCATTTCCCCCACTGAGCATGTTTCAGACATCCTGCGACGTCAGTACTGCACAAGGTTCCATTGTATGAATGCATCATAACTTTTAAATCATTCCCCTACTGGTGAACATTCAGGTAGTTGGTAATTCTCTTATTTTTTTAAGCTCAACCAATAATACTGTAGGGAACTCCCTGATACTGTTATTTTTATACACCTGTGCCGGCATTTCCTTCATATATGTACTCAACGTAGAATTGCCATGCTAACAGATAGATGCATTTACATTTTCGACAGGTAAAGCCAAACGAGAGGTTCATTAGACTTGGTGCACTTAATTGTGACTGTAAACAACGTCTTGACAATGCCTTGGAAGTGCACTCTCAGAGGCGTTTGTGTGGGCTTTGTTTTGTGATTTTTGACACAACAGGAGGGGGGGTGTGAGTCACTGTAAAACAGTCGAAAACCCAGTACTCTGTAGGTTCTCACATTAATCAGTAATGTATTTATTTTGTTAGAGGAAGGAAGGGATGCACATTCCCCTGCTCGCCATTGGCAAAATTGGTACCCAGATATGATCAGCAGGTGGCACCAGGCAGAAGCAAGTAGGATTCTCAGTGGAAATTTTTGTGAAGACTAGAAGAAGATGCAGACTTTCCTTCCAATTTTAGCAGATGGCCAATAAAAAAATTCCTTGGAGTTTATTTTGCATATGGTCTTCCATCTGGGTATTTGAGAAAAGTACAGTTTTGTTATCAAAACAGTATTTATTATGGGGAAAGA